>NW_026262581.1:51559697-52159697 GCF_021869535.1 Mytilus californianus | reverse complement strand
CTAGGAAAATACAGAATGATTTACCATCCATGTCAGGTCTTTTTTTAACATGCCTGAGTTCCATGTTGAAAAACCCTGTTAGTGCAATAGATGAATGTGAATTATTTTGATATATTATAGCAAGGACATATATTAGATTATAAATCCTTTATATAGCTATATACCATCTTAGAGGGGGTGACACGCTTATGGGATGTGGGATATAGGGGGGAAAGTGGGGATGTGGGATATAGGAGGTTAAAAAAGTGGGGATGTGGGATATAGGTTAAAAAAGTGGGGATGTGGGATAAAGGAGGTACAAAAAAGAAGGATCTGGGAAAAAGTGGGAAGGAGATTTGGGAACAGGAATGTAAGGTAGGTAAAAAATGTGTGCAGAAAAACAGCCCTAAAATTCATGTCTGTATCAATTTTTATGCCCCCACCGTAGCGTAGGGGGCATTTAAGTTTTACCCTTGTCCGTCTGTACATCCGTACACACGTCCATACGTACGTCCATACGTCCCAAAGTTGGTTTCCGTTCTCTAACTTTAGTTTACCTCAACCAGATGTTGTGAAACTTATACACACAATGCTTATTACCACAAAACACAGATCAAGTTTGAATTTTGGTGGGGTCACTTTAACCATTCTAGACTTGTGCCCCTTTACAAATGGAAAAAATTGCTGTATTTTTTTCGTTTCCGTTCTCTTACTTTAGTTTGCCTCTACCAAATGTTATGAAACTTATACACAATGTTTATTACCACAATACACAGATCAAGTTTGAATTTTGGTGGTGTCACTTTTATCGTTCTTCAGTTATGTCCCTTTATAACTTTATATGATATACAAGCGGGGGCATCATCTGTGTCCCATGGACACATTCTCCATTTATTTAAAATTGAACAAAAACACATGTATTAGGTCTTTTATGAATTAAAGGGGATATCAGTATTTATCAATAAGATAAAATTGCTATATGATATTGACTTTTAAATTGCTAAAAAATGTAAAGCATGGAGATGGCAGCTGAGAACTACAGGCTTTTATAAGCATGTAATTATATAATATGAACAATATAATCTCTGTATGAGTGAAGTCTAGTACACTTTTGTGCCATTATTTCGCATTTCACTTAAAAGAATGCCACATTACTTTTATTTTTATGGTATACTTTCTAATATTAAAAGGTCTTAAGGATGTTTGCTACTCTGTTTGAAAAGACTTATAAATAGAAAGTATCTAAATATATGAACTGAAATAGCAGAAAAAAATGAAGGGTCCGCGTGCTTGTTTTTGAGATAAAAGCCATTGAAAATTTGGCGGGAAATGATTCTCTCTAGATTTTTCATACATTTAGCATTGGCACCTTTTTTCTTTCTAAAACTACGAAAAAAATAACAAGGATTTTATAAGATTTTCAAATATGGCTTTTTAAACTATGTAATAAAATAATGAAAAGAAAAGTAGGGGTTAGCAGGCAAAATTTAATGGCACTACATAGATAAAATCAGAGAATTCTGAATATCTGGCAAAAATTCAAAAACAAGAGGAGCAAACATCCTTAAATTGTCTACTGTAAGAGTCAAACTTTCTTGATGCTATAAATTTATAATTACCCTACTATATTTATTTACTAGTTGATAATTGTATCCTGATTGCATGGTTAGTTTCAATTCTAATATGAATATGATGACTTTTAGGTTTCGTTTAAAGCTGTTGCTCATTTATATCTGGAAAGTAATTAGGTTTGAAAGTATATTTGTTATCAAACTAGATGGATATTATCTAGAGCTGTTCTAGTCAGCTTTTATATTTATCTTGTTATCACAAAAGAGAAGGTAAACACAAAACTCTCTGAATCATTGTCGGGACATCTGTTGACGATGAATCTAAGTATAAAAATAAGGAGATGTGGTATGATTTCCAATGAGACAACTATCCACCGAAGTTCAAATGAAGTGGATGTAAGCAATTATAGGCAACCATAAAGCCTTTAACAATGAGAAAAAAACCATACTGTATAGTCAGCTATAAAAGGCCCTGATATGAAAAATATGAAACAATTCAATTGAGAAAACTAACAGCTTAATTTATAACAAAACAATTTACGATATACAAATTTGACAGACAAGAACCAATGACTACCACTGAACTGCAGGCTCCTGACTTAGGACAGGCCCATAAAGAATGTGGCGAGGTTAAACATATTTACAGGCACCAAACCCTCCCCCTAACCTGGGACAGTGGTGTAACAGTACAACATAAGAAAAACTACAAAAGGTAGTTCATTGTCATTCATCGCTAGCCTGTCAACAATGAAGTTGTGATTTTGTACCCTGCTTGTGTTGGTGGGATGGACTCTGATCTTAATTGCCTAGGATTGCCTATTTTACTGCTGAAAGTCGGTGATTCTCACTGGGCACTCTGGCTTCCTCCACCAACAAATATAAACAAGAGTGCTGAAAGTGGCTTTAAATACCAACAATCGATCAATCTGTATCATTATCTTGCCTTCACAATAATTTAGGACAACACAAACCTTGTTTATTACTTTAATTGCAGTTATGAGGGCAGTACCAACTACAAATATTTATATATATTTATATCCAAACTTTCAACTTGGGAAACCAAAATTTGTATTGAGTTTGTTTTAGAGGAGTCCATGTTAGTTAGTAATTGTCAGTCTACCTTGAACTCATTTACCCTCAAGTAGTCTGGTTAAGTTTCAAGGATAAAATATGTTGCTAAGTTACCATACATGATAAATGATACTGTAAATTCAGAAATTATTGCGTGCATTTATTATTGCGATTTTTTAAGAATGGACACCAATGCGAGATTAATTATTGCCATTTCAGAAAAATCTGCATACATATATATGCATCAGATATTATAATGCGAGTTCTTATTATTGCGATACTGACCCAGTCGCATTGTTCGCATTAATAAAAACCTCGCAATAATTTCTGAATTTACAGTAATTGTGAGTAGAAACGTTGTAAGGAGTACCTGGTATATAAGCAGCAAACACATATCATATGGTCCAGCTCTGAATATAAAAATTAGAAGATGTGGTATGATTGCCAATGAGTCAACTTTCCACAAGAGACCAAATGACACAGAAGTTAACAACTATGGGTCACTGTACGGCCTTCAACAATGAGCAAAGCCAATACCACATAGTCAACTATAAAGGGCCCCGAAATGACAAATGTTAAACAATTCCAAACGAGAAAACTAACAGCCTAATTTATGTACAAAATAATGAATGAAAAACAAATATGTTACACAGCAACAAAGACAACCACTGAATTACAGGCTTCTGGCTTTTAAACTGGTTTGAAAGCACCAACCAATAATTATTTCTATACAATAAAACATTATGTTGTTTTCCCAAACTTGACCAAGAAAAAAAAGTGAAAAGCCAAAGATATATAAATACAGGAGAAATTATGAAGGATGACTTCGAGCTACTTACAGTTTTTAAAAGACCTAATGCTAATCAGTTGGCAAATGAAAATAGCTCCATTGAATCAATTACAAGTCATCACTGTTTCATTCCTGAATCAATTGTGTATGTCTAAATAAAAAAATTTCAGAAACAATATGTGTATTGACATGCAGATGAACTCTTTAAGACTTCTTGAATATAGATTACAGCCATTCCATGGACCATGAACGTGTGGTAAAATCTTCTGTGGTGGTGGCCATCTTTGAATTCAGAATGACACTAAAATAACAAACTTTATGAATGATTCTAATGTCTCCAATACAGAGGATTTGTATAATTCTTATTTCTCAACTAATAATATGTTCCAATCCCTATGGTGGCCATCTTGAATTTCAGATTGACACCAAGCTCATTGTTTTTGGAGGGACAATTAAATCAACTTTTATGCATGATAGAATATCCCTTCATTTTATGAATCAATTTTTAAGAAAAGGATTATATGTCAATGTTTTACAGGTGTTGCTTAGAGAGTCTTGGCATCCTATTCTGTCCTAATTATTTACAATTCGTTACTCTTCAACTTTCAGACTGCTAAGCAACCTGAGATTAGTTTTGAAATGTCCATATGAATATGGTTTAGCAAATTGAATTTGGTATTCTATAATTTTGCTTTGATATAACTGGTTGATGAAACTGCTGGTGGACTAAAAGCAACCCATGAGTGTAACTAGCCCATGGGTTCATGATGGTAAAGTTAGCCATTCCTTTGAATTTTTTACGGACGCCATCATGATTTGATTGACTGCTTTTGAATATGTGTCACAGATGACCATGAATATGTTCAAATCGTCTTGGCCGCAATCTTGACCTCTTTTCTTTGATAGTGACATCACCGATTTGTACTTTTCATGAGCAAAACGACTGTTGCCACATGTTGAAAAGGATATTGTTGTACCCTTCCGGAGCATCTGAGATCACCCTCGATTTTGGTGGGGATTGTGTTGCTCCGTCTTTAGTTTTTGTTTAGTGTTTTGTAGACTGTTGTTTGTCTTTTGTTATTTTTCGTTTTTTGCAATAATATTATAACTTTTTCCTCAACTTTTAATATTTTATTGACCCTTTTGTATTGTGTGAAACTTTGTAACATCATATGATGAGTCACTAAGGATAATTCGTTGTTTAGTATCGTTTGTCTAGCCCACCTTATCAAATTCAACTCTTTGGAAAACAACTGAACTTGATATTTTGAAATACGAATACGAATTTTTTTCATGAGAAATGAGAAATTTTAATGGACAGAAACAAAGCATAAACTAACTTATATACAACATAGAAAGCCGAAACAAACCCAGATACTTTGGAAGAGGGCAAACAGTTGCTGCTCCCCTAGTGAACAAAAATATTGTATAACTGAATGCTGTTTTTTCTTTCAATTTGATTCGAAAGGAAAGCAAATGACCATCATATTTTGCATGAAGCGCAAAAGCGCTAAAAATGTGATCTTAACTTGCTTTAGCAAAAGTTGTCCAGTGAGATGAAGTAGTGTCAAATACCACGTGAAAATTGTACGTCATATAGCTGAAATTTGCATACTGAAAATCATAAATGTCTTTTTTAAAGTAGATAGCTTGTATAATATTTATCAATTTTCAATAATTTTTATACATGTTCGTTAAAGTATAAAAATTAATTGAATTTACCATTTTACAGCCAAAGGTCACCAATGGGGCTTCAACACCGCGAGAAAATCCCGCATCCGGAGGCTTTCTTCGCTGGCACCTAAACAAAAAATGTATACTAGTTCAGCAAAAATGGACGTCACACTAAACTCAGAAACATATAATTGAACCAAAATTTAAAAAAGAATTATGTTTCCTTTTCGTATTTTTGATTATTATCAAGTACTTCAGTCACATCTTATTATGAAACACGCGACATAATTTATATATGTTTGGCTCACGTTATCCTATAATTGCAGCCAGGTTCATCATTGTGGTTAAAAATTTGGACGTCTCTGGTATTTTCATTAAGGCCGAACTGACCAAGGATATTAAACGGCATAATTTTATAAACCTCTCCTTGTTGATCAACTTTATTTGGACAGTTTTTCTTGCACTGAAGGCTATTTCATTCAATATTATGCGTTCGTTCGATTTTTTTTTCTTAGAATTTTTGATAACTTTATAAAAACTTAACTAACCTTTTATTATATCATACCAGAAGTCCATTACTAGAGCCCTAGTAATGGACTTCTGATCATACTCACTTTTCTTATATTTGCTCGATTTCAATTTTGTCATTAATGTTTTCGTGTTTGTACACATACATATCTTTTATCTGTTGCGGGTTCTGTGTCCATTATTGTAAGATTACTGCGTCTGTTTTTGACGAAATCAATCGACTACTAGGATTTCTTAAGTTTTGGGAAAGCTATGTTCCTTCTGAAAGTCGCTTTGCTTTCGTGGACAGTTATATGACAGAAATAGTTTTTTTAAAGATACAAAAGGATGGTCTGCGAGTTGTTTTTTGAAGAGCGGAGTATCAAAAATGCATTTTACTGCTCAACTAGGATTTCCAAAAGATATTGCAGGATGACTTTTTCAAGGAAAATTCAAGATTTGAACTACATTACAGCTTGACACAACATTGATTTCCTTACTCTGCGCAATCCATTACCACGTTGAAAAAAAAATAAACTGTAAAATTAAACACAATGGTCTTTATTTGTAGTTTTTGTGTTCGGTAAATCGTTTGACATTTCAGATTTGTATTCTATTAAATAAATCATGAAGGAACATAACCTTCTTGTGAACACTCGTCTTGTCTTGTTGAAATTTGGTTGGTCATACTCATGTTTTTATTAATAGAAAAGAATGCATATATGGGGTATCCATCCATGGCACAAAATCAGTACATGCACAGCAAAAACACAAAAGGCAAAGGAACAGCGCTTTTATTGCTGTTCTCCATTTCAAAGTCACAGTGATGCTTCCAACACGGAGCAACAACAAAAAAATCTCTCCTTTTTTAGCTCACCTGGCCCAGAGGGCCAAGTGAGCTTTTCTCATCACTTGGCGTCCGTCGTCCGTCGTCGTCGTCCGGCGTCGTCCGTCGTCGTTAACTTTTACAAAAATCTTCTCCTCTGAAACTATTTGGACAAATTAAACCAAACTTGGCCACAATCATCATTGGGGTATCTAGTTTAAAAAATGTGTCCGGTGACCCGGCCAACCAACCAAGATGGCCGCCATGACTAAAAATAGAACATAGGGGTAAAATGTAGATTTTGGCTTATATCTCTGAAACCAAAGCATTTAGAGCAAATCTGACATGGGGTAAAATTGTTAATCTGGTCAAGATCTAACTGCCCTGAAACCCGTTGTTGGGTTGCTGCCCCTGAATTGGTTATTTTAAGGAAATTTTGCCGTTTTTGGTTATTATCTTGAATATAATTATAGATAGAGATAAACTGTAAACAGCAATAATGTTCAGCAAAGTAAGATCTACAAATAAGTCAACATGACCAAAATGGTCAGTTGACCCCTTAAGGAGTTATTGCCCTATATAGTCAATTTTTAACCATTTTTCGTAAATTTTTGTAATCTTTTACAAAAATCTTCTCCTTTGAAACTACTAAGACAAATTTAACCAAACTTGGCCACAATCATCATTAGGGTATCTAGTTTAAAAAATGTGTCCGATGACCCCGCCCGCGAACCAAGATGGCCGACATGGCTAAAAAATAGTACATAGGGTAAAATGCAGTTTTTGGCTCATATCTCTGAAACCAATTTTCAGACCAATCAGGCAACACGTTGTTGGGTTGCTGCCCCTGAATTGGTAATTTTAAGAAAATTTTGCAGCTTTTGGTTATTATCTTGAATATTATTATAGATAGAGATAAACTGTAAACAGCAATAATGTACAGCAAAGTAAGATCTACAAATAAGTCAACATGACCAAAATTGTCAATTGACCCCTTAAGGAGTTATTGCCCTTTATAGTCAATTTTTTACAATTTTCATAAATTTTGTAAATTTTTGTAAATTTTTACAAATTATTTTCCACTGTAACTACTGGGCCAAGTTCATTATAGATAGAGATAATTGTAAGCAGCAAGAATGTTCAGTAAAGTAAGGTCTACAAACACATCACCATCACCAAAACACAATTTTGTCATGAATCCATCTGTGTCCTTTGCTTAATATGCACATAGACCAAGGTGAGCGACACAGGCTCTTTAGAGCCTCTAGTTATTGTTCACATTGGTTAATTTATTTGTACGGAACATAGATAGTTTAAAAACATAAGAGAGGATGAAACGATCATGCAAGATAAAAAATCAGATTAAAAAAGATGTTTATGTTTTATGCCCCACTTGCGACAGGAAGGGTTCATTATGTTATCCGGTCTGTGATCCATCGCGGTCATTCTTTCGTCTCATGTATGGCCAGCAAAGTTTAAGTTTAATCCTACGGTAGGTTAGAGTTTGGTTTAAAGTAGTTTACCATGAAGATGTGGTGTCATCAAATTGAAACACATGTTCATTCTAATGTGAACTTTTAAAAATATACCGAATTAGGGTTTTGACCCAGAATTTGCGGTTCAATGAATAGTGCCATAGTGTGAGCGGGGCATGATGTCCTATTAGCATACATTTTTGTTATATTTGCCTTTTATTATCTTCTTTTCCAGCTCACCTGACACAAAGGGTCAAGTGAGCTTTCCTCATCACATTGGCGTCCGTCGTCGATCGTCGTCCGTTAACTTTTACAAAAATCTTCTCCTCTAATTGTACTGGGCCAAATGGACCAAACTTGGTCTCAATCATCATATGAATATCTCGTTTAAAACATACGTCCAGTGATCTCGTCTTCAAACCAACATGACCTACATGGGTAAAAATAGAACATAGGGGTCAAATGCAAATTTTGTCTATTATCATGAAGACGGCTATAAATAGTGAAAATCTAGCTGGGACTGAAATGTTCTAAATGTTGAGATTTACCAACTGTCCGTATACATCCAAGCTGTTAGACGAGTCCTTATATTAAGTGTTATTGCCCTTAAATGGTGATTTTCTTTTATTTACCATTGTTTTATATGTTTGCCTATTACCTTGAACACTATATATTATAGATAAACAGAACTTTAATACTGCAAAAATTATCTGCAAGACAAGATCTTCAAATATAAGTCAAATGACCAAAATCGTGGGTCTACTCCTTTTTGGAATTGTTTCCCTTTAATTATGATATTTTACCATTTGTTTGCGTTTTTTGTTTTTTATCTTGAAAATTATAATAAATAAAGAGAAATGTTAAATAGCAAAAATTATCAGCTGACAAGTTTTACGAATTTGTCAACATGGACGAAATCGTCTGTTGCCTCCTTATAGGAGTTATTGTTCCTTCATGACGACTCCCTTAATATAGGATCTATTGTCTATGATTGATTTTTACTCAATTTTTTGGAAAAACTATAACAGAAATAGAAAAACTGTAAACAGCAAAAATGATAAGCAAGACAACATATAAGAATAAGTCTCCATTGTCGAAATTGTAGGTCCTCTTAACTTATTGTCCTTGAATGACGATTTTTACCCATTTTTGTATTTTGGTCAAAAAATAAAGTAGATAGAAAGAAACTGAAAACAGAAAATGTTATAAGTAAAAATAGCTCAACAGTCATGAATTGTAGTCTAGTATTTAATGTTGGAGAGGGGCCAGTGTCATTAGAGCTTCTAGTTCAAAGTTAAATTGAGTCGGAAAGTTGATATAGAAAATCAAACTTTCTATCATCGGGTGCTTTCATTTGAATATATGAAACCGGTAAGTAGCATTAGTACGACAAAAGCACATCCATTTCTGACGGTAAAAAACTTTAAACTGCACAAATTAAAGTTCAATTCGTTTAGTAGCAAAATTGAAAACTTAAAGTCTTAGTACTATAAATGAACATTTCAATAACATTCATAAGAATGAAAAGAGGTAGGGTCAATTTCCCCCGTTTTTTTTTTTATTTTACTCGCAGGGTCAAAGTCAGAAAGTTGGTTAAACCCCTTGGAATTCGAATATGAAGGAGTATATGTAATCATGATAAAAGGCCCCGACATACCATCATGATTAAAAAGCTCTTAGAATTCGAATATGAAAGAGTATATGTAATACAAACTTTAGGCCCCGACACAACAAAATGAAAAACAATTCAAATGAGATAACAAACGGCCTGATTTATGTTAAAAAACAAAAATGATATAAAGAAGCAAACAACAACCACTGAATTACATACTCCTCACTTGGGACAGACACATACAGAATGTGGCGGGGTTAAACATGTTTCCGGGCGCCCAACCCTCCCTTTTACCTGGGACACTCACAGTGATATAACAACACAACATAAGAACATGGAAGTATTATCAGATCGATACAAAGCAAAACAAGCAACTAACAAAAACGCTAAAGATACAAAGTAACAATATGAGAGTACTCATAGTTACTGAAAGCTAGTTCCAAGCCAATAACAACTCAAAACGGAATTACTTTCAATAGAAATTTTAATTTTAGTATTGAATGGTTTAAAAATGTTGATAAATGTAATTTGATAACAGCCCACACCTTTCAGTACGAAATTTGAGATGGAAATAGAAAAACAAAATAAACAAAATCAATCAGAGACATATATGGTACTATATATGTCTCTGAATCAATCCACTGATAAATGTTGTAAATATGAAAGATTACACAGCTCAATCATGGGCTCGGTGATTTAATAGTTTAAGGCTTAGTAAAAATAGCTATATTGCTGAAACTTTCAGTATAGTTTCCATCCTTTGACCATTAAATAAATGAACAAAGGAAAAATAAACATGCAAGGGGAGTAACTTTTGATTTTGACCATTGTAAAAATGACAACTGGAACTTCCAACAATACAGGACAGTACAACAGGCCACATCAGCCACCAAGAAATGATTTGTCCGACAAAGAAACCCAACAAAGAACAACACATTAATTGTTAAAATATCCGCACATAGGCACAACATATAGTGAGGTAAACCAGTTAAAGTTTACGTGCGCACAAACCTTGAAAAATATAGATTTGGGAACACACCTTGAAAATTATAGATTTCAATGTTAAATAATTATTTCTATTTAAATGAAATGATTTTATGATAATTTTAACATGTTCCATAACAGCATTTATTCTATCTGCCATGTGTTTCAAAAAAATTGATCGAAAAATAATGCATATTGTTTGTTTACATCGAACAGCTGATCGCCATAACCTCGTGGTAATGTTGTCACGTGATAAACGTCAAACAAAATAATGACCTATGACCTTTAGGATTTCACGGTTTCTGAAGAAATAAAGACAATCGAAGTTCTATATAGCAATTTTACAATAAATTTTTATAATTAAACTAAATTGATAGACGCAGTTATTGTTCTAAAGTGTGAATAACAAAAATAACTATCTAATACGGGCGGAGTTAAGATGGCCATGTGACCTATCGTCATGCATAGATTTCCACATCCGCCATCATTGTTGTTTTTGTTTTGAGGACAGATTGCAGACGAATAAAACTTTCCAGAAAATAAGTTATATTGAACGAAATGTCTTCACCAAGCCCAGGAAAGAGAAGAATGGACACTGATGTTGTGAAGCTGTATCCTTAGATGTTCATTGTTTGTGTCGATGTGTATATTTTTCGAGATATTTCCGCTGTCTAAAAGTCGCCAGCAACTGGCCAGGGTTTGGTTTCGTTGAGGACATTTCATCACTTACCTTTTATAGTCATATCAGTTTTGCAATGTGTAAATAAGTCTTTCTGCAAAATAAAAGTTTAAGTTTCAATTTTTAAGTAGGTTTATAATGTACAATATGTTAGAAAGAATTCAATGACCTGATTTGGCATGCATTACACACGTTTACACAAAATTTATTTTTATGTAAACCAGGTAAACAAATACTGAAGTGCTGGGTGTGTGACTCTCAAAGTTCTCACGTTTTTGTTATCGAAGATATTAAAAACTTAATGTGTCGTATCAATTAATTTTTAAGTATGCTCTTAAATAGATAAAGAAAAAAAATGAAATTGCCATAACAATTTTCTTTACAATGTAGTCCACTTATGAGATTAGATCTTTGATAAAAGAAAAGGAGCTTTAATATGATGGCTAAGCCTAAGATAAGGCTATGCCATCAACACAAAAATCCCTCACAGGCAAAAAACAAAACACATCAAGATTTCACTATCTAAGATAAGATTCCTGACTTTGAAAAACACAGGAACCTAGCTTTCATCATGATCATGGCAGGATTTAACTATTTGTTAACACTGATCCCTCTCCCTTTTAATCTAAATAAGTAAGTTCCAGTCTTCACGATAAATTTTTGAATCTACAGGCTCGAAGCTGAATTTTACGAAAATTTTAGTTTATCCTGTTGGCCTGTATAGAGACGATTTTTACAGTGCCGAAAGTATTTTTACAGGCCTGTGGTGGAGCACAAAGACTGCTGTAACGAGATGTGTCACTGATGTATAATTGGAGATACATGTATAAAGGGAGTCTAACTGGTTGAGTTAGCAAAGATCATCTTAAGCTCAGTCAGTAATTAGAGTACGTGCTGCCTTTAGATCCTGAGATTGAGGAGTTGAATCATGCAGGGACCATCCATGTATCTACTTACATACAAGTGTCAGTGAGTACCTAGCAGTTAAATAGATAGGGTCATGAGGTATGACCAGATCATTAGGTATGACTGTGACATGTTAGTAACAAGCCAGAGTTCCAAGTGAAGAAATTTGGGGTTTATACACTGGTGGACTTGTCAGCTACTCAAATGGATGGTACATGTATGCAGCTTGGAAAAAGAAAAGGGGGAAGAGAGTTGTATAATTGGAAGTATAAAAGGAGTCTAAGTGGTTGCGTTAGGGTAGATCTTCTCTGGCTCATTCTGTAAGATCGCTGCCTTTAGATCCCCAAGATATAGGGTTTAAATTCCCCAAGTACCATGCATCAATGTATTTTCCCAATAGGAATAACAAAAGAATGGACAATAAAAAACAACATTGAAATGTTATTATCTGTATAATACTGGTAAAATAGATTTAACATAAAATAATCACTGGTAAAAGTAAAAAAAAATACTTGCAGTTACTGAAAACAAGCTCAAAGTACTTAATTGGCTCTTACGAAGTCACACTCAAATATCTCCAGCTTTACTTTGGAGTTGATTTCTGATCCCAAAGTCATAAACACTATAGAAGCCCGGATTAAGTTGTACATAAGCTAAAATAAATTCAATTTACCATTTGTTTACTGTTACGGAAATCTGTGTCACAAACGTGTATGAGCATGCATGGATATATTCACCTTGTTGTAGCTACAATCCAGTCCTCTTTTCCTTGATTGTTAAATCACCAAATGGGACTTATAATTTAATATTTACTTCCCATGAGCAACAGGACTAGGGATACTAATATAGCATGAACTGCTTACCTTTGCAGCGTACCAGAGTTTTTGGTGGGTTTATGATGCTAAATCTTTGGTTTTCAGCTTTTCTGTGTTACAAAAATGTAGGTTTAATGTGTTGGTTTTTTTTATGTTTTCTTGACTTATGGTTTTTATTGCCAACTTGGTATCTTTCCAATCTTTTTTTGTATATAATTTCAATGCAGAACAAGTAAAAAAAAAACATTTGAGTCTTGTTTCCAACTACAAATGATGATATTATTTGTTGGATTTCTTTGCTTGTAGTATGTCAGTAATTTGTGCATGAAACTCCACATCTATCATTTATTATTGTTCTTTAATGCACAGATTTAGTATTATCAATGTTGAACAAAGAATTTTGCAAAACTGGTGCAAGGGGTCATTGTGAAATAGCAGTGACTGGCCAGTGAGGAGTGAGCAAGCTTTTATTCTGTTTTGAAAGCCTCATTGTGATGTTTAGGTGAAGAGCAGTAAAAGTACATTTCTATTGCTTTGGTTTTTTTAAGTGTGTATATAAGATTTTGTGTCCTAGATTAATACACCAAGGCTGAACTTTCCAGAGTACATAATAAGCAATTTGATCAGATTTAACCACAGGGGCCTTGGTGGCCGAGTGGTCTAAGAAGTTCAGCTACTGTATAACTTAAGCCTGTCAACACTGAGGTTGTGAGTTTGAATCTAGTAGTTGTCGTGTGTGTTCAACTTCAATCTTAATTGACTAGGATTGTCAGTTTTCTGCCAAAGGTTGTGGTTCTCTTTGGACACTTCAGGTTACTCCACCAATAAAAACTGGGAGCCATGAAATAGCCTATAGATATAGGAAGATGTGGTATGAGTGCCAATGAGACAACTCTCCATCCAAGTAACAATTTATAAAAGTAAACCATTATAGGTCAAGGTACGGCCTTCAACACTGAGCATTGGCTCACACCGAACAGCAAGCTATATAGGACTGAAAGTGGCGTTAAAACACCAAAAATCAATCAATCAATCAGATTTCATCTCAACTGACTCCATGTCATCTGTAAACAATAAATGATTTAAACTTTGATACCAAACTCTTTCCCCTCCCCCACTTTCCACCTGTGATCCTACAGACATTCATGTAACGAGAAACCTTTATTTCCTGTTCTGGTGGCAATTTATTCATTTATGCAAAAAGGATGGATGGCTGTTTAGTGTTTAGTAGCAAATGGTCCCATGGTTCTATATATTTAGATTCTATAATAGAATGTATGATAAATTTGATTCTGTAATTTAAGGGAAACAGTGCTTTTTTAAGATCTTATTGTGTTATTTTAGATATACAATGTATTGTGGAGAAAACTAGGTATCGTTTATAAGTTGCTATCCTCTCCTCAAATTTCTTACAACATCTTTGAAAACTGGAAATTTCGAAATTGCATTTTTGTTTGAGAAACTATAGTATCATATTCACCACAAAATTAAAAGAAAATCCTTTCAGATAGCAGCATATTCATGAAATATAGCATCACGTTACCATGATGCTAATAGGCCCTGAGGAAAACAGTGGTTATCATGGTTTATATAAACTTTAAGATACAGAATCAGAAATCTTATTCAAGATCATATTGAAAAATCTCCTGTGAGTGTTATTAAGTCCACCATTTATAAATGTTGTTCTGCATAATGATAGCAAAGAAAGTAAAAAAAAATATAAACGAATGGAATATACATGTATCATTTTCCCCAATTTCTTATGAAGGTAACAACCTATTTCTTCATCAAAAGCCAACATTCAAGTTTTACAGAACTTAAAAGTGCATCATGAGAATTTATTACATAATCTATTCACACATGAAAATTTGTTACATGATCTATCACATATTAACATTATTAAGATACAACTAAGTAAATTGGCCACTTATCATATTTTGATTGGTTATTTATTTAACAATGTGAGATTGCTTCATTCAGCATAATTTGGAACAAATAATTTCCCTTTTAGCCATGCAATACAATGCAGTATTTTTTTGGTGAAGTGATATTATTTTTTTATTAAACAATTGTTGTAATACACCAGCTAGAACAACAAAGAATGCATTAACCCAATTAAATTGAGTTTATCATGTTTATTGCAATCCTTTGAGACTAAACTTGTGTTTTTCATAAGTTTCATCATGGCAGATCAATGAAACATAAACAATAATCAGTGGATCTTTTCCAAAAAAAAAATTGATTAGAATTGATCATAAGATATACTGAAATGTTCATGTCTTCTGTTCTTTTTTTTTTTCTCTCAAAAGACTTTATTATATTTGAAAAAAGTTTATTACATTGGTTGCAATGAAATACCGTGATTTCCCAGTGAAATAAAAACCAAAATTTTCACATGTGAAATAAATCTGATAATTTCACTCCTGTGATGTCATATATGAATGGGTGTTCTTCTGTCACTTGTTAAATATTTTTCTATATTTAAATTCTTCGAATAGTAATTCTATAATTAATCTGCAGTGTGGCATTATTGCAGTGTCATGTCCATTGTCCCGAAACTATTTAGTTCATGTTACTTCCTTTTAAGAAACTTGAGCTGCATTTTAAATTTCTGAAATTTATTGCAACAAATCAGTATACGTATTTAGTTAAATTTCTGAAATGGTATAATTTGTTAAGAGATACAACAATATAAATTAAATTTTGACCTCTCTATAGATATTAAATCATTCTTACCGCTAACAATTTGACATGTTTTGCATTCTGGTAATTTTTCTTTAACAACATCAGTATTGAAAGCAAGCATGAGGTGACAATACTAGGAGGATTGAACGAGTTCATCGTGAAGTTTTATGGACCTAGTGGAAGTGAGTATAAATGTTGCTTTTATCTGAAGTCATTGTCATTATCAGCTAAGTCAGCATTATTTGGCATGAGATTTAATCAGCTTAGATTGTTACACCCCTTCTTTGTGCAAGTTGATGTATTAAGTGTTGTTTGTACAAATGTACTTTTTTTGCCACTCAAGCTTTGCCAGAGATTGGCAAATAATATGTTACCAATGTCTGTCCATCTTTTAGTACCAAAACCCAACAGTTGTTGGAACTTGTTATTTTTGTAATGCCTGCAGATATGTTAAAAATATTTTCTTTTTAGTATTTGATTGGGAGTTAGCCTTTTGTTTTGGATGACCTACTTGTAACAAAAAATTTTATATGGCCTTTGGCCATTCTAACATGGATCTTTTATGCAGTTTTAAAAAAAATGTAGTGGCCTATCAGTGCCAACCCAATATATTTTAGAAGATTGGTTTTGTGGAAATGAGTTGATGATTTAATTTTGGTCTGATGGTAATAAATAACTTCAAGCAAGATGTCACCAATATTTTGGAATTGAAATTATGGCTAAGTTTCTTTTAATGATAAAAACTTGTAGAATATTCTTTGGTATCTTTTCATAAGACTTAAAATTTCCGAAATATTTTAAAAGCACCTAAAAATAGTTGAAAAGTAAACTTATTATTGACAAAACTGTGAATATTGATTGTGTTTGTGAACAATAGAAAAAACATCGAAATAGATAGTTTTACATATTTGAATTCATCAAACAGACCATGTGTATTGATTAACAGAAAAACAGATTTTAAATATAGATGTTATTATTAATAAAAATGAGTTATTAATAAAACGATCTGTGTCATTTTAAAATAGGTTAACCCAAAAATACACAGATGGTTAATTCATTTGACAATAAATGTATAGATTGATTGATTGATTGATAATCCATGAAAAATTAAAACAAACCTGTGTATTAATAAATAGAATATGTATTTAAAGATAAAATACAAGTTAACTGACATTCCAAGAAAAATGTGTATCAAATTAAAGTTTAATTAGAATATTAAAGATGTATATGAAGATTACTTTAATACTATTAGTTACATAGTGTGGTAGTGACCTTATATATTGTATTAGGTCACTAGCACACTGTGTAAGGAATTTATCTTACCGACTATCTTAACATGTGGTATCTAGACTAATGGCCTATCACAGTGATCAAGTCTTCAGTACTTAGTATTAAGAACCTGCTTCAATTAGTCTATACAAAAACAAATGCAAACAATAACAAATTGTTAGTTTTAAATGTGTTTAAGGAATTTATTTCAATCATTCATCATCAATTTCTTCGTCTGTTGAAACCATATAGATTTTTCCTAAACACCGTGTTGTTTTTGTAAAGGGACGTAACACCACTACTAACCGTGTATTGAATTATGCCTCGTCTACTAACCCCATATGAAATATACACGGTCACCACGCAATTGCTTTTAACCAATCATGTTCCTAGAAATGTATTGGAGGTAAGATAAAAACATATTTGATTGCAATATGGTAGCTGGGCTTCCAAAATGTAGTAAATTACAAATTTTTCAACAAAAAAATTTCTCCTAAACAGGCTTTGAAAATTTGGTTAAAATGCATGTTTCCAAAATGTCGTATTTGAACTTGCACATTTTTGTAACTGGCTGAGAAATAAAAACTTGGATATTTCTGGATAACACAAAAACTAACCTTCTTTTCACAAAAATAAAGAAATGTAAAAGTTAAAGATTCCTAAAGCCACTATACAACAATTTCAAGTTTACATACAACATTTTGGAAGCAAACTTCACAAAAAAATGAGATTGGCAATTTTGTCACATGTCTTTTTTCAAATGTTTTGATTGTTCTCAATGTATAATATTTTGGAACATCAGAGATTTCCTCCCGCCAAGCCATTTTGTGTAAAAAAGTAGTTTTAGCAAAATAAATCATATACAACATTTTTGAAGCCCAGCGACGATATATATCCTATGTCCATGCTTGTTTACAAGGATCTAATTTCACTGTTCTGTTCTTTTAATTTGAAGACTGTTACAGGAAACTCAGGTTTTGTCTTAATTTATACGTCTTTTAAAATTTCAGAGGGGGTAAAATAATTCATTGGTTAACATAATAATTTCCAGAACAGAAAGTTCAATGAAGCGTTGTCAGATCCATGAAACAATTTGAGCGATTGAACACAGGATCTATTTAAATCAAATTGCATTGCAGACTTTTTAAAGTTAAGATATGGAAAAGTATGAAACAAACAAAATGTAGCAGAGTATATATCTTACAAGAAAAATATATCTGATATCTTTTATTTGAATAAATTATTTATGTGTATTTGTAGCTCCATATGAAGGAGGAGTGTGGAAAGTGAGAGTAGATTTACCAGAGAAATACCCTTTTAAGTCTCCCTCTATTGGTAAGCATGATATGATATTACACCCTAACTCATACAACCTTTTGTAAGTGGTTAACTCAATTTGAATTTAAGTCCCCCTCTATTGGTAAGCATGATATGATATTACACCCTAACTCATACAACCTTTTGTAAGTGGTTAACTCAATTTGAATTTTACATAGCACTTTTTGAATATTTGCTGGTATGGAAATTATAATACTCATACAAAAAAATTCAAGTTGTAGTTATTTATATCCATGTATGCCTGAGTTCTACACTTTAGGAATTTTGATTTCGACACATATATTCTTTAAAAACAGCTCAAGACCTATATCAAATCCAAATAGAAACAATCATATGCAATAAGGCATGGATTCATTTCCTTGTTTTTATACGCCCGTCAAAATTTTGACGGGACGTATTATGGTATACAAATGTCGTCTGTCTATCTGTCCGTCTGTCCAGCGTAAACATGTCACACCGTAACTTGAGAACAACTTATCCAAATTTCATGAAACTTAAAATAGTTGTTTCTTATGATGGTCAAACGATCTGTATACTTTTTGGTGAAAATAAGATTAAAACTTTTTGAGTTACAGGACTTGGTAACTAAAACAGGTGTGTGTTTTTTTTTTCACATGTCGTGCCGTATCTCAAAAACGATTTATGATTATTGCTTAAAACTTTACACACTTCTAAGTTATATTAATCTTAAGATCTGTATACTTTTTGGTGATGATTTAAAATTTTATTTTTGAGTTATTGAGTATTTTGTAAAAAAAGGGGTAGGGGTTTTTCACATGTCGCATTGAGTATTTTGTAAAAAAAGCTAGGGATAGGGGTTTTTCACATGTCACACCGTATCTCAAAAACAATTTATGATTATTACTTAAAATTTTACACACTTCTCAGTTATATTAATCTAAAGATCTGTAAACTTTTTTGTGATGATTCAAAATTTTGTTTTTGAGTTATTGAGTATTTTGTAAAAAAAGGGGGAGTGGTTTTTCACATGTTGCGCCATATCTCAAAAACGATTTATGATTATTGCTTAAAAATTTACACACTTCTCAGTTATATTAATCTGAAGATCTGTATACTTTTTGGTATTGATTCAGAATTTTAATTTAGAGATGTTGATTTTTTTGTAAAAAAAAGGGGGGGGGGGGGTTTCGCATGTTGCGCTGTATGTCAGAAACTATTTATGATTATTGCATAAAAATTCACACACAAGACGACGGGCGTATCATGCGCTCATGGCGCAGCTGTTTATTGTTGTTAGTTTGATGATGTCTTTACAATATACTGTTCAAGTTTATTTTGAAAGCTGTGATTCCAATTCTTACTGTAGAACCAAAATATTTTGCCAATCTACTAGCCTGAGCCACATATGTTCGTTAATCAACAGTGAACACACTTAAAGTTTTGGGGCTGAGAAATAATGACATTTTTCTGTAAAATATAATTTTAGCCATGCAGGATGTCAGATTTACAAAATTGTTCAAATGTTTAAACAGAAGGGTTTTTCTAGTGTTTTATCATCTTTTCAGAAATGATTTTCTGTTTAAATAATTTATTTATTGAATTTAATTGATCCTGAAAAAATAAACATAAACAAGAAAATAAGCTGCTACAGACACAAATGAGGAAGCCCATATATATTTTTTTCTAATTAGTTTGACATAATTTTTAACCTATTAAGTAACAGCTAAAAATAGGCACTAAAGCTGTACATGTATACATATATATATATTTGTTTGCTATAAGTAACAACTTCCTGATTTTAGAATTTATGAAATCTGCACATGTAACGATGTATTTGATTTTAACATCATATACATTTTTTATGGGTTTGTTATTAGATAATGTATGTATGTTTTATATTTCATGATATAATAGACAGCTATTCATTTACATATTATACATCCTTGCTTTATTGGTGCATATTTTATGCTTACATCAGTCATAATGTTAAATGTCTGCACTTTAAGATTGGAGACATAAAATACATTTTGGGTTATACATGTACATAAAGTCTGAAATGTTTATAATATTTATAAACTTACTCATGGATTATTTTGAAATTTACCAAGTGTTCTTTTCATTTACTAGTATTAGACTGGTTACAAAGTGTTCTTTTCATTTACTAGTATAAGACTGTTTTCAAAGTGTTCTTTTCATTGTCTAGCACTGAGACTGTTTAAAAAGTGTTCTTTTCATTTACTAGTATGAGACTGTTTACAAAGTGTTCTTTTCATTGTCTAGCACTGAGACTGTTTACAAAGTGTTCTTTTCATTTACTAGTATGAGACTGTTTACAAAGTGTTCTTTTCATTGTCTAGCACTGAGACTGTTTACAAAGTGTTCTTTTCATTGTCTAGCACTGAGACTGTTTACAAAGTGATCTTTTCATTTACTAGTATGAGACTGTTTACAAAGTGATCTTTACATTTACTAGTATGAGACTGTTTACAAAGTGTTCTTTTCATTTACTTGTATGAGACTGTTTACAAAGTGATCTTTACATTTACTAGTATGAGACTGTTTACAAAGTGATCTTTTCATTTACTAGTATGAGACTGTTTACAAAGTGATCTTTACATTTACTAGTATGAGACTGTTTACAAAGTGTTCTTTTCATTGTCTAGCACTGAAACTTATAGTCCCAAAGGTTTCATCAGCTCATTAGTCAGAGCTTGGGTACTAACATGATTTATTTTATCCCTTTCTTCAATTCTCCATTGATAAATTTAGAAATTAGTAAGTTCCAACTCCCTTTGACTTAGTTGACTTCATTGTTGAAGGCCGTACAGTTGCCTATAATTGCTTACATCCACTTTACTTGAACTTTTGTGGATAGCTGTCTCATTGGCAATCAAACCTCATCTCCTTATTAGCTCACCTGGCTCAAAGGGCCATGTGAGGTTTTCTCATCACTTGGCCTCAGTTATCCGTCATCGTCGTCTTCTACATTTTTTACATTTTGAACTTCTTCTAGAGAACCACTGAATGGAATGAAACCAAACAAGGCATGAATGTTCCTTACGAGGTGCTGACCAAGTGTTGTTACTTTAGCTGATCCATCATCCAAGATGACCTACAGCGGGGGACTTTGTTTGACATAGGACCCTATGGACAATACATACAAATGTCTTCTTTTAGAGAACCACTGAATGGAATGAAACCAAACATGGCATTAATGTTCCTTATGAGGTGCTGACCAAGTGTTGTTACTTTGTAGGCGATCAATCATCCAAGATGGCCGTCAGCAGGGGACTTTGTTTAACATAGGACCCTATGGACAATTATAATACATACAAATGTCTTCTTTTAGAGAACCACTGAATGGAATGAAACTAAACATGACATGAATGTTTCTTATGAGGTGCTGACCAAGTGTTGTTACTTTGAAGCCGT
The DNA here is from genome assembly GCF_021869535.1 of Mytilus californianus. NCBI lineage: Eukaryota > Metazoa > Mollusca > Bivalvia > Mytilida > Mytilidae > Mytilus > Mytilus californianus. The sequence continues at coordinate 52,138,123 of NW_026262581.1, read as the reverse complement.
TCCATCATCCAAGATGACCACCAGAGAGGGACTTAGTTTAACATAGGACCCTATGGGAAATACATACAAATGTCTTCTTTTAGAGAACCACTGAATGGAATGAAATAAAACATGCATGCATGTTCCTTATGAGGTGCTTACCAATTGTTGTAACTTTGTAGGTGATCAATCATCCAAGATGGCCACCAGATGGACTTAGTTTAACATAGGATCCTATGGGAAATACATACAAATGTCTTCTTTTAGAGAACCACTGAATGGAATGAAACCAAACATGGCATGAATGTTCCTTACGAGGTGCTGACCAAGTGTTGTTACTTTGTAGCTGATCCATCATCCAAGATGGCAACCAGCAGGGGACTTCGTTTAACATAGGACCCTATGGACAATACATACAAATGTCTTCTTTTAGAGAACCACTGTATGGAATGAAACCAAACATGGCATGAATGTTCCTTATGAGGTGCTGACCAAGTGTTGTTACTTTGAAGCAGATCCATTATCCATGATGGCCGCCAGAGAGGGACTTAGTTTAACATAGGACCATATGGGAAGTACATACAAATTTCTTCTTTTAGAGAACCACTTAATGGAATGAAATAAAACATGGCATGAATGTTCCTTATGAGGTGCTGACCAATTGTTGTATCTTTGTGGGCGATCAATCATCCAAGATGGCCACCAGCGGGGACTTAGTTTAACATAGGACCCTATGGGAAATACATACAAATGTTTTCTTTTAGAGAAGCACTGAATGGAATGAAACCAAACAGGGCATGAATGTTTCTTATGAGGTGCTGACCAAGTGTTGTTACTTTGTAGCAAATCCATCAACCAAGATGGCTGCCAACGGGGGACTTAGTTTAACAAAGCACCCTATGGGAAATACATACAAATGTCTTCTCCTAGAAAACCCCTTAATGGATTGAAACCAAACATGGTGTGAATGTTTCTTTTGAGGTGCTGACCAAGTGTTGTTACTTTGTAGCTGATTTGTCATCCAAGATTGCTGCCAGCAGGGGGAGTAAGTTTAACATAGGACCCTATAGGAAATACATACAAGTGTTTTCTTATAGAGAACCACTGAATAGAATGAAACCAAACATGGCATGAATGTTCCTAACGAGGTGCTGACCAAGTGTTGTTACATTGTAGCCGAACCATCATCCAAGATGGCCGCCAGCAGGGGACTTAGTTTAACACAAGACCCTATGGGAAATACATACAAATGTGTCTTCTAGAGGAGCACTGAATGGAATGAAACCAAACATGCCATAAATGTTCCTTATGATTTGCTGATGAAGACCTTAATACATGTATCTTCATAGATTGAGATATACTGTAAACTGCAAAAATATCAAGAAAAGAAGATCTACACATAAGTCAACATGATCAAAATTGTCAATTGACATCGTGTTGGAGTTATTGTCCTTATAAAGTTATTTTCTACAATTTCAATGAATTTATTGGTAATTTCTGTAAACTTTACAAAAATTCTTCTGCTTTTGATTAAATTACAGGGCCAATATTAAACCAAATTTGGCCTTCATCATTATTAGGGTATCTGTTATGATTTTAATCTATTTTTACATGATTTCTAAAACCTAAGTAGAATCAGGTGAGCGACACAGGCTCTTGAGAGCCTCTAGTTTTTATACTTATGAGTGGATTTGGTTACTGTGGATTCATTTATTTTCGTGGGTACCATTTTTTGTGGATTGTGAAAAACTCACACTTTCGTGGATATTTAATTTCGTGGTTTTACCATAGTCTGCATACAGGCCAATGGAAAATTTGGAATTCGTTGAACATTTAAATTCGTGGTTCACCTGTACCCACGAAATCCACAAAAATTGGTATCCAACGAAAAATAATGAATCCACAGTATTTGTTTTAAGTCTCTTGTTATAAAGCTACTAAATTCTTCAACCATTTATACATCCTTGTCTTTCAAATTTTTGAGTTTGAGCGTTCTTGATGAAGGTAAATCAAGAAAAGTGCTTTCAGACACACCATATTTATGAATGATTTTCTTATTGAATAGTTATAATATATATCTGAGATAAAAAAAGATGTTCTTTTTAACAAAAAAAATTGTACACAGAAAAATGAATAGCCATTAAATTTAAAATGTCTGACCAAATTATATATATTTAATATATAATATATAATATATTAATATTATAAGATACTTGACAAACATGGTATGATTGATTTTTTTGGCTCCTACACCTAAGTATTGTAAATTTATGATACATATGATATCTTTCAGATGTTCACAAATTAGTCTTGGAGATGTTAATAAAAAATGAATTGTATTTTGGTCATATATAACTTTTTTAAAAGTCTTTAAATTATATAACTTCTTGCATTTTAAAGGAAAAAAATCTTCTGACATTTCTAGAAATTCAAAGGCTTATAAACAATGTTATATTTGTATTACAGTTTATGAAGCATTTGAACTTTTTACATAAACCCTGCTGAAATTTCAATATTTGGAGACCTTTGCATTAAGATTAAAATATGATCAATCCTCTTACCCCCAAAAATTATTGTATAAAGATGTTGATATGTGAGAAATGTTTTTATTTTTAGTTATTATAAGATTCAATTTTGTCCTAAACTTATTGCTGAATAATCCAATTTTAATCAAAGTTAATATTTTTCAGGTTTTATGAACAGGATATTTCATCCCAATATAGATGAAGTGTAAGTAATATTTAAGATCAGACAAGTTCAACTTTCATAGAGATTATTTGGCTCAACCTCCCTGGTTTCAGTCTGGTTCTATTAACCATGAATGTTTTGCATATTTTACATGTTGAAGTTTGTCACAGATTACATATAGCTTACAGGTAACCTTTTATGGTTTTATATATGTGGTATGCAGTTGAATAAAATAGCATTGTCATGTCATTTCCACGGAGATCATTTGGCTCAACCCCACTGGCCTTATTCATGTTCTATTGACTTTTGAAGATTTGCATTGTTAACATGTGTTGCCATTTTGATTTCAACTTTTGAACCATAGTATCCAAAAACATGCATGACTTATAGGCAAGACATATCTCTTTGTAAATAGTTTATTAGTCGCCTACTGTCGAAGTCAAAGGGGACTTTAGGTTTGCACTCTGTTTTTCTGTCCATCCGTCCATCCGTCAGTCCTGCAAATCAGTTTTCCACATTTTTTTTCTTCGTGCTTGAAGATATTGATTTGATATTTGGTGTCTTGTTTTATCATGACAAGTTACAGGTTAAGTTTAAATTTTGTTCTGGTCTGACGATTTTGTGCAGAGTTATGGTCTTTGAACAAATAATCAGTTTTCCACACTTTTTTTTGGTCATGCTTGATGATATTGATTTGATGATTGGTATATAGTTTTAACTTGGCAAGTTACAGATCAAGTTCGAATTTTGGTCCAGTCTAATGATTTTGTGCAGAGCTATGGTCCTTGGACTTAGAAATTCACTCAAATAATCAGTTTTCCTCACTATTTTTCATCATGCTTGAAGATATTGATTTGAAAATTGATATATAGTTTTATCGTGACAAGTTACAGATCAAGTTTGAATTTTGTTCCGAACTGATGATTTTGTACAGAGTTATGGTCCTTGGACTTAGAAAATTCACTCAAATAATAAATTTTCAACATTTTTTTTTGGTCATGCTTGAAGATATTGACTTGATATTTGTTATATAGTTTGCACCATGATAAGTTATAGATCAAGTTAGCATTTTGTTCCAGTACAATGAATTTTTAACTGGTAGGGGACTATGAATTGCCAGGCAATACTCACAGAATGCTTGTTAGTCCCCTACCGACGAAGTCGAAGGGGACTTTACGTTTGTACTCTGTCTGTCTGTCCATCCGTCAGTCCAGCAAACCAGTTTTCCACACTTTTTATACGACCGCAAAAATTGAAAATTTTTTGGTCGTATATTGGTATGACGTTGGCGTCGTCGTCGTCGTCGTCGTTGTCGTCGTCGTCGTCGTCGTCCGAAGACACATTGGTTTTCGCACTCTAACTTTAGTTTAAGTGAATGGATCTCCATGAAATTTTACCATAAGGTTCAATACCACGAAATGAAGGTGGGGATTGATTTTGGGGGTTATGGTACCAACAGTTAAGGAATTAGGGGCCAAAAAGGGGCCAAAAATAAGCATTTTTGTAACTTCCAGACAATAACTTGTGTGTAAGTGTATGGATCTCTCTGACATTGTACCACAAGGTTCCATATCACAAAGGGAAGGCTGTAATTGATTTTGGGGGTAATTGCCTCAAAATTTTAGGAATTAGGGGCCAAAAAAGGGGCAAAAAACAAGCATTTTTCTAGTTTCATGACAATAACTTGTGTGTAAGTGTTTGGATATTTCTGAAATTGTACTACAAGGTTCCATATCACAAAGGGAAAGCTGGAATTGAGTTTGGGGGTTATTGCCCGAAACGTTTAGGAATTGGGGGCCAAAAAGGGGCCAAAAATAAGCATTTTTCTAGTTTCCAGACAATAACTTGTGTTCAAGTGTATGGATCTCTCTGAAATTGTACTGCAAGGTACCATACCACAAAGGGAAGGCTGGGATTGAGTTTGGGGGTGATGAATCATAAGGGGGTTCAAAAAATTTGGGGGGGGGGATTTTTTTTTTTTCTTTTTTTTTCTTTTTTTCCTTTTTTTTTCTTTTAAAATTTTCCATTTTAAGTTGGTTATTTCTGATTAATATTTAAAAGCAAATAATAATGATATGGTAGGAGATACACACCAAACAGGATGTGTAAATTATTATATAATAAGTATTGTGCAATAGCAAGAAATTTTCAATTGCACAGTATTGCACAATTGCAAGAAATCTTCAATTGCACAGTATTGCGCAATAGCAAGAAATCTTCAATTGCACAGTATTGCGCAATAGCAAGAAATATCCAATAGCACAATATTGCGCAATAGCAAGAAATTGTCAATTGTACAGTATTGCACAATAGCAAGAAATATTCAATTGCACAGTATTGTGCAAAAGAAGATACTTCGTATAAATTGCTTATTTCTTGATCAATTTCAATGGGGTTTTATTCTTGAATTCTTGGGGTTCTTTAATATGCTGAATCTAACCGTGTATTAAGTTTTTGGATTTTGGGCCCCGTTTTTAAATTGGTCCACATTGAGGTCCAAAGGGTCCAAAATTTAACTTTGTTTGATTTCATCAAAAATTGAATTATTGGGGTTCTTTGATATGCCGAATCTAATCGTGTATTTAGATTCTTAATTTTTGGTTCCGTTTTCAAATTGGTCTACATTAAGGTCAAAAGGGTCCAAAATTAAACTTAGTTTGATTTTAACAAAAATTGAATTTTTAGGGTACTTTGATATGCTGAATCTAAACATGTATTTAGATTTTTGATTATCGGCCCAGTTTTCAAGTTGGTCCAAATCGGGGTCCAAAATTAAACTTTGTTTGATTTTAACAAAAATTGAATATATGGGGTTCTTTGATATGCTGAATCTAACCATGTATTTAGATTTTTGATTTTTGGGCCCCGTTATCAACTTTGTCCACATTGAGGTCAAAAGGGTCCAAAATTAAACTTTGTTTGATTTCATCAAAAATTGAATTCTTGGGGTTCTTTGATATGCTGAATCTAACCATGTATTTAGATTTTTTATTTGTGGACCCGCTATCAAATTGGTTCATTTTGAGGTCAAAAGGGTCCAAAATTAAACTTTGTTTGATTTCATCAAAAATTGAATTATTGGGGTTCTTTGATATGCCAAATCTAACCGTGTATTTAGATTTTTAATTTTGGGTCCCGTTTTTAAATTGGTCTACATTAAGGTCCAAAGGGTCCAAAATTAAACTTAGTTTGATTTTAACAAAAATTGAATTCTTGGGGTTCTTTGATATGCTGAATCTAAACATGTGTTTAGATTTTTGATTATGGGCCCAGTTTTCAAGTTGGTCCAAGTTGGGGTCCAAAATTAAACTTTGTTTGATTTCAACAAAAATTGAATATATGGGGTTCTTTGATATGCTGAATCTAAACATGTATTTAGATTTTAGATTTTTGGCCCAGTTTTCAAGTTGGTCCAAATTGGGGTCCAAAATTAAACTTTGTTTGATTTCAACAAAAATTGAATATATGGGGTTCTTTGATATGCTGAATCTTACCATGTATTTAGATTTTTTATTTGTGGGCCCGCTATCAAATTGGTTCATATTGAGGTCAAAAGGGTCCAAAATTAAACTTTGTTTGATTTCATCAAAAATTGAATTATTGGGGTTCTTTGATATGCCAAATCTAACCGTGTATTTAGATTTTTAATTTTGGGTCCCGTTTTTTAAATTGGTCTACATTAAGGTCCAAAGGGTCCAAAATTTAACTTAGTTTGATTTTAACAAAAATTGAATTTTTGGGGTTCTTTGATATGCTGAATCTAAACATGTGTTTAGATTTTTTATTATGGGACCAGTTTTCAAGTTGGTCCAAGTTGGGGTCCAAAATTAAACTTTGTTTGATTTCAACAAAAAATGAATATATGGGGTTCTTTGATATGCTGAATCTAAACATGTATTTAGATTTTAGATTTTTGGCCCAGTTTTCAAGTTGGTCCAAATTGGGGTCCAAAATTAAACTTTGTTTGATTTCAACAAAAATTGAATATATGGGGTTCTTTGATATGCTGAATCTTACCATGTATTTAGATTTTTTATTTTGTGGGCCCGCTATCAAATTGGTTCATATTGAGGTCAAAAGGGTCCAAAATTAAACTTTGTTTGATTTCATCAAATTGAATTATTGGGGTTCTTTGATATGCCAAATCTAACCGTGTTTTTAGATTTTTAATTTTGGGTCCCGTTTTTTAAATTGGTCTACATTAAGGTCCAAAGGGTCCAAAATTAAACTTAGTTTGATTTTAACAAAAATTGAATTCTTGGGGTACTTTGATATGCTGAATCTAAACATGTGTTTAGATTTTTGATTATGGGACCAGTTTTCAAGTTTGTTCAAGTTGGGGTCCAAAATTAAACTTTGTTTGATTTCAACAAAAATTGAATATATGGGGTTCTTTGATATGCTGAATCTAACCATGTATTTTGATTTTGGACATTGGACCATAATAGGTAAATTAAAAAAATTGAAGTTCTTAGACCACATTCTTTCTGTGTCAGAACCTATGCTGTGTCAAATATTTAATCACAATCCAAATTCAGAGCTGTATCAAGCTTGAATGTTGTGTCCATACTTGCCCCAACTGTTCAGGGTTCGACCTCTGCGGTCGTATCAAGCTGCGCCCAGCGAAGCATTTTATTTTCTTCTTCCTTGAAGATATTGATTTGATATTTGGTGTATTGTTTTATCATGATAAGGTACAGATCAAGTTCGAATTTTGTTCTGGTCTGATGATTTTGTGCAGAGTTATGGCCCTTGGACTTAGAAAATTCACTCAAATAATCAGTTTTCTCTAATTTTTTTCGTCATGCTTGAAGATATTTATTTAATAATTGGTATATAGTTTTATCATGACAAGTTACAGATAAATTTCGAATTTTGTTCTTGTCTGATGATTTTGTGCAGAGATATGGTCCTTGGAATTAGAAAATTCACTCAAATAATCAGTTTTCCTCACTATTTTTCGTCATATTTTGTTCCAGTACAATGAATTTTTAATTGGTAGGGGACTCTCAGAATGCTTGTTATAACTATTATACACAAGAGCAGATCCAGGAGTTCTTATAAATCAGGGTTGAAAAAGTTCAAAAGGTTTTAATCCTATTACATGATAAAAAAAAAGAGGAGCCTCCTAAAATTTGGGCCCAATTCCCCTTTTTTTACCTTGTTTCTTAAAATACATATAAACATCAGACTTTTCCCTATAATTCTCTATAATTGCATAAATCCACTTCATTTGAACTCTAGCAGATAGTTGGCTCATTGGCATTCATACCTTATTTTTATGCCTCTGCTGCCACAGAGGGGGCATTAAGTGTTACCCTTGTCTGTCTGTATGTCCATCCATAGGTAAGTACATCCCAAAATTAGTTTTCTAACTTAAGTTTACCTCCACCAAATGGTATGAAACTTACACACAATGCTTATTACCACAAAATACAGATCAAGTTTGAATTTAGGTGGCGTCACTTTTACCTTTCTAGAGTTATGTCCCTTTACAAATGGAAAAAATGCTGAATTTTTGGTTTCAATTCTCTAACTTTAGTTTGCCTCAACCAAATGTTATGAAACTTATACACAATGCCTATTACCACAAAACTCAGATCAAAATCCAATTGGGTGGTGTCACTGTTACAGTTCTCTAGCTATGTCCCTTTATAATGTTATATGCAAGTGGGGACATCATCTGTGTCCCATGGACACATTCTCCATTTATTATATTTAAAGAGCTTTGGGAAAATTTGTATACAGTGAGTTTGCAATATTGATGTTTTTGAAAGTTTGTTTTCATTTACTAATTGAATGGTTTAGTTTCAAACCAGTTTTTAGGTTTGTAACTTTTAAATGAAAAGCTTTACCAAGTTTTCAAAGATGGTTTTAAGATTGAAGAAAGGCTTGTGCGATTTTGTCCTGTCATTTTAGGTAGTTATTGTGTCGCCTTTACCGAGTCAAAAAGCGAGACATAGGTATGCTGTTTCCGGCTGTGGCGTCAACAATGTATTAGTTTGTGATTAGGTATAGTTTATGGTGAACCACTGTGGTAGGTCAATGATATTTGGTATGCAGTTGTATAAGCATTGGCACATCTCATTACCATGGAGATTATTTGGCCCTGCCCCCTCAGTCATGGTCTATTGGCTTTGAAACTTTGCTTAGTTTACATGTATTAGTTTGTGATTAGGTCAGTTTTTGGGGATCAACTAGTGGTAGGTCAATGATATTTGGTATGCAGTTGTATAAGCATTAGCACATCTCATTTCCATGGAGTATATTTGGTCCTTACCCCTCAGTCACAGTCTATTGACTTTGAAACTTTTACATGTATTAGTTTGTGATTAGGTCAGTTTAAGAGGAACCACTAATGTTAATTCGTTGATATTTAGTATGCAAATGTATTGGCATTTGCAAGTTTCATCTCCACGGAGATTATATAACCCCACCCCATCATTATGGTTCATTGACTTTGAAACTTTTGCATAGTTTACAAGTTAATGTTTGTGTTTAGGTTTGTTTAAAGGGAATGACTTATGAAAAGTCAATGGTATTTGGTATGCAGTTGTATTAGCATTGGCACATCTGATTTCCATGGAGATTGTTTAGCCCTGTACCTTCAGTCATGGTTCATTGACTTTAAATATTTGCATTACTTACATGTTAAAGTATTGCTATTTCAATTTCAACATTTGCATTATCAAAATAACAAATAGGCGAGACATATCTTTGTGTTAACAGTTTATTTTATATTATAGATCTGGCTCTGTATGTTTAGATGTCATTAACCAAGCATGGACTGCTTTATATGGTAAGATAAGATTTATACTACGGGTACATAATGTTTTAAAAATAATTATTTTATATTTGTAAGTAATGTAAGTAAATATCTGGCTTTTTGAGACTGAGGTGAATTGATTAAGTGTACTTGGATTGAAAATTCTAAGATGATGTACAGAAACGACAAAAAGGTTATGGCAATTAAATCATTCAAAGCATCTGTTTCTTGTAATACTACTGCTGGACATAAGATCACTGTGGTTACTATTTCCCAGGTAGTATGTGCAAATTTTAAATGTACATTTGGTCTGTAAATTTCCAGTTCATTGTACTATTACTAAGATTTTCTCTCTTTTAACTCTCTCTCTCTCTCTTTCTCTGCCAAAGTCATCTTAAACAAACCTTGTTTGTCTCATGCTTTGCTCTAATATTGTTATCTGGCAACATTATTTAAACTTTGGACAGTTATTGCATGTACAGATTCAAGAGGTGCACTTCCGTATTTGGACAGATTTGGATTAGTTTTCCTGAGGTTTTCACATGTTGAAGTTAGTCATTATTGATAAGGAATGATATATAGGATACATGTACCTACTTTGCATTGTGCATAACTGCAACAGTTTTTCTTCAACATAATTCAAATTTTTAGTTTTTGGCCAAATGGAAATTTTTACTTAAAATTTTCTGCAGTTACTTGTACACTTTTGTGGAAGTGCAAATAAATGCTGCTCTGCTTGTCTTCCAATTATATCACTTATATTCTCAAGGTAAAAGTACACATCTGTGTGGCCTAATTGAATTTTTCTCTACTAATATCATTGCTTTATATCTGAAGTCATGAGAATTTTCTGAACTATCAAGGGAACTAATTGACACTGCTATCATATTCATGCATTTTGTTTGGTTGCAAATGTGACGACTGATGAAAATATTACTGATAAGAATTTTTTCATGTTTTTGGCGCTGAAGTCTGTTTTTCAAAACAACACCATATGACATAGGTCCAGACACAATCACAGAAAAGACCAAAGTTGAATCATGTTGTTTGTTGAATTATTGAATTCTGCTGAATATTTGATCAATTTATCATTTTTAAAAAAGTATATAAAATAAAGTTAACCTGTACATCAAAAGAAAGTTAAAAAAGAAAATCATCTTTATTATCATTTTATTCAGAAACATTTAAATAAAAAATAAATGCCTATTATATATTTGATAATCTTAAAATTTTTATCTATGGCCAGCTGGTAAATTTCTTAGATCTAGCACTAACAAGTAGATTGACTTATACTCTAGTATCAACCTTAATTAAAATCATTACAGGCATACCTCTTGGTAGAGTAAAGGTTTCCAGTCTCTGTAGCATTGCATCATTTATTTTATATCACTCTGAAGCAAACCTTTTTTTGAAAGTTATGTCTAAAATATAAAAATCAGAAATAAAATTATTATTGAAATATCGATATAAAAAATCTAGAGATTAGTACAAAAAATGAAAACACATTTGTACTTAAATATTTTTAACTTTTATGTTTGTCTTTTCAGATCTGTCCAATATCTTCGAGTCTTTTCTCCCACAGTTGTTAACTTACCCTAACCCTACCGATCCACTTAATGGTGATGCTGCCTCAATGTATTTACATAAACCAGAAGAATACAAGAAGAAGGTTGCAGGTTTGTAGAAAAAAATGTTAGAACTGTCTACTGGTACTTTCAATTGCTATAGAGCTCTGAATAGCTTCTGTGAGATCAGAACATCCAGCATAATGGAATTTAAATTAGAATTAGTACAATCTAAAAAGAAAAATGGCTGAGTGGGGTAGCAGTACAATAAAGTCTCTTATGGTATTATTTTAAATATCTGGGACCAGATTTGTATGCTTCTTAGATCCTTACCTGAAATCACCTCCGCAACATATTCTATCTTTTAATCTTACTGAATATAAAGGGGTCTTTTCTACTTAATCCTAACTTAGGCAAAGATTCAATTTTGATCATTGCTACCACTTAACTGTCATTGCCCAGCTTTCATTTGTAAACTTTAAATAGAAAAAACCTCATAAATAACTTAACAAGTTTAACTTAACGTAACAAGTTTAAATCAAATTTGGTCCTTATCATTTATATAGGTTCAGTTTAAGTAAAACACTAAAATCAATCTCTTTTTTATTATTAGAGGATTAAGATCAAATGATAAGAATTGTTTTTTGGTGGTACTCCTCGTGAAATAGTGTGAATGTTCCAACGTCTAAGTAAATAGTTGTTTTCAATTTAATGAAAGATTGTATAGTATACACACAGTTTTCATGTATATTCAGTATGTGATAGAATTTATATGTTCTTATCAATGTTCAGGGATTACCTGGCACTCTCTTACTTCTGCTGGGGTCTCAGTGGCAAGATGGTCTTAAGTTGTCCATCTACTGTATCACTACCATGCCAACACTGAGGTTGTATAAGTTCAAATCTTGCATGAGGCAGAGGTGCATTCCAATCCAATCTTATTTGAATAGGATAGTCAGTTTTCTTGCTGAACTTGGTGGTTCTCTCTGGGCACACCAGCTTCCTCCACCAATAAAACTGACCGCCATGATATATTCAAAAGTGGCATTAAACACCTACAATGAATCAGTCTTAATAAAAATTGACTGTTGTGAAATTGTGTAAATCTGTTGGTACTTATAGCTCCTCAACGTTTGTATTAGGTTTTGGATTTTTAAATATTTTGGCCTCGAGCATCACTGAAGAGATATTAATTGTCCAAATGCACATCTGGTGCAGTAAGATTGGTACTATATATATTATTAGATTCTAAATTATTCTACTAAAAAACAACAATTTTCTCTATTTTCAGAATATGTAAAGAAATATGCAACAGAAGAAGCATTAAGAGAACATGAACACCAGTCATCATCTAGTGAAAGTTCTATGAGTGATTTCTCAGAAGATGAAGCTCAAGACATGGAACTGTAACCATAGCTTTGTCATAAGATTTCATCATCCCATATTGCATCAGTTCTAAATTTAACACCAAGTGAAAGTGAAAATGCTGTTTATTGCTTGTCCCCCTTGTTGCTTCATATAATATGTTGTTTGTTGTTGTTTAAGATGGTGAATTTATTGATAGATGGAAAGATTATTTTCAGCTGTTATTATGACAATGTGTGTAAAATGTTTTTTGACATCTTATTGGAGCAGGCTTCTCCAAATTCAGATTTTTTATACACGAACAAGGTTTTTTCCATTCCATTACAGCATTGTAATAAGGAATTTTTGGTTTGTTGCTATTCACTTTGAAAAAATTTAAGTTATTGTGAATGGTTAACAATATATTTATTTTTCTATTAAACCAACTTCCACCATTCTTATTTGAGAAATAAACCAACATTTTTTGGACACTAGGGTATTAACAGTTAAACCTTCACAAATCATATAAATTCCTATATAGGAAAGCTCTTTATAAAACAATAATAATTTCTGATAATTGCACAAAAATGCATATTTTTTATAATGATGGAACTAACTAAAAAATTCCCTGTTATTTTAATCCATCAATAATAAACATAAATTGTGCTTTGAAAACATTCGTACCATTTTTAATGATAAACAAGGGGATGTTATCTGACCTGGTGTTATTTTTAGAACATGTTAACCTGGGAAATTGTTATGCAGGTCTTCAGGAAATGTTTTGAATGAAGTATAATTGTAATACGAAATGTAAGATTCTTACTCCTTTTAATATTCTTATATTTTAGTTCATATCTAACAACAAAACCTGGAAAATTGAGTTGTTTATAGCAGTCTTAAAAAAAAAATTGAAATAATAATGTTTAATATTTCTGTAAATTTTCAAATTCTGAGCACAGTTAGCAACATGTTTGTGTCGCTGTACATCAAAGTTGTAGGAAAAAAGAAAACATAGGGATAACTTATGTCATCTTGGGTCATCGTCATCCACGTCACACTTTAATAATGGGGGTTTCCCATACCAAAACAACCTTGAAAATGGCACAACAATATTCCACCAAACTTACACAATACACATATTCTTCTACAGGATATGAAGTCGTGCATCTTCTATTTGAATTTTTTAATCTGAGTGATTTTGAGGTTTCCCCTTACGAAAAACATGGAATTCACCATTTCTAGTTATATTATTTGGTGATTGACAGGCATCACATGCCTTCCTTGGAAGACTCGCACATTTTTTTGATGCAAACACTATATTTTATGTGTGGCCTATGTAAGCTTTGATGGATAGTATTAAATTTCTTCATTTGATATAATTATGCTGTGATAAATGTTTTGAACTAGTGCTTTGAAATGTCCCCCAAAACTTAAAACTGTTAAAAGATTTTTGTCTTTCAACTTTGCAAAGTAACGTACATGTTCAATTGCAAAATTAACTTTGTAATTATTAGAATAAAACAATCAGGTGTTGAAAAGGGTAGAAATAATTTCAACTTTAATATTTTCTTATTTGAAAGTTTAAACTTTAAACTTGGATTTTTACAAAGTTTTATTAGTTAATACTGTACCTTTATCTTTTAATTTTAATGAAATGAATTTTTATGATATGTAGACTTTTTTTCAGTATTTTTGTCTAAATTTTGATGCATAAAACAACAAGAGAAATTATTGAATGAAATAATAATAGTAATAGCATTTAATAGTGATGTATTGGATAGGGCAAATATTGCTTATTTTATTTTTACTGCACTTAATTTGAACAAATACATGAAGATAAAATTTAAGGAATGACAAAAATTTGATATCATTTAAAAAACACTTTTTTTCCATAATTTTTTTTTAGTAAGTTTTAACAAAAGATTATGTATTGATAAAATGTTATTATGCGCTAACAGTGTAACATTGATCTCTTTACATAACAGATTGAATCACTCAAATTTGGAAGAATGAGGATTTGACCGCACATATAAAGTTTGATATTAGTAAGAAGAAATGAAAACATTTGAATTGCGAATTTGGTTTGTTACAATATTGATTCCCAGGTTTTTTCTCTCATATGTCACTTCACAGAAAGCTGTTCTGTCTAATTGTTAAAATTTTCAGTCTTTTGGTTTGATATTAAAAAGCTGTGTCAGTTTTTACATAACAATTTTATAATTAAAAAAGGTAAACAAAGTTATATTGTAATGATAATCGTTAAATATTTGAATACTATGCCAGAACTTTTATTTAAGTGGAAGTTTGAGCCCATACACAATTTAAGCAAAACTGTTAGATTCTGAAAATAGGGTTCTTTGAAAATTAGATTCTTAAATTAAGGTTCTTTGACATTAGATTTTGAAATTAAGGTTCTATGATTAAGGTTCTTTGACATTAGATTTTGAAATTAAGGTTCTATGATTAAGGTTCTTTAACATTAGATTCTAAAAATAAGATTTCTTGACATCATATTCTGAAAACAAGGTTCTCTGACATTGTATATGGAAAAGGGAAAATAATGTTATATCTGCTTGGATTTATGAAAAAAGAAGACTGTTATATTTTCTTTAGGATTTAAATAGAACTGTCACTCATTAAAAAAGAACTGGTTCCAGTTACTCAGTTACTCAAAATGTCTAGACAGCAATGATAATATTTACATTGAAAGCATTATTATTCATGCTAAGAACAAAGATCTCTGAAAATTTTAACAAAAAAGTCGGGACAGTCTTTGCACATTTTAAGCTGGTCATGAATGGATGTGGAGTAATTGTTATTTTGAAGTAAATGTTTTTTTATAGTTGAAAATTTAATAAATGACTTAATGTGAGCTATATTGGTTCATTTTATCATGAATTTAGAAATCATATTTATCATGTAGTTTTTTTCAATTTTGAGTTTCGATGTGTTATACAAGTATATTTGTATATTTTTTTTTATAAACTGGGATAATTCTGTGGTTGTTTCTGATTGGTAAACAAAAAATGTCTTTAGACTTGAGTCAAGCTTACTTATTATTGATTATGTTCAGTGACAAACCATGTCTTGAAACATGGTTTAGAATGAAAAGTTATGAATTTTACCAAAGTTAAACAGATTTATATAGAAGTTTAAAAAAAAAAAAGACTGCCCTTATATTAACTTCGTATGTGTTATGTTGTGAAAAAGCAAATCAAGAGTTTGGGTTTTATTAATTTATGATTAATTAGGTAATGAATTTGAAAATAATTATTTTTGCGTAATTCATGTAAAACATCATGTAAGACATGAACTAAAGAGGAGTAAGTCCTAGAATTTTTTTTTTTTTTTTAAGTCAGAATTTTTTAGCTTAAGGTCATTTCAACTTAAAAAAGTATAAATTGTCTGTTTGATACAGTGGTAGGTTTGTCTGTATTATTAACAATTTAAATCTTGTTTCCATCAAAATTTTCAAAAGTGCAAGGTTAAAATAATGGTAGGTAACAGCCATAGGAATTTATCATCAGTTTATTTCCAATACCAATTGTTTTTCATTTCTAATTATTTTAGCAGATGCCTTTCATGCTATCATGTTAAGTTTACAATATTTTTGCTGAATGGGGAAACATTATGGCTAATAGATTTTTTTTTCATGCAATTTAGGCCATAGAATTTAAGACACGCATACCATGAAAGACCGTGTGATGTAGGGGAAAAATGCTGTTTGAAAGCTTTTTTTTTAGTGAATTTTAAAAAGGAATCTAATTGTTATATCAACAAATTAGTAGAATATATCAAATCATGTTGATATCAAACATTTTAGATACTCCTAGCTATTTTAAAAACTAAAAACACAAACATGAATAAATAAAGATTGCTATATCATTGATGTAATACCCCACATTTCCTTTTATTTATTTTCAATTGTCTTGGTAGAATAGATTATCAAGATCCCAATATTTTTTTTATCAAACCATGAAAATTTGTATCAGCAAAAATAAAGTCATACTTATACACTTAACTTCATTGAAATGAACAAAATTCTTGTCATATGAAATTTCATGCTTTTTCCTGTAGAATCTCTGCTTTTTGTGCTTGCATACCATTTGTTTTGCTGTCACTGTGTAGAAGATTGTGTAATGTACATTTGTTCCAGGAGAAAAGACTCTTTATTTAGGCTTCAGAGTCTATGGATTTAGTAGGTTATAAATATGTTGTAAAACATTATTCCCTCCATGAAATTATATTAGTTGTGGCCATCTGGATAAATGATATTGTTATTTCCATCAATATTACGGAAAGCAATGTATAAGAAGCTTTGTTAAAATAATTTTGATTACAGTAAAAAAAATTTTTTTAAGATATTAAAGTATTTCTCTCTGATAAATTTTGCAAGTGTGACCCAATAGAACTGGTTTCTGTTTTACCAGAAAACCTGTAGAAACAGGAAACCAGTAGAGAACTTGTACAAAAATGATTTTTTCTCTCCAAAATTGATCAATGTAGTGAAAGTAAATCAACATGTACAACAATAGTTTATATAAACTGTATAAAGCAATAATACTTTATGTCTGTTATTTTATGATAGAAGTATGAATATAAGCTTCCAGATGTATTTAATTCTTAAAAAATACCTCCTACTCGTTTTGCCATGTTGAATGTTTTGTATCAAATTGGTGAGAATTCCTTATTTTTGTTAAGTCTTGTTTTTAATGTCATGTTGCCTATTGTTAAGATTTTGTTACAATGATACATATTTTGGTGAGAGTAGCCAATAGTGATTAGGTCATGTTGTTGCGATTTAATATTGATAATTATGTGATTCATGCTGGACCATTTTCTGATTTCAATACAGAAGTACAAAACTTACAATGATTTTTAAACAATCAAAGATTTGCATACTATAAATTCGGAATAAATATATGCTGATTTATAAATAAAAAGTGTTTAAAGTTGACTTAACCTAAAAATATATTAAAAACTATTATTATTGATAAGAAAAAACAGCACATTGATAGATGAATTTTCAGTATTCATGTTGATTTTTTAAGAAATGTATATTATTCCTTGACATCATTTGAAATTAGAATGTATCAATATAGATGTTTGAGATTAGTTTCTACCCATTTTCCAAAACTGAAGGATTCTACAAAAATATTGAGAAGTCACCAAGAATTTGTTGATTTTCTAAATTATTTGACATGAATGAATATAACTGCAGACTTTAGATTTATTAGGCAAATATAAAATGGGGACTTAGTTTTATTGAAATATTTGGAAAACCTAGATTACTTGAGCAATTGTGAACACTTTTTAATTGTTGCTGTGATGGGGCATTTCACAAAAACCATTGTTCCTTACATCCTCGTCCTGTGATCTCCAGCTAGAAGAGAGTTGTCTTATTTGCAATCACACCACATCTTATTTTTATATAAAACACAGCCTTTATACAATACCTATTGGTTAGCTACAGGAATTATTGAATTTATGAGCTTTGATCTTAGCCTTTTAAATTATTTTATTGATATCAGATTATGGATCCAGCAATATTTTATTTAAGATTTGTATATATCTAATATAAACATTTCCATCAGATAATACAGGTGTCTGTGAAATATAGAAATGTAGAGTGATTGGTTTTAGTCTTATATCTTTATTGATATTATGTATATTTATTCTATGGAAGAAAAATATGAAAAAGAAATAAAAAGACAAAAATCTGTTTCTTGTCATTTTTGTTGAGCCTGCAAAACTTATTTCGCCAAAGAGAGACATAGCGATCCTAGATTATGTCAACATTTAGGTTCAGTCTGTGGTTCAAAACTTTTTTAGAAATCAATAACTTTGTCAAACCTACGTGGAATTTTATGAAATTCGACAGAAGCTTGTTTATGACTAAAATACAGTATCCAGAACTTAATTTTGAAAGTGATTATTTTCATTTTTCTGTATTTTACTAATAAATGGACCTTGTTTTTTTTTTACAGTTAACATTCAGATTTAGTCTGAGGTTAAAGTTTTTCAGTCATCCATAAAAGAGGGACGAAAGATACCAGAGGAACAGTCAAACTCATAGATCAAAAACAAACTGACAACGCCATGGCCAAAAATAAAAAGACAAACAGACAAATAATAGTACAGAAGACACAAAATAGAAAACTAAAGACTAAGCAACACGAACCCCACCAAAAACTGGGGGTGATATCAGGTGCTCCGGAAGGGTAAACAGATCCTGCTCCACATGTGGCACCCGTCGTGTTGCTTATGTTATTACAAATCCGGTAAAATAGTCTAATTCGGTAGGTCACATTCGTGAAAAGGGAAGGGTATTTTAGTTACGACATAAGGAACATATCCGATATCATCTGTGAAACGGTTATTCCATAACGATCAACCAACTCGTGATGGCGTCCGTAAAATTTACGAAGGGATGATTTCAACTTCACCATTTGGAAATCATGATAGGAAATACAAGCCCGGGAATATCGTATCAATCGGAGGATATATAATCCGTATGCAGGCGCTGCTGGAATGTTGCTACATAGAAATGGAAAGTTCACAATTGGGAAGCTGAATTCATCTCTTTTGTCGTAAAGTTTTGTTTTCAACCGACCATCATTGTCAAATTCTAGATGTAAGTCAAGATATGAGGCAGACTTGACTGTATTTGTAGTATCCTATTTAGTGAGAGAACATCATCTATATAGCGGAACATAAAGTTAAAGGATATAATCCTATTATAATAGCTGTCCTCGTGTTAAGACAACATGACGGCTTTGCCAATTAGCAAAGTCTCCAAATTTTGCCATATGGTAAATATTAAGTACAAGGTTCACTTTTGATAACAATTGTCGTGCTCCAGAAGGGTAAGCAGATCCTACTCCTCATGTGGCACCCGTCGTGTTGCTAATGTTATTACAAATCCGGTAAATAGTCTAATTCGGTAGGTCACATTCGTGAAAAGGGATGAGTATTGTAGTTACGACATAAGGAACATATCTGATATCATCTGTGAAACGGTTATTCCATAACGGTCAACCAACTCGTGATTGTGTCCATAAAATTTACTTTGTCAAACCTTCATGGAATTTTATGAAATTTGGACAGAAGCTTGTTTATGACCAAAATAAAGTATTCAGAGCAAAATTTTTAAAATATTTATTTTCAATTTTTCCATATTTTACTGATAATGGACTAAGTTTTTGTCTCGCCTTGACGGAGTCAAAATGCGAGACATAGGTATGCTGTTTCCAGCGTCGGCGGCGTTGTCAACAATGTATTAGTTTGTGATTAGGTCTAGTTCATGGTGAACCACTAGTGGTAGGTCAATGATATTTGGTATGCAGTTGTATTAGCATTGGCACATCTCATTACCATGGAGATTATTTGGCCCTGCCCCCTCAGTCAAGGTCTATTGACTTTGAAACTTTTCATAGTTTACATGTATTAGTTTGTGATTAGGTCAATTTATGGGGAACCACTAGTGCTAGGTCAATGATATTTGGTATGCAGTTGTATAAGCATTGGCATATCTCATTTCCATGGAGATTATTTGGTCCCCCACCCTAATACTAAATGTATTAGTTTGTGATTAGATCAGTTTAAGATGAACTGCTAATGTTAAGTCAATGATATTTGGTATGCAAATTTATTGGCATTTGCAAGTTTCGTTTCCATGGAGATTATATAGCCCCACCCCTGATCATGGTTCATTGACTTTGAAACTTTTACATAGTTTACAAGTTAATGTTTGTGTTTAGGTTTGTTTAAAGGGAAAGACTTATAATAAGTCAATGGTATTTGGTATGCAGTTGTATTAGCATTGGCACATCTCATTCCATGGAGATTGTTTAGCCATGTACCTTCAGTCATGGTTCATCGACTTTGAATATTTGCATAACTTACATGTTAAAGTATTGCTATTTTAATTTCAACATTTGTATTATCAAAATTACAAAAAGGCGAGACATATCTCTGTGATAACAGTTTATTTTACAGTTAAGGCTCAGGCTCAGTCTCGAGGTTAAAGTTTTTCAATCATCCATAATTTTGTCAAACCTTCATGGAAATTTATTTGGTTTGGATAGAAGCTTGTTTATGACCAAAATACAGTATCCAAAATTTTGAAAATATTTTACTGATAAATGGACTTAGTTTTTATACAGTTAACAAGTAAATACAGTCTGGGGTTAAAGTTTTTTTTACACATCAATTACTTTGTCAAACCTTCATAGAGTTTTATGAAACTTTAATGATTAAGAGATAATGTCTGAAGCAAACCTTTGCAAATATGTTTTTTTCATTTTTAGTATTTTTCTGATAGATGGACTTCGTTTTTACAGTTAACATTTACAGACAGTCTGGGATAATTTTTTTTTTTACATGATAAATTTGTAAACCTTCATGGATTGTTATGAAACTTGGACAGAAGCTAATCTTCAAGATCAAGAAAAAGCATCCAAAGAAAAATTTGATTTTTTTTTTAACTTCTGTATTGCTTCAACCAAATCTTATGAAACTTATACACAATGCTTATTACCACAAAACTCAGATAAAGTACGAATTTGGGTAGCGTCACTTTTACTGTTCTTGAGTTATGTCCCTTTATAACGTTATATGCAAACGGGGGCATCATCTGTGTCCCATGGACACATTCCTCATTTATTTCCGTACTTTGGAACTTAGTAATTTTTCAACAAAAATTTACATTAGACATTACCAATGAATTTAGTGTAATCAAGTCCTACAATTTTCAACCCAGATCCTTGAAACTTCACAGAATGAGTTTTACAATTATCGAAATTGTGCACCTGCTATTATGGAATTGTTTCGGGAATTTTTCAAATTTTTCTACACTTCAGACTAATTTTTCAACAATATTTACAAAATTTTTGTTATCAACATCACGGAATGTTTGCAAACCTTTTGAGGTTGTGCAACTTTCATTATGGAGTTGTTTAAAGATTTCCACCCATTTTGCCCATTTAAATGTCCATATATTTTTAAAATGTTCAGTATAGACCATTCTTCATTTTTTGGTAAAGATTGTATGAATTGCAATCAAAACCCTGTGGTACTGACTTATATCTAAACCTTCCTGGGTTTATCACCACCTATGAAAGTTCAATCAAAATGGTGCAGTGAAGTGATCATTCTTTAGATCCTCCAGTCAATGTCATTCGATTTATTAATGAGATATTCAAGTTACAATATGATATGTATTTGAATTGCCATACTTGTCAAGAAAACTTTCTTTATTGAAAAATACATAAGTAATTCATGGTGTATGAATCTGTTATAAAAATAGACACTACAAATGTACAATCATCAACAAATAAGATAACTTCAGCTCAAATTTATTATTTGCCTATCTACTTACAATTCAATGGTTTATTTTGAAAAAATGCAAAATGAAGCAATCTTTACCCTTCAGTGCCCACAAGCACTTTGATTTAAAGATGTTAAGAAACATCATGTGCAACCCAGCTATTTGAGACTTAGGTCTATTCTGAAAATAGATGCAATACTATATACTACAAACCAGTAAAAGTCTGAAATGGCCTATATCTGTACTCGACTGTACTGATTTTTACTCGACCAGTCTGAATTGGTCTGAATTTTACTTAATATTACTCGACCCAGTCTTAACCATACTCGACTGTACTGATTTGTACTTAACCCTTATCTTTGCTATTGAAAATAGTCTGAACGATTACTCGACCAGTCTGAAACAGTCTTAACCCATTCTCGACCTGTACTCGACCAATACTTGACCAGCTCTCGACCTCATTTTTCAGTCTGAACCATACTCGACCAAAGGTCTGAACAATACTCGACCAAATAACCTCTACTTTTAATAATTTTAATTGTTAAAATAACTTTCCTTTTAACTGACAAGCCACTATAAAATAAAAAAATATACATATATAAAAACAGATTTTTACATCCTTACATGATTCTCAGATTTAACAAATCGAGATAGTTAAATTATCTAATTTTAAAGTCGGAGTCTTGTTAAATAGAACAACTTTGTTTACCTGAAAACACACCTATACTGAGGGTTATAAAACCTTATTAATGTGCTTTTTGTTTGGCATATGTTTTTTTAAACAAAACTTGATTTTCCTAAATTTTTATATAAAACTACATAGGTTTCATGTATATATATACTACTAATATAACTATCTTTTTAATGAGGTAACAACAGCCAACAAAGTCACTGACATTGTTTAATCTTAATATATCAGAAATATATCTATTCTTAATATAATTTGGGATATATATATATATTTTAAAAAGGGATAAAAAATTAAAGAAATGAATAAATTCTTCTGATAAGGGGTAAACTATAAAGTAATACATCCTGCTTGGGGCACACTGATTAAAAAGATCACACCTGGTCAGAGAGTAATACATTTTTAATTACATCCATTGAAAATTACAACATCCTGTAAAACTTAAATCACAAGGACTTTTGAATTCACTAGATAAGTAATACACGAGTTTAGGAAATATAGGAGTTTCTTTTTACCTGTAAAACACAATTGTACTAAGGTAATTAAACCTTATTAAAGTGCTTCTTGTATGCCAAGTCTTTAATTTTGACAAAACATATTTAAATTTAATTAACATAAATTTCTACTGCAACTTTGGAATACATTTCCTTTTTTAAAAGGATATCCAGGAATGCTATGAAAGTTTTATTACTTTTATTATTATATTAAACTCTTGGTTTATCAAAAAAAAAGGTGTCAATGTGAACATTTATTAAGTTGCTTTATATACTATTTTTTATATATTTTGATAAAAAAAATTTGAATAACATTTAAGATTTTGAATAATGGTTGAAAGTTCTGGTATTTTTGATGTACATAAAGCAATGTGAA
The DNA here is from genome assembly GCF_021869535.1 of Mytilus californianus. NCBI lineage: Eukaryota > Metazoa > Mollusca > Bivalvia > Mytilida > Mytilidae > Mytilus > Mytilus californianus. The sequence goes on along the minus strand of NW_026262581.1, from coordinate 52,114,895 downwards.
CATGATATTATGTATATAAAAATTCATTTGATGAAAACTTAAATTATTACATGATATCTGTTTAATTCAACCAGAAACTACTTTCTTTGATCATCTTGTTTTATTTTTTTTAAATGTGATATACATTGTATATATATATATGTATGTATAGCAGTTCCTAAATTGATGAAATACAATAGATAGATACAAAAAAACAGGTCTAGGTTGGTTAAGATTTGGTCGAGTATGGTTCAGACTAGGTCGAGTATGGTTCAGACTAGGTCGAGCATGGTTCAGACTTGGTCGAGAATGGTTAAGACTATGTCGAGTATGGTTCAGACTCATATAAAATGGTTAAGTACTGGTCGAGTAAACGTCGAGTACAAGTTCAGACTGTTAAGTATGCTTCAGACTACAGTCGAGTAATATCAAGTAAATTTCAGACCAATTCAGACTGGTCGAGTAAAAATCAGTACAGTCGAGTACAGATATAGGCCATTTCAGACTTTTACTGGTGTGTAGTGATATCAATATAAGTAAATATAGAGCTTTTGGGGGCGAATACCATGTCGAGCAAATGAGAATTAACAATATCTATATACTGAAAACATTATAATTTGTTTATCTCATTTTAGGGTTATCTTTATTCAGAACATAAATGTTTTAAAACGTTCTGTGATAAAAAAAAATGTCAAAACATGATGTTGATGATAATTCAGGGTCAAATATGACGTCTGGTCAAATCTGTGACTTCACAAAGCTGTGGTACAGGAATTTTAAGTTTAATTTAATACAAGGAAGGTAATGTTCTAAATATTAACCCTTAAATGCCCCAAATGAGGAACATAATAGTTGTTTACATCCTCACCTGTTATTTTCTGTTAGATAATTGGGAATCATTCTGTATCTTATTTTTATAATAAGCATTTTTTGTGAGAAAAAAATTCACTGTTACATGTTATAAGATGTGATTATATCGTATAGATTTTACAGAATTTCACTATAAGTGCATTTAAACGAAAATGGGTAAATAACTTCATTCAAGATCAATATCTTCTACAAGAAAAGAACTTTGTTTTGTTGGCCTATTTGTAGATCTTGTGTCTTGGTGATAAATTTTGCTGTTTACAGTTTCGCTTTCAATCTTGATTTGGATACCACATTTTGCTGAATACAGTTTTCTTTATTTACTATAGTTCAAAAACATAAAAAAATGGGTAAAATCACCATTAAAGGCATTAACACCTATAAGGAGTTGACCTTAACAATTTCTACTATGCTGACTTATTTGTAAATCTTGTCTTGGTGATCACAGGTTTTCTTTATCTACTAAAGTTTTGATCTTTTAACGATTTTGTTGATCTGGTCGAGGTGATCATTTTTGCTTTCTTAAGTTCCTCTTTATCTATTATAGTTTGCAAGATAATAACTAAAACGCCAATGTTAATAAAATTCGTCATTTAGGGGAGTCGACCGACGATTTCATCCAAGTTGACAAATTTGTAGATCACTTATAATTTTGCTATTTGATGTTTCTCTCTATCTATTATAGTTTTCAAAATAGTAGGCAATAATGAAAAATGGCAAAAATAGTACTTTTAGGACGTTCACTCCTTAATGAGTCGTCTGACATTTTTGAAGTAATAGACAGTAGGTAGATCTAATCATTCTGGACATTTCTGTTCTGTTAGATATCCTCTGTTTGAAACGATTTAAAGAAATTGACAAAACTGGCATTTTACCAATGTGTTCTATTTTTAGCCATGTCGACCATGTTGGTTGACAAGCGGGATCATCGGACCCATTATTTTAACTATATACCCAAATGAGGATTGTCGCCACTTTTGATTCCAATTAGCCCTTTAGTTTTAGAGGAGATTTTTTTGTAAAATTTAACGGACAACGGACATGATGAGAATAACTCACTTGATCCTTCGGATAAGCTGAGCTGAAAAGCAATACCTCGATTTCTAAATATCGAGATTGTGAATATAGCTGTAGATATATTAAAAATGTCGGCATTGTTAATTCAAACTCAATATCTTGATTTACAGAAACCATCATAAATTCTAAATCGTAGAAATTTTCATGACCCCGCATCAAGGATACAGGAGTCCTTTAGATTTATCGTTCGTCTGTCCGTCAAGTATTTTATCAATGCAAATCCTTAAAATGTATGTTAAGGAAGCGTTTGTCTATTCGTCAGTCCGTCCGTTTGTCCGTCAAAATTTTTCAAAAAAGCAAACCATTAAAACGTATGGATACGACGCCATGTTCATTTATTTCGACCAAAACTGTCGGACAACTCCTTGTAGGAGTTATTGCACTAAGTTGATGTGTTTCTTGTGGGAACTATAGAAGATAGAAATACACTATAAATATAACAAATGATCAGCAGTACAGTTCTACAAATAAGCCAACATGACAAAAATGGTCATTTTATCCCATATAGAAGTTATTGCTCTTGAAAGACGTGGTTACCCTTAAAGAACATTGGAAAAATATAGAAGATACAGAAAAAAATTTAACAACAAAAATGATCAGCAGGACAAGATCTACAAAAAGTCAACGTGGCTAAAATTATAAGACGATTCCTTATTTGAATTAATGCCCTTGAAAGAACTTTCTACCATATTTTTTTTTGTTTGGGAACTATTGAAGATATAAAAAAACTGTAAAAAAATAATCAGCTGGACAATATCTTTAACTAAGTCAAAATGTCCAAAATTTAAAGACGACTCCTTACAGGAGTTATTGCCATCGAAAGACAACTCATACCAATTTTTAAGTAGAAACTATAGTAGATAGAGAGAGAGAGACTATAAATAGCAATAGTTATCATAAAGACAAGATCTACTAATCAGTAAACATAATTGATATCGTCAGTCGACTTCAAGGAGTTCTTGTCCTTGAATGACAATGTGTACCCATTTGTTGATATTTTGTATTTTAACTATCAGAAATATTCTAATTGCATTGTATCAATTTTACTAAATATGACAAGTAAGTGATACCTGCTTCTCTAGTTTAGTGAACATTAGTAAGCAATCTTGAAAAAAGTAAGCTTTTGTTATAAACAAGAAATTTTGTGAAATGCTTTTTTTAAACTCATAAACTCCAAAAGATTGAGTAGGACGCCTATGAAATTTTCCGCAGTTGGAAGTTTTGTGCATATTTATCGATGTGCTTATTAATTTTTGTTGTAAAAAAATAGCAGGTGTGGACGCAGACTTGTGTTATCTGGTGAGCGAATGTTGATAACGACTAGTGCAGTGGGGAAACTGGTGGGAGACAGCTGGCGCATGTGTAACTTTAAAATCTAAAATTATATTGTGTTGTCTGGTGGGCGAATTTGGCCACTGTTTTACATTGAAATAGTAATAGATACTTCATGAAGACATAAACACTCACAATGAAGGAAAATTCTGAGGATAAACACTTGGAAAGTAACACAACTGATGTAGTTCTGAAAATATGTTACATTTGGTATACGATTTTGTCATGCCTATAACTCCCAAGACCAAACTGAAATTTAAAGAATTTAAATAAGATTGGAATTGATCGAATCTTTGAAATATGAATTTTGTAAAAGATAAAAGTATCAATTTATTTCAAATGTATTTAAATATAAATTCCGTTCGTAGATTGCTTTATTAACTTTGTCGTTTCGTAATAGGTTTTGAAAGTTCAAATCATTCGGATACGGGCAGCACTGAAGAGACATTGATTGTCGAAATGGGCATCTGGTGCAGTAAAATGTTAAAATCGTTAATGTAGTTATTCGTATATTTGTGCAAAATTAATTGAAAGAAGAAATTGTCTGTTAGACCGTTTTCATTATAAAAAAAAGCAATTAGAAATAAGATTTTGACATGAGAAACATGAAACTTTTTTCAACAAAAGAAGAAATAGTTATCCATTACACATCAATCTACCAATAGTGTTTTTAACGTTTCTGAAGATTTTTTTTCAAAGTCAAAATATTTTTTTTCAAAGTTAAATACATCATAATCATCAGCATACATTTCAAAAATTATATCTTGAATTTTGGTATCATTGTAATATTGAAACATTTTATCTTTAGCGTTTGTAGCATGTGGCCTTGCTCTCTTTTTAATCTTTTCTGAATTCACCCAAACGTTGACAGCTTCATTCCAAGCTCCAATTTTTGTAAGAAGCTGTTCAGTAAAGGTAAAAATGTCAGACATTTTGCCAATCATCATATTCTTATATAAAAACCTCGGTATTTTTACCTGAGGCTCCCAGTGGGAACCTTTAAATTGTTTTATAAGCTTTAAAAAATCCAAAAAAGATTTCGGGGTGCGTTTAAAGTAATGCTTCATAAAAGCCTTTTCAAATCCTTTATCTAGATAACATGACAATATTCGCTCTCTCGGTTCTCTCACAAATACTGCTTTAGTCCAAGAATTATCAAACATCATCTCTGTTACTTCTCTGTCATCGAATTGTGCAAGATAAGATAGAAGATGACTAGTATGCACATCTTCACTTTTCAATCCTTGTATAAAATGAAACATACTTTTCCAGTATGTGCAGCCAGACTTTTCATTCCAAAAGAATATCAGCTTGTATCTTTTTAATACAATAGGTGAATTTTCAAATACATGTTTTATCTGTTCCAATTCTTTATCAGTTAACAGTGGAACATGTTTATTCCGTAGTATAATATTATCTCTTTTCATATTTTGGTCAAAAAGTTGCTCATGAGTTAGTTGTACAACAGTTACATCCCTTTTTTTAGGATCCGTTGTTTTGTTTGATACCCTGTCAATACGAAATGCACCATTTTTGCTACCAATTATTCTTCTTCCTGTAGATGTTTTATCCTTTTGTACCAAAATTGGGTCAAAGTTATCCACATCCCCAAACATTTTGAATAGTCGTAGCCAAAATATTATAGCACAGAATGCAGTCAATCTGCAGATTCGTTTTATATACCGCTTCATTATATGATAATATCATAATAAAGTATGGCGATATAAATAAAAACAGCTTGCTACATCATATACTATTTTTTTAAAGTGATCTTCACTTCTTCTTGAATACCCACCAAAAACTAAAATTTCATTGAATAATATACAAAGGTTATTGGCAAGCTGTTGCATTCAATTTCATATTATATACAAATCCACAAATAATTCGCTTTCAGTTATTTCATAATCGCGGAAACGTTCACAAGGTTGTTGTAACGACAACAGTGGAATATTCTTTTTCATTATTTATTTCATTTTTAGCTCACATTGCCTCAAATAGGTTGTGAGCTTTCGTCATCACTTGGCGTCCGTCGTAATTTTTTTTTTAATATCTGGAATTATTGTTTTGTTTTATACTCTTAACCGTCGAGAAACATGGCTGGCATGGCTAAAGATATAACATAGGTGTTAAATGCAGTTGATTTATATATAAAAAATAAAGCAGTAAGATCACAAATGAAATATAAAAGCTATCAAGAGGCAGGTCAAGATCTATCTGTCATGAAATTTTTAGGCAAATCAGACAAATTGATTTGGAGTTGTTGCCCCTGAAATAGTAATTCTTGAAGAAATGTCTCAGTTGAGGGGTTATTATCTTGAAAACTATTATAGACACAGACAGATTTTAAAGGCAAAAATGTTCAGCAAAGTAAGACCTATAAATAATAAGTCAACATGACATAATTTGTTAATTAACCCATTAAAAGAGTTATTGCCCTTGAAAAACGATTTTAATTATTTTTTTTAGCTTTTTGCAGAAACTATGATAGATAGGGAAAAACTTTAAACAGCAAAAAATGTCTGCAAAGTAAGACCTACAATAGGTCAATATGAATAATATCGCAAATTGATCTCTTATACGAGTTATTGCCCTTGAAAGACGATTTTGATGATTTATTTTGTTTCAGGAACTATGATAGATAGAGAGAAACTTTAAATAGCAAAGATATTCTGCAAACTAGACCTACTAATAATAATGATTTTTTCCAAATGTTTTCGTTTTTTTCTTCGGAAACTATAATAAGTAGAGAGAAAGAGCAAAAATGTTCAGCAAATTAAAATTTACAAATAATTGATGTCAACTTGATCAAATTGCTAATTAACCCCTTATAATGGTTTTTGTCCTTAAAATGATTTTTATTCATTCTTTTAGTTTTTTTTGGCAGAAACCATGATCGATAGAAAAAAACTTGAAATGGAATGTTAAAACAGTAAACAGCAGAAATAATCATTAATGAAAGATCTTTAAAAAAAAATCCAAGTGAGCGATTCAGGCACATCGGATCCTCATTTTTGCCATTAAACAGAAAAATTTCAGCAATATAAAACCGGATAACCCAATCGCACGGAACACGTGCGATAAGAATCCACGATAAATCGCCTCATTACCAAGTCAACCCAAACTTTCTACCAACTCGTCCATATTTCTACCAATTCGGCCCACTCATGTTAACCAACACGTCCCACTTATGCAAATGGTTTAAATCACCCTGAAGTTAGGCCTGCAAACTCGCCCCAATCATAAAAAAACGTTAAATCCTGCTGAAATTGGGCCTTCCAAATCGCCCCACGTATGAAAAAAGTAAAATAAAAAAAATACCGAACTGCAAGGAAAATTCAAAACGGAAAGTCCCTTATTAAATGACAAAATCAAAAGCTCAAACACATCAAACGAATGGAAAACAGCAGTCATAATCCTGACTTGGTACAGGCATTTCCTTCGCACTTGTACGACAGCTGCATAGAATTCCATTATACTGACAACAACGTGTGAGCAAAACAAACAGACATAATAGGTAGAAATGTCAAAAATTGGGATACAACAGTCAACATTGTGTTATAATCTAAATCACTATAAAAACAAACAGCTATGTAAACAAAGAAAAACAAAATGGCATATAGACACTCCATAGACAAAGCACATAAGCAAACATGAAAGTCAAGAATACAAAAATGATCATAGCACAATAACACAATGGCGGGATGTATAAATACCGAGCCACGCAAAAAGGGTATTACCACAAATGGACTAAATAAAGGTTAAAAATATACAAAAACAAATAAAAAGAACAATATAACACGTAATTAAGATGATAAAAGCAACGTCAGTATCTAGAATCTATACTTGAAGACCATCATGTATTATTTGTGAAGTTGATACGGAATATTCATTTACAAGGTCTTAGCTTCTTCCTATGAACTTTTTTAGAAAAAGGAAGAGACGTTCTTTGACATAACCCTGGTTCATCAACTTTCTTCTTAGACACTGGTGACGTTTTATAAAGTCTGCATAGCAGCTGCAAGCTCTTGAATACCGAATGAATTGGGAAATGTACATCCAATATGCAGGTGAAGTTGGTATATTGTTGCTAAGGTGGGGGAAATTTATCCAGTAAATCAAAATTAAAATCGTCTCGTTTGTCATAGATTCTGGTACTGAGATGACCGCTTATGTCAAATTCGAGGTATAAGTCGAGGAAGCCGTGTCTGTTGTTTCTTCAATTTCTAGTTCTGGAGGATATTTTAATCGAGCCAATCAGAAAAGTTTGGATTGTTAATGGAAAGAACACCATCAATATATCTGAATGTGAAATTAGATGATCTGGCTTCTTTGTTCTTGTTTTGACAAGTGTCTAATGGAACTCCGACCCATATGAAAATAAGAAGAGGTCGGCAAGGAGAGGCGCACAGTTTGTCCCCATAGGAATACCGACAATATGTTAAAAAGGACTACCTTTAAATTCAACAAATATGTTGTCAATAAGAAAACTCCAACATACTGATCACTTGTTCCACGATGTACCATGTTTTGGCTTTTTATTCACTAATAACGAAATATGCCGTATTGTATTCCAAATAATTAAATTTATTACGTACTATGAAATGTAATTTAGTCCCGATGATATTAGGTCGACCACCTTTTATAGTTGATAGGCCTGAATACATCGGGATTTTACTCTTTTTCATAAGTTGGACGAGTTGGCAGCCCTTAATTTATCGGGATATGCCTTCTTTTCGTTAGGCGCGAGTTGACAAGCCTAAATTCAGCGGGAATTTACTACTTTTCAATAGTTGGGCGAGTTAGTTGTAAGTGTGTCGAGTTGGTCTGGGGCGATTTGGCAGTGGGGCTTGTCTTGCTTCTGTGTCTAAATATAAAGAGTTAAATGTGGAAGGAAAATGTTTTTGTCACAGCATTGCAATGGTTTAAACACCTTTGCAAATGATATAAACATTAACAGTTTACTTTAATGGAGAAAATACAACGATATACCTTTCTTGGAGAAACAGTTTCTTTGCGCTCATTGATATGTTTTATAAAAAAAACCTTCATCAATGATACTAATTTTGTACGCCAGACCTACAAAGGACTCATAAGAAATGCTCGAATAAAAAAAAGTTAGAAGGCCAAATAAAGTACGAAATTGGAGAGCATTGAACATTTTGGTTGCTGAATCCCAATTATTGTCACATTTACCAAAATTACACCTGTTTGAGTTGCTCACCCAATTTTGTCAATATAAAGGAGCTATACACACAGTGGGTGGTTTAGCTAGTTATAAAACCGGTGTCGTATTTAAATTTAACCCCATGATAGATTGGACCCAGACAGGAAATGGAACCACCGATGGAAAATTGAACCACCATGGAAATTTGAACCTCACTGTTTATTCATTCAAGACACTAATTGGAACATAACATAATGGTATACGTAGTCTTAAAATGCAGTTATACATTGAAAGTCTGATGTGGGGGGGGGGGGGGGGGGGGGGGGGGCTGTATTTTCCATGGATAAGTCAAAATGTTTCAACATCATTTCTAAGATGTTTTATTCATACAAAATACTTATTATGCATTATTACTATATAACATATCTGGAATAGCTATGAAAATTTAAAAATGTGAGGTCTATAGGTTGAGGAAAAGGGGGGGGGGGGGGTTCAGTTTTCCATGGTAGGAGGTTCAACTTTCCATGGCTGAGTAAACCACGCTTAAAAATATTTTCTAACCTATTTATTCGTCAAGTACTTATTACTGTATAAAGTTTGAATGGCTATGACAATTTGAAAATCTAAGTCTATAGATGGGGGTTTCAGTTTTAAATGGCTGAGTAAATATGTTTAAAAATATGTTCTTTGATGAATAGCATTTATGAAAAAAATATTATTCTTCGCTATTTATTATGGTTTTATAACTGATTCAATTTACATCAAATTTCATATCAACGAATCGGAAATGTGATAATCTAAGTAACAAGGGTAATGGTCCTGCAAAAGTTAGTCAGTTTCTAAGAAACAATTACACACTTTAACCTTATTTTCATGCTGATTCAGTCAACTTAAGAATTTTAACCCCCTCTTTGCCTTGCAAAGACAAACTATATATAGTGATTGATTGGATATAGCAATTCGGTTTGCTTGTATAGAATAATATGTCTGGGTCGGATGACATCAATTGTCACCACTTAAGCTCGCTCGTTAAAATTATGACTCAGTTGTGGTCTATAAAAAAATACATATGACATATACTTCAGGTTTTATGGGTTGATGTTGTAAAATGTTCCGTGACACATTTGATTTTTATGTATTTATTACATTTATTTATTTTTGATTAATTATAGAGGCAAGATTTAATTCCTTAGCATACACAAACAATAAAGAATATGAATAACAAAAATAAGATAATATCTCTGTAATACAAGGATTTGAAAGATTGGTAAATGTTGAAGGATGAGATCATATAACAAGATTGAAAAAACAGGGTATTATTTATCGAATAACTAGATAAATCTAGGAATTAAAATATAGCAATATATTCATCCAGTCAAAGAACGCACATTAATTCACAAATGTGTGTAGCGCCAAAGTTGAACAGTGTTGTTCGGTCATGAGTTACATACTATTCTATATTTGAATTCTTGGATTAGTAATTCTTTTTACTACATTGACTTTTATATGGAAATAAAGCATAGCATGCCAGGAACTGTATCTTTTTCTGCACATTCTCAATTCCTTTGAATTTGACATCTTGACTACACCCGTTCTTGCGTGAAGTCAGAGAAGTGAAATTATCAGTTTTTGTTTTAATGGGAAATAATGGCATTTCATTGCAACTAATGTAATATAAATGTAATAAGAATTAATACCCGATTTTCTTTAACCACCATTAAACCGTTCCTCCATGAACAAAATATGGAAAACAAGATATAAATTAATATTTTAGATATAAACAGATTCTTGTTTTATAACTTTCGGAAACTTCAAATTTACCCACAAACATAAAGGGATTTACCAAAAGGCAGGTCAGAAATTCAATGACGAGGAAAAACTAAAACTTAGACTTTACATCAAGCTATTTTTAAACTAAGATAAAACATATATGACTGATGATAATACTGGACACTCCGAATAAGACCAGACTCATTTTGTTTTTACTCATAACAATTGTCTAATGAGAAAAAAGTTAAAACACAAAATGCACGAACGCAATAAATCTATTTCCTTTCCTCCCTTCATTTTTAAAAACTCAGTTACTAAGTAAAAAATCAAATTTACATTAATGGTTGTTGATTGCTTTAATAATAACTTACTGAACAGAATAACAAGAGTGCACACGCTGAAATGTCTCGCCTGCTTTACTGACCATTGATTTTATGTTGATAGTCCTAAATATAAAGTTTTACCTCAAGTATCAAATAAACATAAACATGATCCAAGAAAATGAGGTCAAAGGCAGATAAACCAAGCCGGAGCTTTATTCCTAGCCTTTTAAATTGTTATTGATATCAGATTATGAATCCGACAATATTTTATTTTATTAGATTTGTATATATCTAATATAAACATTTCTATCGTATAATACAAGTGTCTGTGAAATATAGAAATGTAGAGTGATTGGTTTTAGTCTTACATCTGTATTGATATTATCTATATTTAGTCTATGGAAGACAAATATATATATAAAAAAAGATGAAAACAATCTGATTCTTGTTCTTTCTAATGAATTTCTCCATCCAAGTGATGTTTAAAAAGTAAGTCGATAAACCTTTGAAACTTGACTTCATGGCTGAAACATATTTCAATTTTAGTGACATTGGTTAAAGTAAAGTTTGTAAAATTATAACTATCATAAAATGATGGAAAATAACCAAGTTATCATTGGAACATTAATAAATTGCTGTATTTCCTCTTGAAAGTTAATCAAAAGATGTTCAGAAATGACATGAAAAACTTGCCTTTAGATTAAGATCAAGACAACTACTTGAACCAATTTTGTGAAACGGTTTGATATTAAAAAGTAACCACTACTAATGTGTATAGACCATATGCATGATTAATATAAGCTTGTATGATGATGTGCTTTTTTGGTCTTGTTGAGCAAAGTTCAAAATCTACTTATAGTATTGATAGTATTGTGATGTCTGGTGAATGGGTTTGGGAACAGGGCAAAGAGTATAACTTATTTGTGTAATCAACTACAACAGTTAGTAACCCAGATATATCTCCAAAAGTTAATGTAAAAATTGCACACATTGTGAAGTGCACCTGATATTATAGAATTGTTCGAAGATTTTTCCACCATTATTCCAGACTTTGAACAGTGTCATTTTTCAGCAAAATTCACAAAAGACGATACGAATTTGTGTATTTTTTTCTTCTCAAATCCTTGAAACTTCACATAAAGATGCACAGATGGTGAAGTTGTTCATCTGATATAATGAAATTGTTTGAAGGATTTTTTCCTATTTTTTAGCTTTGGTAACTAAGTCATTTTTTCAACAAAATTTACAAAAGACAATTAAAATTTTCTGTAATCAACGCCTCGTACAGTTATTTAACCCAGATTCTTTAAACTTCACAGAATGATTGTAAAGATATTGAAGTTGTGCACCTGTTATTATGGATTTGTTTTAGGAATTTTTCCACACTTCGGAACTTAGTAATTTTTTCAACAAAATTTACTTTTTAAATGTCCATATATCTTTAAAATATTCGAACACCATTCTCCATTTTTTAAGAAACACAGCCATTTGAGTCTTCGGTCTATTTTTTTCTGAAAAAAAGATGTCATACTATATCAGTATAAGTAATTAAAGAGCTTTTTGGGGTGAATATAATGTCGAGCAAATGAGAATGTAATATATATATATACAAGTCTAAATTGAAAACAACGTTCAAACCTATGATTGCTTTGGATAAAAACTGCATTTTTTATACGTGTGCATGCAAAACAAATTTCTTGGTAGAGAGGTCTTAATACAGCACAAACAACATTTTCCAAAAGACCAAAAAAGTGAAAAAGTATATTTTAACAACACGCATTTGACTAGCAGGTCGAACAACGGATGTTTTTAAATCCTGTTGACTGGCATGGCGATTGCCATCTAAACGGATCACCAGATGTAACAAAATGGATCTTAATTATTAATTTAATACCAAAAAGAAAAACAATAAACTTGCGGAAAAGATGGTATACCGCAAACATAAGGTGCAAAAATTTGTACACCATATCCGGATTTTGACAATTAATGTCTCTTCAGTGATGTTAGGAATCGAAACGGTATTTTGAAGGCCATATAATTTACCTCAATTTAGGATTGACTCTTGAATTTTGAAGAGTCGAAATAGGATGAACGGATTATATAAACCCGAAGGCAAATATAATACAAGCCCACACGAAAAAATATAAACAAGTCTAAATTGAAAACAACGTTCAAACCTATGATTGCGTTGGATAAAAACCGCAATTTTTATACGTGTGCATGCAAAACAAATTTCTTGGTAGAGGGGTCTAAATACAGCACAAACAACATTTTCTAAAAGACCAAAATAGTGAAAAAGTATATTTTAACAATATATACTCAAAATATAATGATTTGTTTATCTTATTTGAGGGTTATCTTTATTCAGAACATAAATGTTCCAAACTTTCTGTGATAACAAAATGTCAAAACATGTCAAAACATGATGTTGGTGATAATTCAGGATCAAATATGGCGTCTGGTCAAATCTGTGACTTCACAAAGCTTTGATAGTGGAATCTTTAAAGTTTAATTTAATACAAGGAAGGTAATGTTCTAAGCATTGACCATTAGAGGCCCCAAACGAGGAACATAATAGCTGTTTATATCTCCATCCTTTGTTCTCTGTTGGATAATTGGGAATCATACTATATCTTATTCTAATAATAAGCATTATTTGTTAACAAAAATCCACTGTTTCATGTGATAAGATGTGATTATAGTGTATAGATTTGACAGAATTTCACCATTAGTGCTTATTTAAAGTTCAAATGACCAAAGAGTACAGATGCTTAAAATCTTTAAAGTTAATTGCAAAAGAACACTAACAAATCGATTTTGAAAATAGCAACATATTGCAATTTAAGTCAATATCAGTATGTTTGAGAATTTTCAACACTGGATAATACGAATTATCTAAATAATGAAAAACTGATATTGTATCCAAAAGCTAGAGGCTCCAAAAACCATGTGTAGCTCACCTGGATCTATGTGAATTTCAACATTGAAGACTAAAATATCACACAAGACTAAGATTTCTTTTTGTAGAACTTGTATTGCTGATAATTTCGTTCTGTTTTCAGTTTCTCTTTATCTATTTTAAGTTTGCCCATAATACGAATATGGGTAAATATCTTCATTCAAGGGCAATATCTTGTATAAGGAAAGGACTTGGGCTTTGCTGACCTGTTTGTAGATCTTATCTTGGTGATAATTTTTGCTGTTTACAGTTTCTATCTAACTTCTTTAGTTTTTGCCCAACACATAGAAAGGGTAAAAAGTCATTCAAGGGCAATGACACCTTTCATGAGTCAACCGATAATTTCAACATTGTTTACTTGTTTGTCGATCTTGTTACCACTTTTTTTTCTGTTTACAGTTTTCTTTATCTACTATAGTTCAAAAATATAAAAAAAATGGGTAAAATCATCTTAAAGGCAATAACACCTATAAGGAGTTGACCTTACAATTTCTGCATTGCTGACCTTTTTGCAAAATCTTGTCTTGCTGATCACAGGTTTTCTTAATCTACTAAAGTTTTGGTCCAAAATGCAAAAATGGTTAAAATCGTCATTTAATGGAAATAACTCATATGAGGAGTCGACCATCGATTTAGGGCAAATATACGATTTTGCAGATTTTGTCCTGCTGATCATATTTGCTTTCTTAAGTTTCTCTTTATCTATTATAGTTTGCAAGATAATAAGTTAAAACGCCAATATTAGTAAAATTCGTCATTTAAGGGAGTCGACCGACGATTTCAGCCAAATTGACTAATTTGTAGATCACGTCTCGCTTATAATTTTGCTATTTGATGTTTCTCTCTATCTAATATAGTTTTCAAAATAATAGGCAATAATGAAAAAAATGGTAAAACTCGTTCTTTAAGGACATTAACTCTTTAAAGAGTCGTCGTTTCATTTTTGAAGTAATAGACAGTAGGTAGATCTTATCATTCTGGACAATTCTGTTCTGTCATATATCCTCTGTTTATAACGATTTAAGAGAAAAAGACAAATCTGGCATTTTACCAATATGTTCTATTTTTAGCCATGTCGACCATATCGGTTGACAAATGGGATCATCGGACCCATAATTTAAACTAAATACCCCCGTTATGATTGTCGCCTTTTTTTATTCCAATTTTTAAGTAGAAATCATAGTAGATAGAGAGAAACTGTATATAGAAAAAAATAACATAAGGACAAGATCTACTAATTAATCAACATGATTGATATCGTCAGTCGACTTAAAGGAGTTCTTGTCCTTGAATGACAATGTGTACCCATTTGTTGATATTTTTTATCTTAACTAGTTCTTGTCCTTGAATGACAATGTGTACCCATTTGTTGATATTTTTTATCTTAACTATCAGAAATATTCTAATTGCATTGTATCAATTTTACTAAATATGGCAAGTAAGTGATACCTGCTTCTCTAATTTAGTGAACATTGGTAAGCAATCTTGAAAAAATAAGCTTTTGTTATAAACAAAAAATTTTGTGAAATACTTTTTTTAAACTCATAATCTCCAAAAGATTGAGTAGGACGCCTGTGAAATTTTCCACAGTTTGAAGTTTTTGTGCATTTTTGTCGATGTGCATATTAATTTTTGACTTTTATTGGGGTTAAAAAGAACAGGTGTGGACACAGACTTGAGTTGTCTGGTGATCGAATGTTGATAACGACTGGTGCAGTTTTGAAAACTGGTGGGAGACAGCTGACGCATGTGTATCTTTAAAATCTAAAAATATGTAGTGTTGTCTGGTGGGCAAATTTGGGCACTGTTTTACATTGAAATAGTAATACTGATACTTCTGGAAGTCATAAAACATTCACAATGAAGGAAAACTCTGCGGGTAAACACTTGGAAAGTACCACAACTGATGTGGTTCTAAAAATTTGTTACATTTGGTTTTGATTTTGTCATTCCTATAACTCCATATACCAAACTGAAATTTGAAGAATTTAAATAAGATTGAAATTGATCGAATATTTGAAATATGAATGTAATGCAAGATAAAAGTATCAATTTATTTCAAATGTAACTTAATATAAATTCCTTTCGTAGATTGCTATATTATTTTTATGGTTTCGTCATAGGTTTTGAATGATCAAATCATTCGGATACGGGCAGCACTGAAGAGATATTGATTGTCGAAATGGGCATCTGATGCTGTAAAATGTTAAAATCGTTAATGTAGTTATTCATATATTTGTGCAAAACTAATTGAAAGAAGAAAATGTCTGATAGTCCGTTTTCATTATGAAAAAGGCAATTAGAAATTAGATTTCGGCATGAGAAACATGGAACTGTTTTCAACAAAAGAAGAAATAGTTGTCCATCATACATCAATCTACGATAGTGTTTTTAACGTTTCTGAAGATTTTTGTTAAAGTCAAAATATTTTTTTTCAAAGTTAAATACATCATAATCATCAGCATACATTTCAAAAATTATATCTTGAATTTTGGTATCATTGTAATATTGAAACAATTTATCTTTAGCGTTTGTCGCATGAGGCCTTGCTCTCTTTTCAATCTTTTCTGAATTCATCCAAACGTTAACAGTTTCATTCCAAGCTCCAATTTTTGTAAGAAGCTGTTCAGTAAAGGTAAAAATGTCAGACATTTTACCAATCATCATATTCTTATATAAAAACCTCGGTACTTTTACCTGAGGCTCCCAGTGGGAACCTTTACATTGCTTTATGAGCTTTAAAAAATCCAAAAATGATTTCGGGGTGCGTTTACAGTAATGCACCATAAAAGCCTTTTTAAATCCTTTATCTAGATAACACGACAGTATTCGCTCTCTCGGTTCTCTCACAAATACCGCTTTTGTCCAAGAATTATCAAATATCATCTCTGTTATTTCGTTGTGATTGAATTGTACAAGATAAGAAAGAAGATGACTATTATGCACATCTTTATTTTTCAATCCTTGTATAAAATAAAAGAGGCTTTTCCAGTATGTGCAGCCAGACTTTTCATTCCAAAAGAATATCAACTTGTATTTTTTTAATACAATAGGTGAATTTTCAAATGCATGTTTTATATGTTCCATTTCTTTATCAGTTAACCGTGGAACATGTTTATCCTGTAGTATGATGTTGTCTATTTTTATATTTTGGTTAAAATGTTGTTCATTAGTTTGTTGTACAACAGTTACATCCCTTTTGTTAGAAATAAGATTTTCCGTTGTTTTGTTTGATATCCTGATAATACGAAATGCACCATTCCTGCTACTAATTTGTCTTTCTCCTGTAGATGTTTTATCATTTCGTATCAAAATTGGGTCAAGGTTATCCATATCTCCGAATATTTTAAATGCTAGTAGCCAAAATATTATAGCACAGAATGCAGTCAATCTGCAGATTCGTTTTATATACCGCTTCATTATCATAATAAAGTTTGGCGATATTAATAAAAACAGCTTGCTATATTATATACTATTTTTTTTTAAATGACCTTTACTACTTCTTGAATATTCACCAAAAATAGAATTTCGTTTCAATAATATACAAAGAGTATTAGCAAGCTGTTGTTTTCAATTTCATATTTTATATAAATCTACAAATAAGTCGCTTATAGTTATGCCATAATCGTGGAAAAGTTAACAAGATTGTTGTAACGACACGACAACAGTGGAATATTCCTTTTTAGAAACTTATCTCCTTTTTAGCTCACATTGCCTCAAATGGGTTGCGAGCTTTTGCCATCACTTAGCGTCCGTCGTAAACTTTTTTTAAATATATAGAATTAAGTTTTTGTTTTATATTCTTATCCGTCCAGAAACATGGCTGCCATGGCTAAACATATAACATAGGTTTTTGGTTTATATCTAAAAAAAACAAAGCAGTAAGCGCACACCTGAAATGGATAAAGATATCACAACGTCTCTTCCTTTTTCTAAACAAGTTCATCGGAAGATACCAAGACCTTGTTGATAAATATTCAATATTATTTTTGGAAATAATACATGATGGTCTTCAAGTAAAGGTACTAACGTTGATTTTCATCTTAATTACGTGTTATAGTGTTCCTTTTATTTGTCTTCGTATATTTTAACCTTTACTTTTTAGTCCATTTTTGGTAATATCTTCTTGGCGTGGCTCGGTAATTATATATCCTGCCATGTTATTGTGCTATGGTCATTTTTTTGTATTCTTGTCCTTTCATTTTTGCTAATGTGATTTGTCTATAGAATGTCTATATACCATTTTGTTTTTCTATGTTGACATAGTTGTTATTCTTTGACATAACCTTGGTTCAACACTGGTGACATTTTATAAAGTCTGAGTAGCAGCTGCAAGTTCTTGAATACCGAATGAGTTGGGAAATGTATATGACATATGCAGGTGAAGTTGGTATACAAGATGGGAGAAATATATAATTCAAAATTAAGATCGTCTCGTTTGTCATAGATTATGGTACTAAGATGACCGCTTATGTCAAATTCGAGGTGTAAGTCTAAAAATGAGGCGGAGGAAGCCGTGTCTGTTGTTTCTTAAATTTCTAGTTCTGGAGATCGATATATTAATGGAACTCAATCAGAAAAGTTTGGATTTTTAATGGAAAGAACATCATCAATGTATCTGAATGTGAAATTAAATGATCTGCCTTCTTTGACCTTGTTTAACGACAAGTGATTCCCCCCCCCCCCCCCTGAATGGAAAATTTAATCACCATGGAAAGTTGAACCCCTCTGTTTATTCATTAGAGACGCTAACTGGAACATAACATAATGGTATAACTGTTATAAATAGAAATTTTGATGGGGGTTCAATTTTCCATGGCTAAGTAAAAATGTTTCAACATCATTTCTAAGATGTTTTATTCACATCAAATACTCATTACTGGATTATTATTGCTTTAAAAAGTAGTTTGAATAGCTATGACAATTTGAAACTCGAGGTCTATAGAAGGGGTTCAATTTTCCATGGCTGAGTAAATATGTTCTTTAAATAGCATTTATGAAAAAATATTATTTTGTCATTCACTTTTTATTATGGTTTTATAATTGATTCAATCTACGTCAAATTTCAAATCAGCGAATCAAATATGTGATCACCTAAGTAACAAGGGTAATGGTCTTGCAAAAGTTAAGTCAGTTTCTAAGAAATAATTACACACTTTAACCTTATTTTCATGCTGAATCAGTCATAAGAATGTTTAGCCCTTCTTTGCCTTGCAAACACAAACTAGTTATTGGATGGATATAGTAATTCAGTTTGCTTGTATAGTACAAGATGTCTGGGTCGGGTGACATGAATTGTCACCACTTAAGCTCGCTCATTAAAATTATGACTCAGTTTTTGGTCTATAAAAAAATACATATAACATAATACTACCAGGTTTTATGGGTTGATGTTGTAAAATGTTCTGTGATTAAGAAAATAACACATTTGATTTTTATATATTTATTACATTTTGTTTATTTTATTTTAATTATAGAAGCAAGATTTAGTTCCTGAGCATATACAAACAATAAAAGAATGTAAATAACAAAAGAAAGACAAAACCTCTGTAAAACTAGAGGCTCTAAAGAGCCTGTGTTGCTCACCTTGGTCTATTTGCATATTCAACAAAGGACACTCTCTAACATTGTAGACGAGAATAGAATTCATGACAAAAATCTCTGTTTTGTTGATTTTGTATTGCTGATTATTTAGTCTGTTTAGTTTCTCTCTATCTTCTTTAGTTTTTGCTCAAAACACAAAAGAGGTTAAAAAATTCGTCATTTAAGGGCAATCACTCCTGTAAAGAGTGACAGTCTACTAACTATATCGGCAAAATTGGACTTAATAGAAGATCTTGCCTTGCTGATAATTTTTGTGATTAAAAGTGTCTATTTTTCTATCATAAATTTTATCACATAAGGCAAAATGCAAGAAAATGGTAAAAATCGTCATTTAAGGCCAATAGCTCCAATAAGGAGTCATCGGAAGATTTCCTCCATATTGTCTACATAGTAGATCTTGTCTTGCTGATCATTTTTGCCAATTTAAGATTCTATCTATCTATTGTAATCTATAAGATATAAGGCAAAAACGCAAAAAATTGGTCAAAATCGTCATCAAAGGGCAATTACTCTAATAAGGAGACGACTGACGAGTTCGACCATGTGTTAATTTGTAGAACTTGTATTGCTGATCATTTTTGCAATTTAAAGTTTCTCCCTATCTATTATAGTTTTCAAGATAATGGGCAAAAATGTAAAAAACTAGAGGCTCTAAAGAGCCTGTGTCGCTCACCTTGGTCTATGTGCATATTAAACAAAGGACACAGATGGATTCATGACAAAATTGTGTTTTGGTGATGGTGATGTGTTTTGGTGATGGTGATGTGTTTGTAGATCTTACTTTACTGAACATTTTTGCTCCTTACTATTATCTCTATCTATAATGAACTTGGCCCGGTAGATACAGTGGAAAATACTTTGTAAAAATTTACAAAAATTTACAAAATTTATGAAAATTGTAAAAAATTGACTATAAAGGGCAATAACTCCTTAAGGGGTCAATTGACAATTTTGGTCATGTTGCCTTATTTGTAGATCTAACTTTGCTGTACATTATTGCTGTTTACAGTTTATCTCTATCTATAATAATATTCAAGATAATAACCAAAAGCTGCAAAATTTTCTTAAAATTACCAATTCAGGGGCAGCAACCCAACAATGTGTTGCCCGATTGGTCTGAAAATTTCAGGGCAGATAGATCTTGACCTAATGAACAATTTTATACTCATCAGATTTGCTCTAAATGCTTTGGTTTCAGAGATATGAGCCAAAAACTGCATTTTACCCTATGTACTATTTTTTAGCCATGTCGGCCATCTTGGTTCGCAGGCGGGGTCATCAGACACATTTTTTAAACTAGATACCCTAATGATGATTGTGGACAAGTTTGGTTAAATTTGTCTTAGTAGTTTCAGAGGAGAAGATTTTTGTAAAAAATTACAAAAATTTACGAAAAATGGTTAAAAATTGACTATAAAGGGCAATAACTCCTTAAGGGGTCAACTGACAATTTTGGTCATGTTGCCTTATTTGTAGATCTAACTTTGCTGTACATTATTGCTGTTTACAGTTTATCTCTATCTATAATAATATTCAAGATAATAACCAAAAACGGCAAAATTTCCTTAAAATTACCAATTCAGGGGCAGCAACCCAACAACGGGTTGCCTGATTGGTCTGAAAATTTCAGGGCAGATAGATCTTGACCTAATGAACAATTTTATACTCATCAGATTTGCTCTAAATGCTTTGGTTTCAGAGATATGAGCCAAAAACTGCATTTTACCCTATGTACTATTTTTTAGCCATGTCGGCCATCTTGGTTCACGGGCGGGGTCATTGGACACATTTTTTAAACAAGATACCCTAATGATGATTGTGGACAAGTTTGGTTAAATTTGTCTTAGTAGTTTCAGAGGAGAAGATTTTTGTAAAAAATTACAAAAATTTACGAAAAATGGTTAAAAATTGACTATAAAGGGCAATAACTCCTTAAGGGGTCAACTGACCATTTTGGTCAAGTTGACTTATTTGTAGATCTTACTTTGCTGAACATTATTGCTGTTTACAGTTTATCTCTATCTATAATAATATTCAAGATGATAACCAAAAACGGCAAAATTTCCTTAAAATTACCAATTCAGGGGCAGCATCCCAACAACAGGTTGTCCAATTCATCTGAAAATTTCAGGGCAGATAGATCTTGACCTAATAAACAATTTAACCCCTTGTCAGATTTGCTCTAAATGCTTTGGTTTCAGAGATATAAGCCAAAATCTACATTTTACCCCTATGTTCTATTTTTAGCCATGGCGGCCATCTTGGTTGGTTTGCCGGGTCACCGGACACATTTTTTAAACTAGATACCCCAATGATGATTGTGGCCAAGTTTGGTCAAATTTGGCCCAGTAGTTTCAGAGGAAAAGATTTTTGTAAAAGTTTACGGACGACGGACGACGGACGACGGACGCAAAGTGATGAGAAAAGCTCACTTGACCTTTCAGGTCAGGTGAGCTAAAAAGGCAATCTGATGAACAAGTCAAACTAGAAGTGCACAATACAATTAGGGTTAAAAAAGAGTTGCAGATACAAGATGTCTAAAAATTGTCCAATTGTAATTGCTTAAGATTTCTGACAGTGTTGCTGAAATACAGTCACTATATACATGATATATGGTCTAAGATTTTAGTAAGAAAATACATTTGGTAATTTAAGTTCAGAAAACTGACAACCCATGGCAAAAAACAACGAAAAGACAAACAATCCATAAAACATTACATAGATAAACTGTTAACACAGAGATATGTCTCGCCTTTTTGTACTTTTGGTAATGCAAATGTTGAAATTAAAATAGCAATACTTTAACATGTAAGTTATGCAAATATTCAAAGTCAATGAACCATGACTGAAGGTGTGCCAATGCTAATACAACTGCATACCAAATACCATAGACTTATCATAAGTCGTTCCCTTTCAACAAACCTAAACACAAACATGACAAACATTGACTTGTAAACTATGTAAAAGTTTCAAAGTCAATGAACCATGATGAGGGTTAGGGCTATATAATCCATGGAAACGAGACGTGCAAATGCCAATACATTTGCATACCAAATATCATTGACTTAACATTAGTGGTTCGTCTTAAACTGATCTAATCACAAACTAATACATGTAAACTAAGCAAAAGTTTCAAAGTCAATAGACCATGACTGAGGGGGTGGGACCAAATATTCTCCATGGAAATGAGATGTGCTAATGCTTATACAACTGCATACCAATTATCATTGACCTACCACTAACGATTCCCGTTGAACTGACCTAATCACAAACTAATACATGAAAACAAAACAAAAGTTTCAAAGTCAATAGACCATGAATAAGGAGGCAGGGCCAAATAATCTCCATGGAAATGAGATGTGCCAATGCTTATACAACTGCATACCAAATATCATTGACCTACTACTAGTGGTTCCCCATAATCTGACCTAATCACAAACTAATACATGTAAACGAAGCAAAGTTTCAAAGTCAATAGACCTTGACTGAGGGGGAAGGGCCAAATAATCTCCATGGTAATGAGATGTACCAATGCTAATACAACTGCATACCAAATATTATTGACCTACCACTAGCGGTTCACCAAGAACTAGACCTAATCACAAACTAATACATTGTTGACGCTGACGACGCCGGAAACAGCATACCTATGTCTCGCATTTTGACTCCGTCAAGGCAAGACAAAAACTATAGATTGAGCATCAGGAACCCCACAAGATAAACCATGGGTTAACTCAGGTTCTCAGTCAGATGTATTACAGACCCTAACATTAAATAAATGCAGGGCGCCGCTTGATACGACCGCAGAGGTCAAACCTTCAACAGTTGCAGCAAGTATGGACACAACATTCAAGCTTGATACAGCTCTGAATTTGGATTGTGAATAAATATTTGACACATAAAATTGAGAATGGAAATGGGGAATGTGTCAAAGAGACAACAACCCGACCATAGAGCAGACAACAGCCGAAGGCCACCAATGGGTCTTCAATGCAGCGAGAAACTCCCGCACCTGGAAGCGTCCTTCAGCTGGCCCCTAAACAAATATGTATACCAGTTCAGTGATAATGGACGTCATACTAAACTCTAAATTATATACAAGAAACTAAAATTAAAAATGATACAAGACTAACAAAGGCAAAAATGCAGCGGGGTTAAACATGTTTTTTGAGATCTCAACCCTCCCCCTTAAAAATTAGAAATTTGACATTGACATTTTATGGTCCAATATCCAAAATCTAAATACATGGTAAGATTCAACATATCAAAGAACCCCAAGAATTAAATTTTTGATGAAATCAAACAAAAGTTGGACTCTTTGGACCTTAATGTGGACCAATTTGATAACAGGGCCAAAAATCAAAAATTTAAATCCATGTTTAGTGTAAGCATATCAAAGAACCCCAAGAATTCAATTTTTGTTAAAATCAAACAAAGTTCAATTTTTGACCCTTTGGACCTTAATGCTGACAAATTTTAAAACAGGGCCCAAAACTAAACCTATAAATACATGGTTAGATTCAGCATGTCAAAGAACCCCAATAATTCATTTTTTTTAAGAAAATCAAACAAAATTTCAATTTTGGACCCTTTGAACTTCAATGTAGACCAATTTAAAATGGGGCCTGTTAGCTAACATCCAAAATCTAAATACACAATTAGATTCAGCATATTAAAGAACCCCAAGAATCTAAGACTTTGGTTAGGGCCATAACCTCCAAAATCAATCCCAACCTTCTTTTTTTAGTATGGAACCTTGTGGTACAATTTCATAGAGATCCATAGACTTATACTCAAGTTATTTTCTGGAAACCAGAAAATCCTTGTTTTTTAGCCCCTTTTTGACCCCGAATTCCAAAACAGTTAGGGCAATAACCCCAAAAATCAAACCCAACCTTCCTTTTGAGGTATGGAACCTTGTGGTACAACTTCATAGAGATTAATACACTTATACACAAGTTATTGTATTGAAACAAGAAAAATGCTTGTTTTTGACCCATTTTCCTAAACAGTTAGGACAATAACCCCCAAAATCAATCCCAACATTCGGAATTTCCTTCTGAGGTATGGAACCTTGTGGTACAATTTCATAGAGATCCATACTTATAAGTTTACTTTCTGGAAACCAAATGTCTTTGGACGATGATGACGACAACATACCATTATATGACCGCAAAAATTTTGCAGTCATATAAAAAGTAGTAAAACTAGAGGCTCTAAAGAGCCTGTGTCGCTCACCTTGGTCTATGTGAATATTAAACAAAGGACGCAGATGGATTCATGACAAAATTGTGTTTTGGTGATGGTGATGTGTTTGTACATCTTAATTTACTGAACATTTTTCCTGCTTACAATTATCTCTATCTATAATTAACTTGGCCCAGTAGTTTCAGAGGAGAAGATTGTAAAAGATTACTAAGATTTACGAAAAAATGGTTAAAAATTGACTATAAAGGGCAATAACTCCTAAAGGGGTCAACTGACAATTTCAGTCATGTTGACTTATTTGTAGATCTTACTTTGCCGACATTTATTGTTTTTTACAGTTTATCTCTATCTATAATAATATTCAAGATAATAACCAAAAACAGCAAAATCACCTTAAAATTACCAATTCAGGGGCAGCAACCCAACAACGGGTTGTCCGATTCATCTGAAAATTTCAGGGCAGATAGATCTTGACCTGATAAACAATTTTACTTCATGTCAGATTTGCTTTAAATGCTTTGGTTTTTGAGTTAAAAGCCAAAAACTGAATTTTACCCCTATGTTCTATTTTTAGCCGTGGCGGCCATCTTGGTTGGTTGACCAGGTCACGCCACACATTTTCAAAACTAGATAACCAAATGATGATTGTGGCCAAGTTTGGTTTAATTTGGCCCAGTTGTTTCAGAGGAGAAGATTTTTGTAAAAGATTACTAAGATTTACGAAAAATGGTTAAAAATTGACTATAAAGGGCAATTACTCCTAAAGGGGTCAACTGACCATTTCGGTTATATTGACTTATTTGTAAATCTTACTTTGCTGAACATTATTGCTGTTTACAGTTTATCTCTATCTATAATAATATTCAAGATAATAACCAAAAACAGCAAAATTTCCTTAAAATTACCAATTCAGGGGCAGCAACCCAATAACGGGTTGTCCGATTCATCTGAAAATTTCAGGGCAGATAGATCTTGACCTGATAAACAATTTTACTTCATGTCAGATTTGCTTTAAATGCTTTGGTTTTTGAGTTAAAAGCCAAAAACTGAATTTTACCCCTATGTTCTATTTTTAGCCGTGGCGGCCATCTTGGTTGGTTGACCAGGTCAAGCCACACATTTTTAAAACTAGATAACCAAATGATGATTGTGGCCAAGTTTGGTTTAATTTGGCCACGGAGTTTCAGAGGAGAAGATTTTTGTAAAAGATTACTAAGATTTACGAAAAATGGTTAAAAATTGACTATAAAGGGCAATAACTCCTAAAGGGGTCAACTGACCATTTCAGTCATGTTGACTTATTTGTTAATCTTACTTTGCTGAACATTATTGCTGTTTACAGTTTATCTCTATCTATAATAATATTCAAGATAATAACCAAAAACAGCAAAATTTCCTTAAAATTACCAATTCAGGGGCAGCAACCCAATAACGGGTTGTCCGATTCATCTGAAAATTTCAGGGCAGATAGATCTTGACCTGATGAACAATTTTACCCCATGTCAGATTTGCTCTAAATGCTTTGGTTTTTGAGTGATAAGCCAAAAACTGCATTTTACCCCTATGTTCTATTTTAAGCCGTGGCGGCCATCTTGGTTGGTTGACCGGGTCACGCCACACATTTTTAAAACTAGATACCCCAATGATGATTGTGGCCAAGTTTGGTTAAATTTGGCCCAGTAGTTTCAGAGGAGAAGATTTTTGTAAAAGTTTACGGACGACGGACGACGGACGCAAAGTGATGAGAAAAGCTCACTTGACCTTTCAGGTCAGGTGAGTTAAAAAAGGGCAATAACTCCTTAAACATACTGCCCTTGGATGAAGGTGTTAGGGAAGATTAACAAAAGAGGGAAAAAATTATATTTGTCAATATTTTATACATGTACCGAGCATAAGCCAGGTGTAAAATGTTGACAAATATAATGCCTACCCATGTTAAAATGAGCATAGAACATGGCATGATAGAATTATTTCGATTCTTATAGGAAAATTTAGAACTTTTGTACTTCGAAGCCTACCTATAATACACGTTCAAAGGCATCCATTTTGATTTGATGAAGCCAAAACGTTATAGAAAATCAACAATTTCACGATAAACAAATGAACAGATACATGTAAACTTACTTTTAGAATGATTTTTAATTTCCTAGCGAGCTACACCAATACAAATGTCCATTTTGATTCCTGGCGTTGTTCAAAACACAGCTGACATTGTAATTTCAATTGTGACGTCAATCATGTGCAGCCCATGTTTTATTGGAATTAGAACATGGCTTTGTTTCCAAAGCGAAAGAAGAACTTCATATTAGAATTGTGCTATAAAAAATATTACATATATCTTTTGATATTCCATTGGACTTTGGATAAAAACAAACATCTTGGCAAAAACATGTTCAATGAAACCTCTCTCTGACAATCTTACAATCTTTAAAAATACAACACATTAAATTTATGAATAACAATTAAACTAAAGCTATTTTAAAGACTTCCATCTGGGAAATAACACATCCAGGATGTCAATCTGAATTTTTTTTCATATCTAGCTTCCATCGAAATCAGATTAATCCTTCAATATGATTTCATATATCATTTCCTTCTTTTGCATTACATTTATGAGTTTCCTTTTTACTATTAGTGGTTAACACGGAAACTGTCCGTCATGGTTGGGTAAAACATTAAATGAACTATCCCTTACTTCAAACTTTCAATTTTCATCTTCTTTTTCTTTAAATTCAAAATGGTTATGTTAATGTTTCAATTGTCGTCATGGATTTTTGGAACGTATCAAACAGATGATTCAGAAAAGCCTCGGACAACATAATTATGTTGATTTCCTTAATATGCAAAATGAGAAGTTCAATTGAATGATAAAATGGCCACTAAAACCGTTTTTATATATCTACAAATAAAGAATGATAAAATAAAACTTAAGTGTTGCCTCCAACAACTTTAAATCTAAATTTAAATTAGAAATTCATGATTAGTTCAGGAACAACAATATCATCATGACTTCCATACTTCTACCATGCTGAATACTATATGCACTATGATTTTCATGAAAGTAAAAGAATTACATGATAAAACACATAACCCTGGGACTATTGATAAAAAAAGAGATGTGAAAATGATTGTTCCTTTCAAATATCTGTACTCACATGTCAGAGATAAATAGGACAATATGTTTCGCATTGACCTCTGTCAGAAAATTTACTTTATATAGGCAAACAGCTGTAAATTAAATTCCTATCATTCAGTCTTTTTTTTTGAACTGGGTAACTGAGAATTAACAGGAGACAATCAAGTTTACATAATGATTGTTGATTGCTTTAACAATACTGAACAGAACATAATTAACTGATTGAGAAATTTTAAAACTGCTTCTATGAACACAACTACCAGAGTGCTGTTATTGGGTACCAAGTTGTTTAAATGCCATTTTGGATCAACAATTACTGATTGAAACCCTATATTCAAGTACAGAAGTGTCTGTTATTTGAAATGTTGTGTAAGAATCCATTCATTCATATACTGCCTTCTAATGACTATAATCATCTTTTTCAAAAACCATTTTTCCAATAAAAATATAAAAATACCAAATTAAAAGTTACAAAAATTAAGTATTAAAATTCACAATAACTTACATTTTTAAAACCTATAAAATATATTTGCTCATTTTGATTGGCTTCAACTTATTAAAGAAGATGAATTTGATTAAATAGAAATTTGCTTCTTTTGTTGATTTTTATATGATTTCTGTTCTGCATGGTGATTTATTTTATTTTAAAATAATCAATAGACCATGACCAATTGAAAATGATGATATCATAATATGCTTTGTACTACAAAAAGTCATTAATTTGTTAATATCATCTTCCCCATGTAACATGACGCTTGTGATATTTACACTCATATACATAGTGGACTGTAAAAAAACAGGTGAAAGCTAAAAAAATCCACTTTAACTTTAGTGTTGCACATTACACAAATATTCATAAAAAAATAAATACAGTATCATAACTGACTAGAATATATTTATACTGAAATCCTGTAGATTACAATTTTGTGGTATTATTAATAAAAACTGCTGGCACATATGTATTTTTAATTTGAATATAAACTTATGCTTTGTCTACTTACTGTTAAAAATATCATTTGGATTTTTTGGAAGAATAAAATGGTTCTTGGTTCTCATGCATTCATGAATGAATGCATAGTCAAAAATAAAAAAATTACAAAACTTTGATTAAAGCATAGATGGGAATTCTTACTGAACCCTATTTACAATTTGAAGATTCAGAATCTAATGAATTCTGGGTAATATTTTGTAAGGAGTACACCAGAAAGTTGCAATTGGCTTACAAGTTACAACATCCTGAACAATGGGAATTCAACCAATGATGTGACGTAATTTTCATTTTGGGTACAGACAATGAAATGATCCATAATCCTTTAGATTCTGAAATCAGGAAAATGGTTAATTATCTTTTTCATCTTTACAAGGAATACTGTATAATCTGAACCATATTGAAACAATAAACCAGGTTAAGATGAACTCTTGTTTCAGGATATAAAATCTTGGTTCTGACAATGCAATCAAATTAAAAATTTCAAATGTATGAAAGGTTTTAAAATTGTCTGGTTTTATTCAAATGAGTAAAAAAGAATAATTATATTAAAAAAATTCTCCTCAGAAGAAAATAAAAATAACATTTATCTAATTTTCAAGTTAATTCTTTACCATATGTCAAGACCTAATGATAGTTGAAGCCTCCATTTGTATTTTGACATTTTTTTTTTGTTACTTGGAGCCATGCCATGAGTTATACAACCTATGGAAAGGAGAAACATGAAAATATGTTCAAACACCTAAGGTTGTATTTGTTATCTGAACACATTTAGAAATACAAACACTTGAACACCTATAAAGCTTAATTCAAAATGACCAGTCTATAAAAATATAAAATACTTTGAACATTTTTCTATCACAGAATTGGTTATATAAAAAACTTTCTCTTCATCATAACTGGACTCTTATCTGTTTCTTCCTGAACTTCAGAAGACTTTTAGTTTTAGCACCAGGTCTGTCAAGGTTTATAGCATGACCACATCTTGGTATAATGTCAACCTGTTGTAGATTTGGAAGTTTTCCTTTTAATACCTCTGCTCCTGATACATGTATTACCTAAAACAAGAGAAAGTTACAAAACAATCAGCATAAAATTTTGTAAGGACTGAATAAAGAAAGAGGGAAAAAAAAGAAAGGTATATATCAATAAGGCAACATAAAATTAACTGTTGACACAGACATTTGTCTTGCCTGTGTGTAATTTCAATAGTATAAAGCACATGTTGAAATCTAAATGGCAACACATTGACACAGAACTAAGCAAAAGATTCAAATTCAATAGGTCATGACTGAGGGGACAGGGCCAAATAATCTCCATAGAAATGAGTTGTGCTAATTAATGCTGATATAACTGCATATAAAATAACATTAACTTACAATAAATGGTTCTACTTTTAAATGACCTAATCCAAAACTTTTACATTTTAACAAGTTTCAAAATCAATAAACAATGCCTGATGTGTTGGAGTAACATAAACTATATTGAAATGAGATGCACCAATGATAATACAACAGCATACAAAATATTATCAATTTATAGTTAGTTGGTCACCTTAAACAGACTTAATAAAAAACTTTCAAAATTGTTGATGTCAGTTATGCCAAATCCAGAAGCACCACCTAGTTGATAGTGAAAACTACTTTAACATGCTGTAAATTCAGAAATTATTGTGTGCATTTTTTATTGTGATTTTTGAAGATTGAACAAAAATGCAAGATTAATTAATGCAATTTCAGGAAAATCTTCAAACAGTTATATGTATCAGATATCAGAATGTAAATTCTTCTTATTTGGAGACTCACCTAGTTACATTATACTCAATAATAAAAACCTCTCAACAATTTCAGAACATACAGTAGCCACAGGATTTAAGCACCTGTTCGATGTCAAGAATTTAATCAGGAGGATGTATTTTTATAATAATTTTTGTCCATCAGGAAATTAGGCATTGCCTGTCTTATCTTGGAGTTCTGGTCTCTTGAATTCTTTTACAACTTGTCAAGACCATGAGAATTTTATGAATTTACATGCATCTCAAAATACATCTTATTTTGAAAGTTTGAACTAATTAATACCTGATCATCTTCTCCCCAGACAAGATGTGTTGGAACTGTAATGTTGTCAGCAATCTTTTCTAATAACTGGCTGTTTTCTAACATTGCTAAGGCTTTAAATACTGAAATGACAAGAAAAAAAATTGAGGAAGTTTATACTTTAAAAAAAAAGTGGCATCAAAGATTCTAAATTCTATACAATTATACAAAAGCTAAAGTCGTATGATAAATATTTTTCCAAGCATGACTTTCATTTGTTTTTTCATTTTATTCCCTTTACCTTAAAAAATAAATTATGTTGATTTTACATTAACTTTTATGAACATGATAAACACCATAAATTGATCTCCGAAATTACTTAGATTCTATTTTTGACACTTCAAAATATTGATATTAAATAATTTGTCTCAATATATTATTTATTGAAACTTCAACATCGAGCATCTCTGATGAGTCTTTTGAAGACGAAACTTGCATCTGGTGTACAAAATTTCAATCCTGGTAACTATGATGAGTTCCATGAAGTCAGTAAACAAAAGTCAAAATATTTTTTGTAGATTTTACAAATTCTGCAATAACATCACTTGTATAAATAAATTCATCTAATTTAAAGTGTATGTTAAATAAACTTACATCTGTAATAATATTTGTTGTATGGTCTTCTCATATCTACTGCCCCTTGTATAATCTGCAATTTATGAACCAAGTTTAATTTTGCTTTCTATTCTTATGAGTACAAATGTATTTGAAATGACAATTGCTTGGTGTAAGGTGACAAAATAGTTGTAAGATACAATTTTAATGTTGTGTGATTTAATAATCACTGTTTTATGTATTAGCATCTTGATTTACAATCCCCCCCCCCCAAAAAAAAAACATGAAAAATTAAATCTATGTCTCTTCAAAATTGTATTGATCTGTTCTGCAAAACCTTTTATTATGCATTACACAAAAATTAAATTATAGGATTAAGATAATCTTTTCACCTGTTTTGTCATGAATATAGGTTTATGGAATTGTGCAAAATCTAATAATAACTGCATTTCATCTGGAGTTTTAGGTATTAACGGGCAGGCATGTAAAGCATCATCTTTTCCAGTGTCAAGAATGGATTGCACAATCTCTCGGATTTTTACTGCTACATCTGTTTCAATGGGTGTCCTCACTTTCAAATATATAAAATTACTGCTGTTAAAATTATATATTTGCAATATTATATAAAACTATTGTCCCTTCTTCAGAGAAATAAATAATATAAAAGTACAATAATGCCCATTCCTTTTCGGTAAGATTCTATATAACTTTATACAACGTCATCTCCCTCTATGAAAATTAATCAAATTGTACATGCAAGTGATACTGAGCTATCATAAGATGCCAAACATATAAAAACACTAAATGTAATTGGAAATATATATACAGAAGTCAGTTCACATTTCCCAGAGACAATGCAACCCCCCCCCCCCCTTTTAATCACCAAAAAAATTATTAAATATTTTATTAGCATCAAATTGTCAAAAATATTTTTAGCCTTCCTTTGCTCTGCGGTTTTAATCCGTTTTATGGAATTACATCCCCTTTCAAGAATCCTGGATTTGCCCCTGTGTAGTATGCTATAACTTACTTGCAGGACACATCATGGTTACTCTGTCCACCATTTGAGGATACTCAGCAGAAAATACACCAGCTAATGCACCACCCATGGACAGTCCAACTATATGGATTGGATCACTGTCAAGACCAATGGCCACTACAAACTATTATAAAGACAGTTTGTTTGAAAATACTACTATTCTTATTCATATTTAAACTAACAATTTAGTATATCAAAAAGAAATATATTTGTACATCTAAAAAAATTTTGTGGATAAATGCAGACACATATATATTGCTAGTTCAGTGTTCCAGCTAGGATTTCAAAAGGGCAGGGTGCCAATCCTCAAAAGGGCACATTTAACGTGTGAAAGATAATTTGAAAAAGGCATGTTTTAATAAAGATGTAAATCAAACATTGTTTTATTCCTTTGATCATAGGTAACATATATATATACAATCACAATCAAAATGACATTAGCCTAGATAGAACTTTATCTTTCTATCTTTAGTACTGAAGAAATTGTCAAGCACCTTGTCACACAATTTATTAAAACATTGCTTGTCACAATTAAGTTTAACATGTAAAATGTTTTGTAATGTATCCTGCTTCATCCTATTTCTGTGGTCACACTTAACGAGTTTAACTTGTGAGAATACTCTCTCTACCTCTGCTGTGCTCAAAGGCAACACAGCAGCTGTGCTGAGTAGGTGAATCATGTTAGGGTAAAGTGTAATTAACCCTAAATTACTGTTTGATAAAAACTTAAGGCAAGCCATGATTGTTCTATCATGACTGCTCTTGTCCCCTATAAGTTCACAAAATGATGTCCATTCATTCAGTAGAATGTCATCATCTATTGGATTCACTTTCAATCAAATGGAAATAGTAACTGTCAAAATTAAAAATATAAAATATAACAAACTCACGTAGTGCTAAAAATGTCGGCTAAACTTCTGTTCGTCACTTTATTTTTTTTAATTTCCTCTTTCAATCGTCGTTCACACTTAGACATTGTGATTGTAAATAAGACAAGAAAAACAAACTCAGAATGTTATATAGTTTTTATTTAATGAGTTAAAATCACCGGTAATTAATGGATCCTAGTAGTACATACATATTATGTATACACTGATCAGCTGTTATTGACACACAGGTAAATCTATTTTTAACTTTTCAATGTTGACAAGGACGCATTAATCTGTAATGGCGGATCATAACAAAACGGGCAAAATCAAACATCATCGATCTCCAAAAGGGCAGGGTGCAACGAAAAAGGCACAGGGCGCTTCGAAATCGTTAAAAAGGGCACAGGGTGCAACTGAAAAAGGGCGGGCGCCGCGCCTTCTGAAAACGGCCTAGCTGGAACACTGTAGTTATATAAAATAATATACATAAAAGCTTATAATAAACTGCTGACTAAGATTTATGCATATATGAAAAAAAGTAAAGTTGAGGACGATTTGTGCATGTTTGATAATAAGTAAAGTTGATCATAAATAGTGCATGTATTAAAAAAACAGAATATACATGTCGTATCGACTCGGATGAACATGTATGTATGACTGATGAGCCAAAAGTCACGCATACATTTGTACATGTAAAATGACCGCTGAAGTTGAGCATAAATTATGCATATATGTACAGTCATACCACATCTTCTTATATCTATATATATAAAATAAGGAGATGTGGTATAATTGCCACTGAGACAACTATCCAACTGCAGCAAATTAAAAGAATTCTAGGTCACCCTATAATAGACTTCAACAACAAGCAAAACCTTCACAGCTAGCACAGTCAGCTTCAAAAGACCCAAATTTGACAAAATGTGAAACAATACAGATGCAAAAACCAATGGCTCCAACAAACAAATAACAAATATGACATACAGCAACCAAGGACAACCACTGAACTACAAGCCCCAGACTTGGGACAAGCGCATATAGAATGTGACTGTGCCTGAGCTGAGCACCAAAAACAAATATCATTAAGAAAGAGGACACAAAGATCTATGAGTACTAACAGTTACCGAAAGATATTTCAAAGCCAATAAAAACTAATAAATAAATCATGTTCTCCCAGACATAGGTACCAATCAGTATACATCCAACAGATATAGTTTATAGATGTCATAAACAAGTCTGAGAACAGCTTTACCTTGTGCAAATCCAAAATATAAGTACATAATATCAAGAGGATGTAAACTGAAAATTATCAGGTTAAGTCAAAGGGCAATACATGTAGTTAAAAGTATGCTTATAACTGAAGCATAGAAAAAGAATCATTATAAACAGAAAAGAAAAGGTCATCTGCCATATGACAAGGTATATGCATGATAACAACGTGTAAGTTAAAACAGTAATCAACAGAAACTAAAATTATAATGCATTTATATTGTTTGCATTTAATCCTTTAGCTGATTGGCCAATGTTTTTTTTAAAGATTTTTTTCTTAAAACAATGTTATAGATTCAACAATAAAATGCTCCGCTGGGGCGCAGCTTGATATGACCGCAGAGGTCGAACCCTGAACAGTTGGGGCAAGTATGGACACAACATTCAAGCTTGATACAGCACTGAATTTGGATTGTGATTAAATATTTGACACAGCATAGGTTTCTGACACAGAATGAATGTGGTCTAAGAACTTAAATTTTTTTAATTTACCTATTCAAACCATATCATTATTATTTGCTCTTATATATAAATCAGAAATAACCAATTTAAAATGGAAAATTTTAAAGAAAAAAAAACCCTCTACTAAATTTTTTGAACCCCCTTATGATTCATCACCCCCAAACTCAATCCCAGCCTTCCCCTTGTGGATTGGTACCTTGCAGTACAATTTCAGAGAGATCCATACACTTGAACACAAGTTATTATGTCTGGAAACTAGAAAAATGCTTGTTTTTAGGCCCCTTTTTGGCCCCAAATTTCTAAACATTTAGGGCAATTACCCCCAAACTCAAACCCAGCTTCCCTTTTGTGATATGGAACCTTGTAGTACAATTTCATAAAGATCCATACACTTACACACTAGTTATTGTCCTGAAACTAGAAAAATGCTTGTTTTTTGCCCCTTTTTGGCCCCTAATTCCTAAAGTTTTGAGGCAATTACCCCCAAACTCAATCCCAACCTTCCCTTTGTGGTATGGTACCTTGCATTTCAATTTCAGAGAGATCCATACACTTGAACACAAGTTATTGTCTGGAAACTAGAAAAATGCTTGTTTTTAGGCCCCTTTTTGGCCCCTTATTCCTAAACGTTTAGGGCAATTACCCCCAAACTCAAACCCAGCTTCCCTTTTGTGATATGGAACCTTGTAGTACAATTTCATAAAGATCCATACACTAACACACAAGTTATTGTCCTGAAACTAGAAAAATGCTTGTTTTTTGCCCCTTTTTGGCCCCTAATTCCTAAAATATTGAGGCAATTACCCCCAAACTCAATCCCAGCCTTCCCTTTCAGGTATGGTACCTTGCAGTACAATTTCAGAGAGATCCATACACTTGAACACAAGTTATTGTCTGGAAACTAGAAAAATGCTATTTTTGGCCCCTTTTTGGCCCCTTATTCCTAAACGTTTTGGGCAATTACCCCTAAACTCAATTCCAGCTCTCCCTTTGTGATATGGAACCTTGTAGTACAATTTCATAAAGATCCATACACGTACACACAAGTTATTGTCCTGAAACTAGAAAAACGCTTGTTTTGTGCCCCTTTTTGGCCCCTAATTCCTAAAATTTTGAGGCAATTACCCCCAAACTCAATCCCAGCCTTCCCTTTATGGTATGGTACCTTGCAGTACAATTTCAGAGAGATCCATACACTTGAACACAAGTTATTGTCTGGAAACTAGAAAAATGCTTGTTTTAAGGCCCCTTTTTGGTCCCTTATTCCTAAATGTTTTGAGCAATTACCCCCAAACTCAATTCCAGCTTTCCCTTTGTGATATGGAACCTTGTAGTTCAATTTCAGAAAAATCCATATACTTACACACAAGTTATTATCATGAAACTAGAAAAATGCTTGTTTTTTGCCCCTTTTTTGGCCCCTAATTCCTAAAATTTTGCGGCAATTGCCCCTAAAATAAATTCCAGCATTCCCTTTGTGATATGGAACCTTGTGGTACAATGTCAGAGAGATCCATACACTAACACACAAGTTATGTCTGGAAGTTATAAAAATGCTTATTTTTGGCCCCTTATTCCTTAACTGTTGGTATCATAACCCCCAAAATCTATCCCAACCTTCCTTTTGTGGTATTGAACCTTATGGTAAAATTTCATGGAGATCCATTCACTTAAACTAAAGTTAGAGTGCGAAAACCAATGTGTCTTCGGACGACGACGCCAACGTCATACCAATATACGACCAAAAAATTTTTAATTGCGGTCGTATAAAAATAAAAATTATCTTGCTTGAGAA
This sequence comes from Mytilus californianus, assembly GCF_021869535.1. Classification (NCBI taxonomy): domain Eukaryota; kingdom Metazoa; phylum Mollusca; class Bivalvia; order Mytilida; family Mytilidae; genus Mytilus; species Mytilus californianus. The sequence continues at coordinate 52,078,403 of NW_026262581.1, read as the reverse complement.
TAATAATCACATGAATTTCATTCTACATGACATACATTTGTGAAGTTCCCCCACAATATACATGTACTTTAATGTGTATGATGACCAATAATTGTTAACTTCTACTTCATTTGGTCTCTTGTGGAGAGTTGTCTCATCAGCAAACATACCATATCTTCTTATTCTTATTTCATTGTTGTGTAGTTTGCCTAGGAAATCCAAAGTTAACAGAATTATGCTTTTAAATATTGCCCTGAAAACCCTGATGTTATAGCAACCATCATGTGATCAATTATGGTATGCATTCCTTTATCTCGATTAGTATGGAAAGAATTAACACAACTTCAATGGATGTACAAGAGAAAATTTAATTAAATTTCATGAAATATTAAGAAGTAACTAATATTCATAAAATTTTCAACTTTTGACACAAACCTGTTTTATTCTTTCTATCTGTGAATAAAATGACAGATTTTCATCGTCAGGAGGAACATCACTGTCTCCATGTCCAGGTAGATCCATAGCTACTACATGTAAGTCATTTGGTAACTTCTGCAAATATAGGTATAAATACTGTCAGAGTGAGTATAGTGTTTTGTTTAATTTCAATAGAATCATTCCTGCAAATGATGTTAGGGGTAGTTACACAACCTTAACTACATGTACCCTCTTACCCCCCTCCCCCCCACCAAAAAAAAATACAAAAAAAATACAAAAAAACAAAAAATATTTAGACATGCTCAAAATTAAAAAATTTCTTATCATTTCTTTTCAAAACAGATGTTTAAATGACATTGCAAGATAAATGATGTTTTTATTTCTTTTTCTAAATCATAAAATAGGTGCAAAGTTATCTGTTCTGGTAGAACAAAATTAACTTTGACCATAGTTTAGGGCATCAAAGGGGTCTTATAACCCTCTCTTCTCTTAGGTTTATTTACAACAATTGTTGATTTTTCAATTGCTTTGTACAATAATCAAAATATTATATTTCCATCATAAAAATAATAAATGACTTAATTTTCATATAATTAGAAGTACCTCTTAAAACAAAAAAAGTAAACAAAATTTATCAAAATGGTCACACAAAGAAAAGACTTGATAATAGTACATAATTCCTTAATTCTACTAGGCCTGAAATGGATAGAAAAAAGAAATATTTTGCATATGAAAAATAGTCCAAAATATACAAGAATATTTGCCGCTGGACTTCACTAGTGACTTTCATCATATCAGAACTGTTAAGTTATCAACAAAAAGATTGATTGATTGATGTTCCCTTAACATCCAGTGGCAAATATTTCATGTATATTCTGGATGATTATCAAGATAATTAGACATTTACCCCTACAACAGGAGACCACATAAATTTATCCGCGGAGAATCCGTGTAGCAGTAAAATGCTTGACTGCCCTTTCTTCTTCTCTCCCCTTTCACCATATGCTATTGTCATATCTCTAATGTTGACCTTCTTAATTCTCATTCCACTGACTAAAACTGCCAACCTGTTGTAGATAAAGGTTAAATACTGTACTGTAAACACAATGGTTCCAAGTATTCTTTACAATGTACATTGTACAAGTACAAAATCTGCACGAACAAGGATGCTTAATTCTTGTTCAATGTTGATTTTAATAACTGATTGATGGCTGCTTATTACATGTAAGCTTCAGCAGGAAATATTACATCCATGTTCAGGAAATTAAAATATTAATGAGATATGAGTATAAGACCAAATGTCTTTGTTTGATTTTAAATGTGTTAGTTCACAAGATATCAGTCCCACGGGGTAGACATTTCACCAACCAGGCACATGGCTCTCACTGTCATGACTGTGAGTACAAAATGTACATGTATATTATAACAATTCTTTGCTTTCGCTCCTTAAGTATTCTACTTGGCATGCAGCAAAGAGAAATTTTGTGTCTGGTTGAAATGAACCCCCAGCTTCCAACATTTGAGGTGAGCAAAATATCATAAGACATTTTTAGGTATTTTATTCTGCAGTACGACAGTGTCATATGATGCGAAATGAATATTTTCTTAGGGTTAAATGGAATTGTCATTTAGGAAAAAAAGATAAAAAAAATAACTAATGTATTTCAATTGACAGACACAGTTTATAACAGGAGATCCTCACAAAATACATTGCTATAAGTGATACTCAAACATTTGTTTTAAATAAAATTAAATAAATTATAAGTAGTTTGGTAATGAAAATAAAATTCCCTGCAAGTATTCAATTAAACAAGAAACCCAAAGTGTTGTACAAAAATATGATGTAAATTTTTTATTCTATTTTCAGTAAAATCCACTAATCCTAAGAGTTTTCCAGTTGTATATATCATGCATTTATAGCGATTTCTTAATAAATGAAAACCTACTTCATATATCCCTGTACAAACATTTCAGGTCTTTTCATGTAAATAAGAACTGAAGCAGCAGTCAATGATGTGGCCATCATACCCAGTGAATACAATAAATACTCTGTAAGTGGCATCATTATCTGTTCCTTTGTTTATGGTGTCTGAAAAAATATGATCAAATATAGTTTTGTTTTGAAACTACAAATCAATATCCTTTACTTTTGTTGTTTGTTATTTTTTTTTTTATCTGTGGAAAGACTTTAAGTGGGCGAAAAACTGGTAAAGCCATGTGCAGAATGAGATTTCTCAGATTTGAATAACTATAAAAAGCACAACAATAAAGACAAGACAAATCACTCATATATATCTCAAATTTGTATTGCATATTAAAGTAGGGTTTTTCATAAATATTTTGCATATATTCATACAACAACATACATGTACATATGAAAATCAAATCCCAGCAAAAGGGGTCAAAATTTAGACACTTAAGTTATGTAAGAAAATCCTAAATGAACACATTTTTTTGTTGGCTTAATTTTTAAATTTACAGTTTCAGTTTATAATTATCTTTCTACTTTTCAGGGAGTTATAACTAATGAATAATATATGTCTTTGATTACATGTACATGTATACCTACTACCCAGAATTGGATTATGATGACATGTCAACAAAAGATATTTTTTTGGAAATGTATTTTTGTGATATTCTTAAACAAATATATATTATATATAATATGTACATTATCAAACTGTATTTAAATATTGCTTGTACAGTCTCTCACAAATCTTTTAAGATTGGCACATACATGTACAATGTTAATGTAATGTTTCTTGTTATCTGTTTTATGTACATGTACCTGTATGAATATTTTATTGTGTAAATATATGTAATTGTATATGTGGTGAGACTATAATAAAATATTGAATCTGAATCTGAATCTACAATTACATGTACAAATGTAACTGAGCTGAAAATATCTATTATTCTATTTTTTTTTTTTTTGGGGGGGGGGGGGGGGGGGGGGGGGAATTAAAATGAGATAAAACATGAAAACAACATGTACATTATAACAATCACCAAAAATTTCTTCCTTAGGACAGCATCTGATCATTAGAAAAAATTTAAAAACAGACATTTTTATTACATGTACAAATGATGAACAAAATGAATATAAGTATAAATATGTAGGAAAAATAAAATTGACAGTCAAAATGACCTACTAACATGATTAAATTACTAGAGTTACAAATGTATTTATCTTTTGCAATATTACGGCTTCCATATGGAAACACATGGAAGTTGCGTACATGTATATGCAACAAAAATTGTTGCAATATTTTGAAGTAAAAATACGATTGAAATGAGTAATAAAATGCTTCGCTGGGCGCAGCTTGATACGACCGCAGAGGTCGAACCCTGAACAGTTGGGGCAAGTATGGACACAACATTCAAGCTTGATACAGCTCTGAATTTGGATTGTTATTAAATATTTGACACAGCATAGGTTTCTGACACAGAAAGAATGTGGTCTAAGAACTTGAATTTTTTTAATTTACCTATTATGGTCCAATGTCGAAAATCAAAATACATGGTTAGATTCAGCATATCAAAGAACCCTATATATTCAATTTTTGTTAAAATCAAACAAAGTTTAATCTTGGACCCCAACTTGGACAAACTTGAAAACTGGGCCCATAATCAAAAATCTAAACACATGTTTAGATTCAGCATATCAAAGAACCCCAAGAATTCAATTTTTGTTATAATCAAACTAAGTTTAATTTTGGACCCTTTGGACCTTAATGTAGACCAAATTAAAAAACAGGACCCAAAATTAAAAATCTAAATACACGGTTAGATTTGGAATATCAAAGAACCCTAATAATTCAATTTTTGATTAAATCAAACAAAGTTTAATTTTGGACCATTTTGACCTCAATATGAACCAATTTGATAGCGGGGCCCACAAATAAAAAATCTAAATACATGGTTAGATTCAGCATATCAAAGAACCCCATATATTCAATTTTTGTTGAAATAAAAAAAAGTTTAATTTTGGACCCCAACTTGGACCAACTTGAAAACTGGGCCCATAATCAAAAATCTAAACACATGTTTAGATTCAGCATATCAAAGAACCCCAAGAATTCAATTTTTGTTAAAATCAAACTTAGTTTAATTTTGGACCCTTTGGACCTTAATGTAGACCAATTTAAAAAACAGGACCCAAATTAAAAATCTAAAAACACTGTTAGATTTGGCATATCAAAGAACCCCAATAATTCAATTTTTGATGAAATCAAAACTAAGTTTAATTTTGGGCCCTTTTGACCTCAATATGAACCAATTTGATAGTGGAGTCCACAAATAAAAAATCTAAATACATGGTTAGATTCAGCATATCAAAGAACCCCATATATTCAATTTTTGTTGAAATAAAAAAAAGTTTAATTTTGGACCCCAACTTGGACCAACTTGAAAACTGGGCCCATAATCAAAAATCTAAACACATGTTTAGATTCAGCATATCAAAGAACCCCAAGAATTCAATTTTTGTTAAAATCAAACTTAGTTTAATTTTGGACCCTTTGGACCTTAATGTAGACCAATTTAAAAAACAGGACCCAAATTAAAAATCTAAAAACACTGTTAGATTTGGCATATCAAAGAACCCCAATAATTCAATTTTTGATGAAATCAAACTAAGTTTAATTTTGGGCCCTTTTGACCTCAATATGAACCAATTTGATAGTGGAGTCCACAAATAAAAAATCTAAATACATGGTTAGATTCAGCATATCAAAGAACCCCATATATTCAATTTTTGTTGAAATCAAACAAAGTTTAATTTTGGACCCCAATTTGGACCAACTTGAAAACTGGGCCAAAAATCAAAAATCTAAATACATGTTTAGATATAGCATATCAAAGAACCTCATATATTCAATTTTTGTTAAAATCAAACAAAGTTTCATTTTGGACCCTTTGGACCTTAATGTAGACCAATTTGAAAACTGGACCCAAAATTAAAAATCTAAATACACTGTTAGATTCGGCATAACAAATTAATAAATGTGATCAAAGATTTTACAAATCTAATGCGCCATACTGTGCAATTAAAGATTACTCTTCTTGAAATTTTTCAATATTTGAAATTTGAAAAAAAATAATATTTGAAGAATAATTCTTTTTAATTTCTGAAATCTGAAATGAGAAAAAACTGACCCCCCACAATTTCTTTTTACCCCCCCCCCCCCTTTTTTCCCCAAAAAAATTCTTTCCCTCAAGATATGGTCATAATCTCAATTCAAATTTCCAATGGAGTTTGCAACCATAATTACCCATTTAAATTTACCATAGTGCTAACTTAATCTATTTTATAATAGAATTAAAAATATAGTGTCAAATCTTTCATATGGATTTTTTTGTAAAAAAAAAAAGATGCAACATTTGCAGATATTTTTACTGGTCTTTCTTTATAAATATGCATTTCTTTAAACATAATTTAAAAGCAGTGTAAGGGAAGTAACCAAAACGTTGTATTTGGGTTACCTCCCTTACACTGTTTTAAATTATCTTTATTGTTCATTAACCATTACTTTATACATAATTTAAAAGCTGTGTAAGGGAGATAATTTCAATGAGGTATTTGATTTTTCTCCCTTACACTGCTTTAAATTATGTTTTGTACTAAAGTATTTGTCCATTAACCAGGACAACCTTGTTTTCCCCCTTTTTTGCCCCTAATTCCTAAACGGTTTGAGCCATAACCCCCCAAAGCAAATCCTAACCATCCCTTTGTGGTATGGAAACTTGTAGTATAATTTCAGAGAGATCCATACACCATTCCACAGTTATTGTCTGGAAACTAGAAAATGCTTATTTTTGGCCCCTTTTTCCTTAACTGTTGGTACCATAACCCCCAAAATCAATCCCAACCTTCTTTTTGTGGTATTTAACCGTATGGTAAAATTTCAAAAAGATCCATTCACTTAAACTAAAGTTAGAGTTAAACCAATGTGTCTTCGGACGACAACGATGCCGGACGACGACGACGCCAACGTCATACCAATATACGACCACAAAAATTTTTTGCGGTCGTATAAAAATGATAGACTTCAACAAATTATAGTCTCCATCGATCATAAATGTCACCTTGCTTTGACCATATATATTAGGTTTTTTCGATCTATTACAAAGGCTTATCTTGGTTTTGATGGTATTTCATGGATTCCACTTAACAAATGTAAAATGGAGGGGAGAAGCAGCACAAAAAAAATCTTTTTAATTTTTTTTATTTACAATTTAGGAAGAATGGTTCAATTCTCAATAATCATGATAATCCTGTCGCACTTTTAAGAAAAACAGCAAAATTATTGTGAATGTAGTATTGGGTAATCATGATCATGCATACGTGGTAGGCGTTGGCAGTCACACCTTAAATATGGTGTGCATGTACAAATGAAAATTTGTGACGTGACAAACTGACAAAAACAACGTTCCGTGATTTAAATTTATGTTTAAAAAGCAATGCAAAAAAATAATATTGGTCATATGTTCAGTTTTCAGCAGCAAATGTGTATTTTTACAAACAAAGCTTGCCAGAATTGTACTTACAGATTATAAACAGAAAATAAATAAGAAGAATAAAAAGCGTTTGTAAACAACGAAACGACAGGAAGTCCAATTCTAAAGATAATCGTAGGACTGTAAACGGACAACTGGTTTCGGAATTTTATCACTACCTAGCCATTTCGAAAAGATCATTGAGTACACGATAAAGTATTTACAAAAATTTACAATCGATTTTTCTTTCTTTCTTTCTTTTATATATATTTTTTTATTCATCATGGATTGACAGGCATTTACATATATTATCTATAGTGGCACATAATAAAGCAAGCAAGAAAAATAAGCATGATCAAGCAAATAAGAGTAAACAAAAATAGTAATACTAATACGATATGATATAACAGAATACAATATATATATGGACGAAGTATCATACCTGCCAACCTCTGAAACCCTCAAAGAGGGAGATCTCCCCCTCAGTGGGAGATTTTGCGCGAATTATGAAAATTTTCATGATATTTAAACTAGATTAAAAATGAGTGAAATTTAACTTGACTAGATTTTACACTGTAGCCTAATATCTTAGGATGACCCACAAAAGTTAGTAAAACTTATTTCCAGTGGGGTCCTTTTATAACAAGACTTCCAGTTTACACCAAGGGTTGACACATAGAAAATACAAGCACAAATCATTTAGAATTTATCACAGATAAATGGTCAAAGCCCCAGTATAATTAATAAAAAACAAATTCACTATTAAAGATGGATTTAAATTTATCCTTCAAAAATGTTTTCACCTACACTTTAAAATTATATTTTTTAGAGCAACTTTTAATCATGTCTGGTAACGAATTCCAGTCTTTTATTCCATTATAAAAGAAAGTGGTTGATTCACACCCTTTAATTCCTGGTATATAAAAGTTTTTACTACTAGATCTTGTATTGAAAGAGGTTTCATTTTTAACAAAAATAGTATGTAAATAAGTTGGGCATATATTGTTAAAAATGTTAAAAACATGATTGAGTCTTAGTTGTTTGACTCTATTACTAATTTTTAAAAAGCCCAATTTCTTGAATTCAATATATGTCACACTCTTTCTGGGATGTAATTGCAGAATAAATCTCACAATCTTATTTTGTGCCACTTGAAGTTTATTCTTCATTTGTTTTGATATACCTTCATACCAGCATGCACATGCATAGTCAAAATGACATTGAATCAGGGAAGAGCACAATGTTTTCCTAGAATGACATTTTCAAGTGAAATATATGATCTGTTTATTTATTCATCTACGAAACACTGTTTCAGGTGTTTAACCTTAGTGTTAATGACGTTGTTACATGTATGCACATTTCCCTTCCAACAAATGGAAGTTTTTAACGACCTTGACTGGCTATACAGCCCTTGCACGGTCGGAACACATTTATACATAATAATTCACTATTAAATTAATTAATGACTTTATCCCAGCCGGGGTTCCAGTACATGTTATAATCTTTCGCACTCATATTTTTTTTAGGAAATATGCTTTTCTAAAATTAAGTTTTCTTTGATATAGTTTTTAAGTCCCTCTATATGAGGTTTTTCCTCTTGCATCTTAGATCTGTAGATGAAATATTTTACTAGTAAAATGACTTTATTTTTTATAAAATTTAGTTTATAGTTATCATGCATAAAGACCAAACATGACTATACCAATATTTAGTGGAATTTCAATATGTGTTGTTTCAAAAATCCAAGCATTCAGATGGTGCCAAATGTCTGCTACAATATGACAGCCCCACAATAAGTGTTCTATGCTTTCTGGTTCTTCCTTGCAAAATGTACATAAATTACACTGTACAAGGTTCATTTTTAAAAGTAAAGTATTAGTACCTAAACTACGGTGAATAATTCAGTATTGAGACCAACAGAGCTTGGTATTTTTTGAAATTTTAGTGACATAATTATGGATTTTTTTCCAATCTCCTACAACGTTATTCAATATACCCTCCCATTTTCGCTCAGCTGCAATAACAACTGGTATTTCACCTTGGTTTAAAATATTATACATGTCTTTTGAACCTTTGTTTGACTTGAAAAAAATGTTAATATTAAAAGGTAACAAAGCTTGTTGTTTTTTTTCCTTTCAGTGTTGATTCCCATAGATTGTAACCATTTTTTAATGCTACTTAATACCATAACATTGTAAAAATGTGGGTTTAAAAGTATATAGCCGTTCAAAATTTTGATAGGACAATATATTTCCTTGCTCATCTAGAAGGTCATTCACAGTCCATACCCCGTTTTGTGCCAAACTTCTATAATAAACACTGACGTTATCAATTTTAATGTTCTCATTATTCCATATAGATGAAGATATGACTTCCTCAAAATAGTGAGGATGTCGGAGTCTCGACATATTTTTCCAGGCACAAATAACTTCTTTCCAAAAAACGTTATCTAATTTTTAGTTGTTCCAAAATAAGCCAACTCTGTAAAATTCATAATTTGTGTAGCAGTAAATAATTTGATCCACTTTGAATTTGCATTAAATAATCTTCTAACCCAGGTCAATTTTAGCCCTTGTATAAAATTTCTCAAATTAATCATTTTTAAACCACATCTGCAGTATTCTTGACATAAAAGCTCCCGATTTACCTTGTCGGGTTTACCATCCCAAATGAAAGCATAAATTTTACTATTGAGTTGTCGTAGTACATTTTTTTATTTCAATGTATTATTTTAGAACCTTATTTTTTATTAACAGTATATATGTCTCTGATCTCAAGTAACATGAGAGTATGTGATTACCATGACTAATAAATAATATGTCGTATGGAAATGATCTTACTTTATGATGAAGTTTAGGTATAGCTGTAACTATGAACTATAGATTTAGCCTGCCCTTTTAGCTTTTTAATTATTAAAAAAAAAAATGGTGGGATAGGCTTTTATTCTCCAAATTTAGTTGGGATCGTATTATACGTAAAATTGTGTTTTTCTGTTTGTTAGTTATTTAAATGTAAGATTTAAAGGATAGGAAACACACATATCGATTGGGTGATATCACAACATAAAATCATATGATTATGGAGAAATAAAAAGGACCTCATTTAGCCATTGCAAACAAATTGTAAAAAGTCATGCTATTTTTATTGTCGTACGATTGAATTTGAGTAACCATGGTAACTATGTCGGACCATGCAGACTTTATTCAACACTTTCTTTTTTGTCGCAATAGATTAATACATAATTAAGTCGTTTTTCATGTTGTTTATTTTTTTTCAAAGTGTACCATTTTTAAATTATATTTTAACTCTGTTTATTTACTAAATTTACCACAGACATATATTACATTGTATTGTATTATAGTCTTTGAATTTACTACTGATTGCTATTTTTTTCTTTTCCTTTATATGTAGAGCCATAGCAAAGTAAAAGGCATGGAACTATGGAACGCCACAGCTGTCTTATGTTGAACTCTGATATTACTTTATGTTGTTTTATTATTACTTGATGATATTTTGTCTTTACTTAATATGGCTTTGACATTACGTAATGATGTTTTGATATAACTCAATATGGAATAGACATTACTTAATGATATTTCGATATTACACGATATGGTTTCGTATTGACTTGATATAGTTTTGTCATTACTCAATATGGTTTTGTCATTACTTGATGTGGTTTCACCATTATTTAATGTGGTTGTGTCATTAATCAATGCGGTTTTAATATTACTTGATTTGAATGTGACTTAACGTTATGTAGTTGTTTCATTACATGATGTGGTTTTGTTATTTTGTAATGATGATTAGCCTATTCTTTATATGGTTTTAACAATACGTAATGATGTTCACGATTTTACACTACATGATGTGTTTGTTTCATTATTTGATGTGGTCCTGTCATTGTTTGATGTGGTTATCCCATTACTTGATGAGGTAAAATCACGTGACCAATTCGGAAAAACCTGTTCTATTTTTGGATAGATTTCCATGTTGTATGTGCCTTGGATGAGTGTGGCCATCCATCGAATTAGAGTTCGGGTTACTGTTTGAGTTAAACTTTGAGTTAGTCTTCGATTTCGAATTCAAGTCATTATTAGAATTAAAGTTTTAGTTAGCATTGAGTTTCGAGTTGGGCTTCGAGTTTGAGTCACATTTAAAGGTAGAGTTCTAGTTACAACATTAAATTTGAGTCACTTTTTGAGGTAGAGTTTGGGTAAGATTCGAATTTAAGTCTCATTTAGATTAATTAAGATTATGAGTTGAAATTCGAGCTATTTTATATGAGTTCGTTATTAAATTTTCTATCGCGGAACAAGGACTTTTGCTCGGGCTTCCGAAAAGAGGGCTCCGGGGTATGCGTACAAAAGATAAACAATATTACCGTATACAAAACGCAACATAGAAGTTGAAATAAAGCTAGATGTGGTGTGATTGACAATGAGACAACTATCCACCAGAGTTTAGATGCAGTGGATGTAAGAAATCATATACAACTGTATAGGCAACCGTACAGCCTTCAACACACCGTATAGTCAGCTAAAAAAGGCCACCATGCACCATGTGAAAAAATTCAAACGAAAAAACAAACGGTCTTATTTATAAATAAACAATCTACAAAAAAAAAATAACACACATTTATACAACGACAACAATTGAACTTCATGCTCCTGACTTGGGGCAGGTACATAAAGAAAGTGCAAATGGCGGGGTTTAACATGTATGTGAGCGCTAAATCCTAACCTTACATCGGACTGCTACAGTTGTGTAACAGCACAACACGAGAAAAAAATGTAAACTAAACAAAGTGATGCCCCCGCACTCAACTCATTTAACCGCTTATACCCCAAAAATGACCAAAAAAAGTTCAATTATCTCCCAAAAGAGCAAAAGATAATAAAAATAAAAACCCTGACCACATGCATACCTTCAATATATGTACAAACAGCCAGCAGAGTGAAAACTTCCTAGCATTCAAACTGTAGGAGGAGTTATCTGGAAACGCTCTTCTTATGCAAGTAAATTTCCCAAAAAATTACAAAGTTCAACTATCTCTCAAAAGAGCAAATATTGATAAACATTAAACCCTGACCACATGCACACCTTCAATATATGTACAAACAGACAGTAAAGAGAAAACTTCCTAGGATTCAAACTGTAGGAGGAGCTATGCGGAATAACTATATACCCATAATGGAACGGACAGACGGACGGACGGACGGACGGACAGACAGGGGTAAAACAATATGCCCCCCAACTTTCAGTTGCGGTGGCATGCAAAACAGTTTCATTTGGCTGATTCAATAGATCGGTATGACTGGGTAATATAAATCCATCGGGGTGATCTCGGATGCTCCAGAAAGGCACCCGTCGTGTTATTCGAGAAAGTACAAACCCAGTGATTTGGTTTTATTTGGTAGTTTACATTCAAGGAAAAGATGACGGTATTATGGTTACGACCGCTGGAACATGTCCGTCGTCACATGTGAAACAGATATTCCAAAAAGTTTATTTTTCAATTAGTGCGAGGTAGATCAGGGAATTCAATTGATTACAAATAAAAGATTGATATTCGTATAAGTTCATGATGATTTACTCTACAAAAAAAATCGGAGAATTCTTAATTTATAGTATTGATGCTTTGTCGCTTAGTCCGAGCCCCCCTCCCCCCGTTTCCCTGTAACTTTAGTGTCAGTTGATTTGAAGTGTTTCATTTGTTAACAATAAAGTTCAAGTCTTTTGATTTGTGTCGAGCCTGCGACATCAATGTAGCGGCAATGAGACACAACAAACCTATATTTCGTCGTCGATAGTGGCGTCGGCGTCTCCATCTCCATTTTTTTATTTCTATTGAGTTTAACCTTTCATTATACATGTTACTAAACATGTATGCCATCATAATTTTGTACTTTTAGAATATCATACTGTATTTGTTTACCTCGACTATTGTATCTGTATTTATATTGTATGTTTCTCTGTAAACCTGTATTTAGTTTTTAGAGAATAAAGTATCTATGTATCTATTTATAGATCGTTAGGTTTCTAGTTTTTTAAATTTTTCATTTCGGGACCTTTTATAGCTTACTATAGGGTATGGGTTTTGCTCATTGTTGAAAACCATACAGTTTTGTTTTCGTTAAATAAAACCGAATTAAACTGTTTTGACATGATAAATTTGTAAACCTCCATGAAGCAGCAATATCAGGCGAGACACATGGTTCCGTGGAATATTTTACAAATTTATTACAAAAATACTGCTTCCGTTTGAGAACTTAGGATAAAAACAACAGGACCAAGTGGTTTGGTGATATCCCAATTATGTCCGAAATACTGTAAACTTTTTAATACTTTTTTCTTATTATTGTCTGCCGTTCCCCTTTTTCATACCAAATAACTCTGAACAACCACTCGAACTTTAATTTGAACTTTAACTCAATGGATAGCGATACCCATCCAAAGCACATTAAACAAACGATGTATTGAAATCTGTTTAAAAATAGAACATATTTTTTTCCGAATTGGTCACGTGGTTTTACCTCATCAAGTAATGGGATAACCACATCAAAGAATGACAGGACCACATCAAATAATGAAACAAACACATCATGTAGTGTAAAATCGTCAAATTTTGAAACATCATTGCATAATGTTAAAACCATATAAAGAATAGGCAAATCATCATTACGAAATAACAAAACCACATCATGTAATGAAACAACTACATAACGTTGAGTCACATTCACATCAAGTAATGTTAAAACCACATTGACTAATGACACAACCACATTAAATAATGGTGAAACCACATCGAGTAATGACAAAACCATATTGAGTAATGACAAAACTATATCAAGTCAATACGAAACCATATCGTGTAATATCGAAATATCATTAAGTAATGTCTATCCATATTGAGTTATATCAAAACATCATTACGTAATGTCAAAACCATATTAAGTAAAGACAAAATATCATCAAGTAATAATAAAACAACATAAAGTAATATCAGAGTTCCACATAAGACAGCTGTGGCGTTCCATATGGAACCATCTCAAACTAATTTAATGTGTACTTGAGGTTTTTCTCAAGTCAACAAAAACAAACCCCAAGTAATGACTAATAACATCAGATCATATCAGTTTACACGCAGAATGATTTTGACCTCTAACCTCAGCCTCTGACACGAATAAACAAAAGCGAAGTTGTCATCCGATCAAAAACATGATAATCTAGTACGGCCTTCCACTTAATATGGAGTACATGCGGAATTTTTAAAATTGGATGACAGGAAATAGCGTACACTTAAATAAATATGATTGTTAAGAGACAATTGTGAATGAGCATTTCTGACCTCAATTTAACAGTTTCATCAACATGGAATGGATGTATTTGTTTTTAATTTTGTGTTTATTTATGGTGGTGAGTAAAAAAGTTATTTTTGTCTTTGAAAATTAAGGATATTAGATCTTATTAAATTTATTATAGGTTAACCTACAAGTGATATTATTAGCCTAACATTATTTTAGAAATCGTAAAATGTCACCGCTTTGTTTGAAATAGTTATACCATCTGCAAATGTTTAACGCTATAATATTTTTTTGTCTGAAATGTACGAATGAAATTAACAACATATATATATATATCTTTGATGATGACGCAGCCTTGTCCCCGTCTTGTTTCTATTTATTACATCAAAGTTAATTTGTGGAAAAATGTAATTAATTCGGAAAGAGTCAGCTTGGATTCGATTCCAATGTATTTAGCTGAACTAGTATACATTATTGTTTATGGGCCAGCTGAAATTTTACCCGCTGCGTTGAAGACCCATTGGTGGCCTTGGGCTGTTTTTTGCTCTTTGGTCGGATTATTTTCTCTTTGACACATTCCCCGTTTCCATTCTCTGATCTACGTATAGAGGGAGGAAAAAAGAACAATGTCCACATGGAAGTTTGATATATCATATACACATCTTGTTATTCATAAGATGTACGCTCTTTATTGAAATTTTTAAGGAAGCTGCTTAATTTATTTCATGTTAGTTATAAATATAAAATGGATTTCAGCTGTCCTGAAATGTAATATATTATAATGTACAATTAGTGCATACATCCTTTAATAATATCTGTAAAAGAAACACTTAAATTTACAATATCTGTGAATAGAATCGAAGAGGTAAACAAAGGTATGTGTGACTGTGTTTAGAGTTTTTCCCTTAACATGCTCAAGAAAAATATATAGGATAGAAAAGTAGAATAGAAAGAAAATACAAAAGTGACAATCAAAATTCATTAGTCGATGAAAATCTGATAAAGACAAACAAACAGTCTACCATACCCTACATATATAGAACACCAAAGACAGAGCAACAACCATTTTAAGTTTGCCTGTATTTTACCCGAAGTATATGGAGGGGCCTAGAATTTTGTCACAATTCACTAGTAAATATGCCGACGAAAGTTTAAGGGTAAGCATTTTAAGGCATAACAATAGAGTCAGTAGGGAAATCATAAACACAAGAATTCCTTATTATATTCTCACAAAAAAAACACACTTTTGTAGGAGATCGAGTGTGGAGGCAAGCTATGGCTCAAATTGGTTAATTTCAGTAACAGTCGAGGAAAAGGAGCTAACAATCATTATTGTGACGGGAAGTTCTTCATAAGAGGCTCTGATTGCGACCACAGATTTATTATATGTCTAGATACTATAAATGGGTAGGTACACGTGTTAAACCATATGCAATTAAACAAGAAACTAATGCCCGGCCACTCTCAAAGTGAGTAGAATTAGGACTAAATTGTCAATATTTAATGTACAAAGCGGATCTAACCATTTTAAAAGGGGGTTCCAACACCGTGCAAGCTATATAAAAAGGGGAGGTTACAATCAAATGTCCCTATACACAAGCATTAGTTGTCAAACAAAAAAAAGGGTTCCAACCCCGGAAACCCCTGGATCGGCCACTGCAATAAACTTTCATAACGTTTCGCTTCATCTGCGAGTTTTTTTCTCAAATTTATTATTTTTTTCTTGTTTGTCAAATGTTTGCTCGTAAGAAGAAGAAGAAGATGCCATAATATACTGACACGATATAACATTAGTCGAAGACAGAAAAAAAACCAAAAAAAATACAGATATATAATCTAATGTACAAGCAACAAAAACAAACAGTACAAAACTATATTATTCACATAAATATTATGATAAAGATTAAGCATTCGGAAAACCACAAAAACAAAACAAAAACAAAAACAAAAAAACTCCCAAAAAACACTGGAAAACTCAGAAGTCCGCTATCTTACTCGTCAACCCCTCGTGTCAATTGTATGTTCTTTCATCATACAATTAAATAATTTCCAGAAATTTATATTTTGTATTGAGTGCCCCTTTTGTATAAACTGAACTTTTTAGGACGATTTTTTAAAAAAATGGATTGATTGCATTAATAAAAATAAAAATACAAATGGTGACCATTAACGATATACATAGTACTTCTTTCTTTGCACATCTTTATTTTATTCCATTTATTTACTGGTGCGACATAACATTTTGTTGTTCTGAAAACTGTCTTAATGTAAACAGAAATGGCTTATCAGTCAACTGATTATTTCCGGATTGTAGTTATTATGTCAAGCACTTGGGTTCGTCATGTTTCGGACATTGTCCATCTAAGACCCTTCAATATCAAATGTCTTTATTTTAATCCGCATATTTTAAGTGAATTAAGGTGCAATGTTTTGTCGTTTAAACCACTGGTTGACACAAATGAATTATTAATTATCAATAGTTTAGTGGTTTGATATTCATAATAATTAAGATGAATAAAATATGTGGAGTTCACGTCAATTAAATAGCAAAACAAACTTCACAAAACACAGATATGAATTAGGAGGTCTTAGAAGAAAAAGAAGAAAACAGTCTATACAATATTGTCAACCTCAGAAAGTTGCGAATATTCAACATAAACTATCAAAGCCATCAATATAAAATTTCTAGATGACAAAATCATAGACATTGATTTATAATCAAAGAAATTACTAACGATATTTCCTGACTTGGGACAATAAGGTGTTAAGCTAGTTATTGAGACCTTAGCCCTATCCTATTGAATATTGACCAAAAGGTTATCAAAGAACACAGTAAAATTCAGTGAAGAAAGACAATTTACTTTGTAACAGCAGTATAATAGATTACGAAAACAAAGTACTAACAACACAATAACAAACAATATCATATCATATCAAACTTTTTTCGCAGTTTTCGAAGGCTAACTCATCGTTCTCAATCTACTGAAATGAGGTATTACCTCCCTACTTACTTCCAATATCGGCGGTTTTAATTCGATTTTAATCACAGTTAAAGATTTGTGAAAATGCAGAAATTTAGAATGAGCCGCGTGCGTCTGAAGATTAATATGGATTGTCTGCTTGTATTGCTGTTTTTAAAATGCATAATGAAAAGGTACCAGTATACAACTGATTTATCAATAATACTATTATTTTGCTGTTTCAGACCACAAAACACAAACGTGTGTGGCTATGGGCGTTGGAGTACAGCTACCACATTTAACAAAAATTCTTTCACATTTGGAAGTAGGATCGGCTCCTCTCCAAATCCAAAGACATTCTCATTTAATAGATGGAGTGTAAGTAATAAGTATTATATTTTATATTTTTGCAATTTAAGTCACAGCCAATTTGGACATCGACCCGCCATATTTTTTTTGTATCATTAGTGACATTTTGAATTAAATTTCTGGATGTTTCAGCTCATTTTTCTTTATAAACGTGTTCTTATTCAAATAAATAGAAGGTTTATACTGAAACAAGTTAAGATGCAACACATTCGCCCCTAGTTAACCGTCTTGTAACTTAAAATGAAAATATGAGTCCAAGAAGATATTTAATGAATGATCATCTCTGTTTCAGGGATCTTGTAAGTTAAAGATAGATATATATGACGACGACGATAACCGAGATGATTATGTAGATTATATGGCTAAATACTACTTTAAATATAACCCAGATTATAATGAAACAACGGCAATAGTAACCACTTTGAGTCTTTCACACAGGGTTAGGTAAGTTATACTTTTAAGAAGCATGAAAATATTTTTGTATGGATTGACTACGCGTTCCCTATAGCCAGAAATTTCTTCTCCAGAATATTTCTAAACATTTCTTTTAAATTCTAAAAGCAGCATTATTTTCTCAAAAAAAGCACAACATCTTTAATGATCATCATGGCTCTCTTACTTATATATTACTAAGGAGAAAAGTCACATGTCAAAATTAATTTGTGTACTTATAGTCTGAGATTGCTCAGACATTCGATGACCTCTTTTATATTTCGCTGGGACCGTCTTTAATCTTTAGACGGACGATTCCAGACAGCGCTAAAAACGGGAATCTGTACGTCAGAGTAATATCGGACTATGAACTTTTGGTTGGATCAACTGCATTCAAAGTATTCGGAAATAAAAGGTTATGTACATAAAAATAAAATCCGTGTACAAAAACAGACACATTTGACTCAAATCAATCTGAATTAAATGGAATGAGACAATAGTTGCAAGTAGATAGGATAAGCATCCAATACTATGCTCAAATTAAACAACTGTCGATTTCAAAGTAATACCCAGTAGCAAGTATCAAAGCGGGCAAAATGGGCAAAATGTCGAAACTGTTATAATGTTCTTTTTATTTGTCTTTGTATATTTTTAACCTTTACTATTTAGTCCATTTTTGGTAATATCCTTTTGGTGTGACTCGGTATTTATACATCCCGCCATTGTGTTATTGTGCTATGGTCATTTAGTTTTGTATTCTTGTCTTTCATTTTTGCTAATGTGCTTTGTCTATAGAGTGTCTACCTTATAAAAATAAGGAGATGTGTTATGATTGCAAATGAGACAACTATCCACCAATTTGAAAGTTAAAATGAAGTGGATGTAAGCAATTGCCATTTTTTTTTAAACCAGGTCTAAGACACCATTTTCTACATAAGGAATGGTCTGTACCGAATATGACAGTTGTTTTACATTCGTTTGGTGTGCTTGGGCTTTGATTTTGCCATTTGTTAAGGGACTTTCCGTTTTGAATTTTCCTTGGAGTTGGTATTTTTGTTATTTTACTTTTTACAATGTCAGATGGACAATAGTATATAAATATAAAACCGAGTCAATGCTATGACCAACCAAACCGTAATAACGATCTTTTCGGGCGCTATTCACAGATTTGGTCGAGTAGTGTGTAACTAAGACTATTCCTTTCTTAGTAAAAACCAATCAAAGATCGACATTGTTTAATTATATAGACAGATAAACGCCATATGTTGGGACAGGTAGTATTTTACCTCCCCAAGAATGAAAAGCTAATAGGAAGCTAAAATCAGTCCGTTCAACTTTGTCATAGATCCATGTTTTGAGTTGCCCAGCGAAAATGATGTCGATATGAACCAAACCTTCTTGACTGTGTAATATCTGGAACTTAAATCTTACTGGAATATATATGAGATGCAATTAGTCACAAAGAAATGGGTTATATAAAGATGTCATCAGTTCATCAGAAAGAGAAATTTAAAGATTTTTTAGAGTGTTCTTTTTCTTCCAGAATCTCATGCTAGACATGGTTAAATGTCTTGATATTTCCCATATTAGAAAGCCTTTCCGAAAAGCTGTTTTTATTTCCTTTCTCCTTTTCTTTTTGATGATCGATTGGGATTTTCAACTGCATGTATGAGATCTGTTCTGAAACTATTTTATGACCTTTTAATTGTGTTTTTTTTCATTGTAGAATGACGGTTCAGATAAAGGTGTATTGCGATCCTGATTATTATGGCAGAGGATGTGACATATATTGTAAACAATCTGAGAAATATACATGTAACAAGATAAACGGCGCCAAAATATGTACCACAGGTTCGTTGTCTGCATTGATGTTGCAAATGGTATTTAATCTGATAACAGACCACATGACCATACTGACGAATTTTTTCTGCAGTATATATTACTGACCCAATGTACATGTTGTCATTTATCATATCAATAAATGTAGTAAATGCCAAAGGTAGACTAGACAAACTGATACTTTTATAATAACGACTATGATATCATTTTGAAAAAAATACATAATCGTTTACAAAACAATAAAAATTTAATAATAATAATAATAATGATAATAATAATAATAATAATGATAATAATAATAATAATAATAATAATGAAACGAAATCTATATATTCATACAAATTGACGTACTTGCTATCTACCGAGAAAAATAAAATATCATTATATATCAGTATTAATAATTAAATTAAACATTGAGTAAAAGACAGAGACAAATTATTACAAATACAACAATCATTGCAGATTGGACTGGATCAGACTGTGATGTAAAGAAAGATGCATGTGTGAGCGGACCCTGCCAAAACGAGGCTACATGTCACAACAGCATGGGAACCTATCTTTGTGTTTGTAAAGAAGGTTATACAGGTAAGTTTCAGATCAAATTCATAATTCATTTAACATTTCCGGAATATGTATACATTAAGATGCAAGGTATAATGCGATAACAATCAAACGATACCGAAATATTAAAGACACATATAGGTGAGGGTCCGGATGGGGTTTACAGAATATAGAGTAATGGATAAACAGTGAAGGGCTGTTAAATGCTATACGAGAAATAAAAGGCCTAAGAAAAATCTCAAGAACAAAACTACTTCAAATCTATAACAGAATGGTACGATCTATCATTGAATATGCGTGCCAAGTTTGGCAGATAACATCATTGGAAAATATGAAAA
Source organism: Mytilus californianus (assembly GCF_021869535.1). Lineage (NCBI taxonomy): Eukaryota > Metazoa > Mollusca > Bivalvia > Mytilida > Mytilidae > Mytilus > Mytilus californianus. The sequence goes on along the minus strand of NW_026262581.1, from coordinate 52,057,682 downwards.
AACTGGAAGCTATACAAAGAAAAGGATTATCAGTTTGCCTTGGATTACCAGGAACAGCAGGTAGAGAAGCAATGGAAGTAGAGGCCAATATGCAACCAATCGACCTCCGAATGGAAGAAATCTCAGTCCGAGTAATAGTAAAAATACAATCAAAAACATATCCGAACCAATCAAACAACAGATGGGGGAGTATCTTACCAACAATGATACATATGAACGACGAGAATCTCTATTTGGTAAGGCTATAAATCAAGCCATCGACATGCAAAAAACAACAAAAGTAGATATAAAACTTATAGAGCCAGAGTTTACCTACAAGGCAGGAGCGGATTTTATGCTAATGAGAGCACCAAGCTACTGGAGCCGATTGGGAAGCTCGAAAAACAGAACCGCAGAACAAACTGCCCAAAGCAAGCAAATTGTACAAGAACTGATAGGAGAAAGCTCTGATTCAACAGCTATCGCATTTATAGATGGCCCCTGTCCGGGAAATCCAGGACCATGTGGAGCAGGAGCAGTAATATATACTGAGAACCACCAAGGAACAAGCTTAAAAAGACCAGTAGCTAGCAGAGGCTCCATACTCTCAACGGAACTAGTAGCTATCCTTATGGTCTTGGAACACTGCATTTACACACTTAGAGAACAGTTCACTGAAGCAAAGATTCTATCAAATAGCCAGACAGATGTTGGCATCTTGACTCTCAACTGGAAGTCAACTAACTACATCGACACTATCATAGACATTAAAGAAAGCATTGGAACCCCCCTGAGAGGCGGCATACAAACTATCCTATCTTGGATCCCAGGCCATGCTAATATAGCCGGGAACGAGATAGCGGTCCAGTTAGCAAAAGATGCAGCACAGGAGGCCGCAAGTCTAAATGACCAGTACAACGTCATAACAATGTCAGATGTGAAAGTTTTGTCAAGATGTCAACAAAACTTAAATGGCAAAATAGATGGACTAGAAGTGAAACTGGGAGACAACTACATGCATTAGTTCCTATTGTAGGTAAGACCTATCCACTTGATTATCCAGTTATAGGGTAAATCATGTCGGAATTTAGAACAGGCTACAATAGGCTTAATAAATACCGCCATCAGATAGGCCAATCCCTCACGCCATACTGCAAATGTGGTGAAGAAGAAAGCACAGAACATTTTCTACTTCACTATACGAGATACCACCAGGAACTAGAAGAAATGAAAAAACAGCTGGAGATACATAACATCCCAATAGATCTCCAGACCCTACTAGCACCAGCAAAGAAAGAGGCATACGAGAGAACAGCGAATATAATAGGAGAATATTTAAAGAGTTCAGGGCGATTCCAAGATAACCTTAGCGCTGAAGAATTCCGATCCTGCGCCTAAACAATTTAACCTAAGTATACAATGTGACATTACTCAGAGAAACTACAGTACCAAGCTGAAACAAGCTAGCACAAAGAGACCAGTTGTGTCAAACTATATATTGACCTAAGGATCAGGATCAGGAAAGAACAGAGAAAAATAGGCCAAAAAAAATAAAGAATAAAGAATAATTGGGTGGTGAATTATAAAGAACAGAGAATAAGGGAAAAAATGAATGAAGAATATAGAGAAATGTTCAATAAGGTTAATGCTCCGACCAACCAAATCGTAATAACGATCTTACAACTTCAACACTCTCAGGCGGTATTCACAGATTTGATCGAGTAGTTTGTGACTAAGACTATTCCTCTCTCAGTAAAAACTCATCAAAATCGATATCGTTTAATTATATAGACAGATATAAACGCCATATGCCCTTTTCACCGAATGTGCCCTACCAAATTAGACTTATCACCGGGTTTGTACTAACATGAGCAAAACGACGGGGCAACATGTGGAGCAGGATCTCCTTACCGTTCCGGAGCACCTGAGATCACCCCCAATTTTTGGTGGGGTCCGTGTTGCTCAGTCTTTGGTTTTCTATGTTGTGTTTTGTGTACTGCTGTTTGTTTGTCTTTTTCTTTTTAGCCATGACGTTGTCAGTTCAGTTTCGACTTGTGAGTTTGAATGTCCCTTTGGTATCATTCGCCTCTCTTTAAATAATAAAGAAATGAAGGGTCCCCCATAGGTATAACTCGAAATTTCGGGTTAATTTGCATAGTGCTCTGAATGCTTTTCCATGAAAACTAAATATCGAGTCTCGATGGTAAACCTTTACTATGCAAAAATTAAAAGGTTTGAATACAGTTTCAAAAACTTATCAAAGATTCCAGATTGCTTTAATTGTATTTAAGGAGTGTTATTAAGAGATGCATGCCCTGTCGACGCAGCTGGGTTCATTCTGCATTACATTTATATTACATGGTTCCGATTATTTCCAACCCATATTTTTCCTGTTTTAACCTGGACTTGTGATCCGATTATTTTTAACCCATATTTTTCTTGTGATATACTAGTACATGTATCATCTGAACATTGGTATGATAAATCTAAATATATTACTATAAAGTACGACTGACATTCTGGTATAACCAGATTTTTCTCGATTCCAACCTTTTCTACACAATAGATCTCTGAAATCGCATGATATGTGATGTTTGTATACTAAGGGGTCTTCTTTCACCACAAATATTCGAGAGTTTTGATTACTACAAAACAAATTATTTTCGCAGAAACATTTTTCATGTGCCATTTATAGTCGGCTTTGACATGATTCATTTTCGTAATAGATGGATGATCTAAGTTTGACATATCATCGACGATTTATAAATACGCGAAAGTAATTTTTTAAATTGATCTGCCGACAATTACAATTTTGGCGGTATCATCCCGATTTTCATGTCTCAACCCGAATCCCGATATCGGGTTTGTAACACAAACCAAAATTCCGATGTTTAAGTTGCGCGAATAAATCGCTCGCGAAATTTAATTGGTTACAGCATTTGCGCTTCGACGTGTGATAAATAACATTTGTACGCTAATATTTTCCCTCACCTTAGCAGCAATATTCAAACGCGTATGGAGTATACATTTCTCAACTCATTCGGTATTCAAGAGCTTGAAGCTGCTACTCAAACTTTGTATAACGTCATTGGTGTCAGAGAAAAATGAGCCTGGGTTTTGTTTCATTCTTTTTTTTCTCAAAAAGTTCATCGGAAAGTACAAAGACCTAATAGGTAAATAGCCAATGTCTTCCACACAAATTATACATGATGGTCTTGAGTTACAGATTCTAGTCGCTGACGTTGTGTATCATTTTATTTACTTAACAGCTTTACCTTTTTTAATCAACACTATTATGTTCCTATTGGTCGCAGGTCTCTTGACGTGGCTCGGTATTAGTACACTCAGCTACCGGGGTTTTGGATTTGGGCGTTACTGATGCGGCTTGGTAGTTTATCGTGAAAGTATATATGTTATTTATAGAATAACTAATCGAAGAATTCAAATAGAGAAAAATATTCAACGAGTGACCGAACAACACATTAATTCACGAATGCGCGTAGCGCATGAGTTAATTATCAGTGTTGTTCGGTCACGAGTTGAATATTTTTCGATATTTGAATTCTTTGATTAGTTATTCTTTTTATTACATTGGCAAATGGCTTTTTTTAATGAAATTAATGTAGAAAATGTAAGGAACTATATCTTTTTTCTACGCATTCACAATTTGTTTTGATCCGACGTTATCGACGTCTTGACAACGCCTATTGTTGTATGACGTCAGAGAGTGAAATAACCACGTTTATTTCACATGTGAAATTATCGGTTTTTATTTGACTGGGAAATCAATGTAATTCAATGCTACCAATGTAATAATATACTTTATTATATATGTTGTTGTTGTTATTATACTTTGATATACTGTTATACTATCAACTGTAACAAAACTTTTGTTGGCATCTTTGACAGATTTATGTCTTTGTTTGTTTGAATTTTTAAGTCAGTTGTTTTGTGTGTCAGTGATGTTGTATGTTAACACAGTTTTGGCTGCTGGATCCCAATTATTGCTACGTTAACAAATTATAATTATGTCTGTTTGGGATGCTCTCCCAAATTTGTTAATATAACGGAACTATATCAACTGTCACACAAGTGGGAGGTTTAGCTAGCTATAACATCAGGTTTAATCTACTTTTTTCATCAGAAAATGCTTGTACTCAGTCAGGAATATGAGAGTTGTTTCCCATTCGTTCCGTTGATATTGTCGTGCGTTTGATTTTGTCAGGTGTTATGGACTTCCCTTTTTTGAATTTACCTTGGTGTTCGGGAATTTTGTTAATGTTTTCTGTACATTTATATAATAAGGTACGTTGAGATGATTATTGAATTGAAATTGGTAGTCTACCTTCATATTTGACACAGGAGGAAAATGGTCCTTTTCTGGAGCATGCTTATAGATGTTTATATCTTTAAGATCTCGTTTTTTCCAGACGTGATTTAGGATGACATAAGTATTATCTTAAAAATTAAGTTGAAATATGAACAGAAACACTTATGAATATTATCATAATTGGTAAGTACGTAGGTCATATTTCTGTTTTTTGGAAAACTGCAATCCGAAAAAGAAATGTACTTAAACAGACACATATATAACCCACAGACATTTTTTCTACATATTTATTTTGATATTTTACTGCTCAGTTTATTTGTTCAAGCGGATGACCATTGCTTTTAAAATATTGTCTGAATTTTGGCTTCGGTATTTGAGAAAAGATTCAAGATTTATGCCTTACTTCATTTTGTTTCTTTTTACTCATAGGTGTTTTGCGTCCTCGAGCTCTGGTTTATTCTGCTTATGAATAGTGATTTGTTTTTGGTGATACTATATTTTCAATATTTTGTTATTTCTTTTGATGAAAATTGATTTATAATCTCAAGTCTAGATTCATAAAACAAATTAGATATATTAGTACCTAAAATATATTGTGCTATTCCAGGTCTAAAATGCGAGAATGAGATAGACGAGTGTGCCAGCTTTCCTTGTAAGAACAACGGGACATGCGTAGACCTTATAAACAACTACACATGCACGTGTCCATATGGTTACAGTGGCGAAGATTGTGACTCGTTAACTGACTTATGTAAGAAAAATCCTTGTTTGAGTAACAGCACATGCATGATGGACCCTAACGACGTTAAGTTCCATTGCGAGTGTGGTAAGGGTTGGAGTGGTCATCTATGTGGGACTGATGTAAATGAATGTGAAAGTAATAAGTGCCAACATAAATCAACGTGCGAAAACACGATCGGTAGTTTTCGATGCCACTGTACGGATGGCTGGACTGGAGCTGAATGTGAAGAAGATGTTGATGAATGTGTAAATGTCAACTGTTATGGAAACTCAACGTGTCAAAATACAAATGGGTCATTTTATTGCTCATGTGAAGCGGGTTTCTCAGGTTAGTACACAACACAATCTGTCATATTTTGTGTTTTACTGATGAGTTCGTCAAGAAGTTTTCGTTTTTATCCAACTATTGTGCAACGAGGTCTTTTCGATTTAAGTAAGATGCACTATTGAATACATTCTAAATATTTCTTATAAGTGAGGAGATGTAGATAAAGTTTCACTTTGAGGGGCAGAAAGTTGGATGAAAACTTAACATTTTAGAGGTCTGTATAGAAATACTAAATTGTCGTTCACATCGTTAAGCAAGATTAAAATCGTTTAAATATGCTCATAACAAAGCATTTTTTTTCTAAATGTTTCACACATATCACTTTTCCGACACCAGATTCATATTTGAATAAACGGTTTAGGTACTTCATAATTGAGTTTACCATAAAATACTTTAATTTTTGTATTGAGACATGCTATCAATAGAAATAAGAAGATGTAGTATGAGTGCCAATGAGACAACCCTCCATCCAAGTCACAACGTGTAAAAAGTAAACAGGCTTAAGCAGGTTTAAACGTTTTAACAGGCGCCAACCTTCACCCTACCCTAAAATATTATGTGTAAAATTACAACATAGAAAGACACACTATAAAATATCAATTAAAATGGCTTAACTCAATCAAAAAGACATATTAACAATAACCAGTAAACATACACTAAACGAATGCATTTGATCTATGACACAATGTCAATAAGACAACTATAACCTTGGACAAAATGGCGTTAAATATAATTACGTACACAGGTAAATTTAAATATAATAATTTTGTTGTTAGGAGTACGGAGATATTTAATACAAAATAAATAAATTTGTTGTTCATAGTACGAGAACAGCAGTGAAAATTTAACGTCATTCTAAATACTTACCAAAGGTGGTACATATTAAAAATAGTGAAACGAGATATAACACAAAATAAGTAAACATTGAATAACAAAAATGCATTGCAAATTGTGTAACAGGTCGAATTAACACAAAAGTACGATTTGAGAGTACTCACAGTTACTGAAAGATAGTTAAAAGCCAGAAACAATTGATAATAAAATCATGCATCAGAGACTAAAATCAACTAAAACACATCCCAAGGTCTATATGTTACTGCTTAATGTCCACCTTCATATATTTTGTTTTCTGAACGACCTGTCTGTTGATTGTTAGTGTCTCTTAACTTTGGTGATGCCAGTCAATCTTTTTGTTTTATATATTACACGTTTTCTACATGACTATGAATAGAATGTTGAAAGAAAATATAAATAAACTCATCATAGATTCCAGGATTAAAAATTTTCTTGATTGATTACTGGTTCTCTTTCCAGGACAGCTCTGCGAAGTCGATGTCGACGAATGCAACAGTTCACCATGTTTGAACGGTGCTATTTGTCAAGATAGAATAAATGGGTTCGTTTGTGAATGTGCGAAAGGTTACACTGGATTGAAATGCCAAAAGGAGATCGACGAGTGCAAAGGTAATCCTTGTCTTCATAACGGCTCTTGTTATGATTTAGTTGGTGCATTTATGTGTTTCTGTACTGGGAGTTGGACTGGTCACATATGTAATGTTGACATAAATGAATGTGATAGCAGCCCTTGTCGTAATGGCGGGATGTGTGTTAACACAAATGGTAGCTATTATTGTCAGTGTTCTGATGCGTGGAATGGCTCATTTTGTCAATCTGACGTTAATGAATGCGAAGCCGATGCTTGTAAAAATAGAGGGGTATGTAAGAACACTGATGGTGGGTTTCTGTGCACATGCGCTGATGGATTTTCTGGATCCAAATGTGAAATTGACATCAATGAATGCGCAAGTTTTCCATGTTTACACGGGGGCGTTTGTGAAGATAAAATTAATGGGTTTGAATGCGAATGTAAATGGGGATATACTGGAAAGCTTTGCAATAAAGAGATAGACGAATGTTTAGGAAATCCTTGTCTTAATAACGGCTCTTGTTATGATTTAGTCGGTGCATTTATGTGCTATTGTACAGAGGGTTATTCAGGTAACGTATGTGATCTTGATATCAATGAATGTCACAGTAGTCCTTGTCGTAATGGTGGAATTTGTGTTAACACAAATGGAAGCTTTTATTGCCAGTGTCCAGATGCCTGGAATGGATTATTTTGTCAATATGACGTCAATGAATGCGATGACGGCATTTGTAAAAATGGAGGGGTATGTAAGAATAAAGATGGTGGATATAGCTGCATGTGTGCTGATGGGTTTTATGGAACAACATGTGGCGAAGATATCAATGAATGCATTCAGGATCCATGTGCAAATGGGTCTACATGCTTGAACGTTATTGGGAGTTTCCAGTGCCAATGTTTGCATGGCTTTACGGGAAGAGATTGTTCCGAAAATATAAATGAATGTTCTTCACAACCATGCCATGGAAATGCAACATGCATTGATGAATTAGGACAATTCAAATGCGTTTGTCCTCAATACTATGAGGGACCAATATGCGCAGATGCAATCGAACCTTGTAAAAACATAACTTGTTCAAACAACGGACTTTGCGTTGCATCTAATAATTCAGGTTTATGTCATTGTCATACAGGTTTTAGAGGAAAACATTGTGAACAACAAATATTACCGTTTCAAATTGAAGACAGCGGGCTAGTATGTAACGGTATGTTCCCTGTATATTTTTGCTTGCATACAAATATCGAAACGACTAAAAGGACACTATTCATATTCGAGCTTCAAATACATACTCTCAGAGTATATTGAATATTTCGTTTTATTCTGTATTCTTTTACTTTTTGTAATTAAGTGTAGCAAGTCACAATGTCAGCTTTTCTCACTGGTGCCGTCACAATACTCTCAAATAACTGCATATCATGGTATTTTCTTGTCTATTCTTCTTATTCTTTGCACATACACGAGTATGACTGTTTGTAGAAGTATATATATGTCTTGGTCCTTCCATTTCTAAATATTTCTCTTAATTTTAGCATCTTCTTCTTCGTCTCTATGTTATGACTGAATGTTCTAAATCATATGAAATATGACAATTATTTTTTTTATTTCACTATAATCTATATCGACTAACATGTTTATGAGTCAAGTTGCAGGATAGTACAAATTTTGTTTGTATTAAATGATTGAAATTAATAGAAACTTTCACAAGATAAGTATATTATGAAGAGCGTTTTTTGCGTCATATGAGCTTCTTTTTTGGATTCGAGCGTCACTGATGAGTCTTTTGTAGACAAAACGCGCGTCGGCGTAAATATAAAATTTAATCCTGGTATCTATGATGAGTTTATTTACAACCACTGGGTCGATGCCACTGCTGGTGGAGTTTTAATTCCCCGAGGGTATCACCAGCCCAGTAGTCAGCACTTCTTCTGTGCTGACATGAATTATCATTGATATGGTCATATTTATAAACAAACTGTTTACAAAACTTTTGAATTTTTGAAAAACTAAGGCCTTTCTACCCCAGGAATAGATTACCTTAGCTGTATTTGGCAAAACTTTTAGGAATTTTGGTCCTCAATGCTCTTCAACTTCGTACTTTATTTGGCCTTTTACTTTTTTTGATTCGAGCGTCACTGATGAGTCTTTTGTAGACGAAACGCGCGTCGGCTTAAATATAAAATTTAATCCTGGTATCCATGATGAGATTATCTATAATTACAGCATTAATCGTACATATGTTTTCCTATTTCTTTCGAGAGGCAAGGGCCATTTTGATTTAAGAAATGCTTTTTGAGAAAAATATTAATTTTTATCCGAAATTGCTGAGGTAGAAGTCGGATAATTTAAAGGTTAAGTCACCCGAATCAAGCATTTTCATCGGTGAATAAGTAATATACTACCTATATTTTTTTTCAAATTTGAATTGAACAGATGAGTTTGAAGAAAATCGATTAACACGTGAATGGGTTATGTTTTAAAACACATGATCATGTATCACAACATATATTTGGGCATTGACATTTGTCTAATTAATATCTGTAAAATCTATTTCTATCTTTCACTGGTGTGCATGCTTAGTTCAAATGATTGGTGTCAATATTGTGATTTTGTTTGAACGCAGCTGTTGTTGTGGTCTGGAGGTTGAATTTATATTCATATGTTAACACATAAGTTATCAAGTTTCCTAATACCTTGAAATATAATTGAAACGAAAGAAGGGAAGAGAAAACACTAAAATGATAAAGTGATCATACTTCAAAATTTATTATATACATCTAGTTTGAGTTTACCTTTAACACGAAAATAAGCCTGTGTATGTTTTAGATTATGATTTATCTTTCAAAATTTATTTCAGGTGTTAATGATCAATTTGTGATTTATCTTGACCAAAAAGTTACACCGGCTGTTAGAAAGGAGATTGTTTCAAGAGTAAAACATCTTATAAATAAATATGCTGGATATGGCGTAGATTCTTTGGATATATATGGATCAGCAGAATGGCTAAAGAACAATGAAGGGTATACATCATATTTTTCTTTGCGGAATGATTTTTAGCATAAAGCAGTGTATTAGTCTTATGAATGAATATGTTGCCTTCAGGCAAAGTAAATGAGTTTATATATAATCCTACAACAACTATGAAACATTGACCATTTTTTATGGAGGCTCGTCTGGTCCTCAAGCTCCTTGACTAAACAATTGTGGGTTTCCATTGTGAAAGTTATTCAAGAACTGCGTGTTATGTGTTCTGAAATTAATAGTATGCATTTATACAAATAACTTAATTAACTTGCGACTCTTTATTTTCTGTAAGTACACATACTGAAATAACACTGCAGAAAGAAAAAAAAAATATTCATAAATTTCATGCATTCAAAGCGCTTTTCAGGATCTACCCTCAACAGGAACGCGCAAAACCGAATATCTGAAAGCAAAGGATGTATAAAAACAGAAACAGTTGAAGAACTATATGATCTAAAAGAACATAACATAAAAGTAAAATCCATCAATCTACGATCAACTTTACGTGAGGGAGTTGAAACCGTAGTTTCTTAAAAATATATAAATGTATCTATGATGAGTTGATTTATAAATGGACAATTTAAGAAAGGTTTGTTATAAATCATGTCAGCACTGAAGTACTGACTACTAAGCTGATGATACCCTGGGGGACTGATAGCCCACCAACACCGGTCTCGACCCAGTGCTGTAAAAAAGGAAAACAATACTTTATGAATTTCATGCGGCTGAAGCGTTTTTCTGGATTTACTATCTAGCACTAACACTAAAAGTTCGAATGGTCGGTGCTAGTACTAAAACTTAGATCGGTTGACAAAAGAGACATATAGCTCCATGGCCAAAATAAAACAGATGAAATGACAACTAGACACAATACACTTCACAGAAATCTAACGATTTAGCAACAAAATTTTCGCCGAAAACTCTAGGTTCAATTCCCGTGCATAAATCATATGGTTTATGACTACAAAAATAATTTTCAGAACGAAATGTTATCGATTTTGTTTGATTTCTTTCAGAGACATGGTATCCAATGTTTCTTTATCTTTATCAATCAACGGTACAAAAGTATGCGGAGAAAACTTAGAAGAATTAAGAAGCCTTATGACAAAAGGTGAAAATGATTTTCCATTTAAGTTGTACAATGGAAGTATTGCTGGCTTGAGACAACCAGAAGCCATTGTCGAACGGCAAAAGATGCCAAAGAAGGTATGCAAACTATATTTAATGTTTTGTTGAAATGTATTGGTCTTTAAAAGTACAAAGTAAGCTTCTTTAATTAAGCCTTTTTCCGCTTATGTTATTTAATTGTTGGAGAAAAAAACACCCTCCAAAATTCCACTTTAACAGCATGCACTGTGTACTCGCACTGTCAACGTATATTTGTCCCGCCTCACGTTGTCGTGGAAGCTGTGTTATAAACAAATATTCTATACCGTTTTTTCCGTTAGGAATAAATACTGTAATATGTGTTCCAGTGGAAATAATATTCTATATTTTATCAATTACATTTTTCGTTGTTTCATTTTAAATCAGTTTGTACATTTTGTAGCATGAATACGAATATTAATGTCAAGTATAACATTTAAGCCTGGTATCTATGATGAGTTTATTTCGAATCATTTCAGGCATGGTTTAAAGACAATTGGTATTTACTAATGATTGCAGTTGGATTGGTAGTCTTGATAGCTATAGTACTTTTTGTTCTACTTAGATATAATCGGTAACTACCTGTAGTCCATAAATTGCATTTTTTTTCTTTGTAATTCTGTTTTTCCTTCTTCTTGAAATGTTTTTTATCTATTAAAGTAAAATATAATTCTGTTCATCTAAAATTTTTCCATAATTGATTTGTTATCTGCTCATGTCATTTTTTATGCTTTTACTTTTATTTTTATAGGAATAACCTATTGCGAGAATTGTTTTTGTTTACAAGTCTTATTTACAGTGATATTAAATTGAAAAGAATATAAATACGTTTTTTTTTTAAATTGCGATGACATTACTTACCATTAAACGATTTCAACTGACACCGTAAAGTACATGTACTACCTTCTAAATTAACTGTTTGGATTGGACTTGTCAAGACTATCACGTTGTCGTGAACAACGTCGTTAATGGAACAATATTTGTTTGTGATGCAACGTCATTGTTGACACAGGTTTATCAGAGAGTTTATTTGCCGTTAAACTAGGCGTAAACAAATTTTAACATTTCTTTCTTTAGTTCCTTTCTATTCTCCCCTGATTGATGGTGATACATATATATTAATATAATGTCCACATTTCTATATCTGTAGTAAAAAACAACGACATGTCAGTAATGGACAATCATATATGGACAACACATTTCAATGGCAGCCAGGACATGGAGCAATGAACACGTTACCATCATTAGCATTTGATAATGACATTTACCAGAGTGCTACACCAGAACATCAGTTGACATTCCGTCCACAAGATAAGACGTTCCGTACAGACCAGACACAAGTAGAAGAACAGCCATTGACTTTTGAAAATGACATTTATCGAAGGGCAACACAAGAAGAACAGGATAATTTAATGAATTCTAATTTTGCTAATTTTGAAGATGCTTTTCAGTGACTCATTAACATCCCATTTTGAAATTTCATATGCAACGCTATCACATGTAAATATCTTCATGGACAATAATATATCATGATAAATGTAGAGTAATATATTTTGGTTTTGTTTCATTTAAGATGTCGATATTGATGTTTTCTCTTTCATTTTAAGAAAAAAAACCCAGAACACATATTGTTATTATTAATGTATCTCTTCTAATTATCGCAAAAAAAAAACAAACATGAAAACGCTTTCAGATAACAAATTATGGAAATTCATTGTTTCGAAAATTAGAGTTCAGTCAAAAATAAAAAAAAAAGTCTTTCACCATGTGTACAAGTTACTTTCTTTTTCATTATTTACTTACGATTTATTAAACTTGAAAATGAGATATTGTCTCACAGAAAGAAGATGAGATATTGTCTCACAGAAAGAAAATGAGATATTGTCTCACAGAAAGTTTCGTGGATTTCTTAATCAAAATATCCATAACAATAAAAGGTATGTAAAATCTCATTAGGCACTTGAGTAAAAAAATTTGGAAGGCTAAATGAAACACGAAGTTGAAGAACATAGCAAGCCAAAAATTCAGAAAAGTTGAGTCAAGTACGACTAAGGACATCTTTGTCAGGGGTTAGAAAAACCTTAGTGCTTCTAATAATACTAACTTTTATAAACCGACAATTTACTGAAAATGAACATATCAATGAAATAATTCTATGATGAGTTTACTTACAACCACTGGGTCCAGGCCACTGCTGGTGGAGGTTTCCTCCCCGGGGTATCACAAGCCAAGTAGTCAACACTTCTGTGTTGACATGAATTATCATTGATATGGTCATAATCATAAATTAACTGTTAACAAAACTTAGAATTTTCGAAAAACTAAGGAGTTTCACCCCAGGAACAGATTATCATAGCTGTATTTGGCAAAACCTTTCGGACATTTGGGTCCTCAATGCTTTTCAATTTCGTACTTTAATGAGATTTTTTAACCTTTTGATTCGAGCGTCACTGATTAGTCTTTTATAGACGAAACGATCTATTATTCATGTCAACACTACTGGATTGCTGATACCCTTGATTATGAAACGTCCGTCTGCAGTGTCATCGACCAAGTGATAAAAACTCATCAAAGGTACCAGTCATATAACGTGTTACGGTTGACGCGCTTTGATCTACATAATATGCATCAGAGGAGCTTGCATTGCAGTCTGAAATAAAAGACGTCATCACTTTATAAATTTTGTGCGTCACCAGGAACGCTCAAAACCTACATTTCAAAGCAGGGGATGTATAAATACTTTGGGAACTATATGAAAAAAAAAACACAAAAAGAAGGGCCAAACCTATATAAGGTCAACTTTACCTGAAGAAGTTTGAACCTTCATTAACATACCAAGAGAAAAACTCTTGGGGAATCACATGGACTCCAAACGGAGAGCGATTAGGTTCGTCGACAGCATATTATCATCCCATGTTATGCATGCATCACCCGCCATACGAGCATTTCAGGTAAGTTATACATATAGTGAGAGTCCTAATTTTGGGCACATTCAATTGAGGTATTACAGTATACGTGCGAAGCACTGTTTTTTGTATTATCCAGTACTGAACCATTATAATTCTATACCGTAAATGTCTACCTATCACCGTATGGCACGGGACATAATGTGCAAGTCTACCAAAATCAACAAATATGACTTGCACATACCCATACAATATAATCAAAACATTACGGTCTGGTAAAATTGCGCACATATTTGAAATTTGAAATAGTTGCTAGTATATATCAAATTTGCTGTAGTTTCTCATAAGATTAAAAGCTTAAAACGCATTGGTTGTATTAAATCGCATTTAATCATATTGTAGTAAAAATCTCTGAGGAAAAACTTTACGATATCTTCAATTATTTTGTTTATGATAAAAATAAAATCTATTGATAAAACTCACATACTGTAAATAATACTAAAGGAAACAGTTTAATGTTAAAGAATATTGCAACTCTTTATACTGATTAAAATAAGTGACACATTTACAAAATTCCCTAACTCTTATACAAATTAGTGAACAAGGAGTGGCGATGGCATGCTCCAGGAAGTGTACATAAAAGTATCAGTAAAAATACCCCAGAAGATTTTATCAAAAAACGTTTTTCCCGAATAAATCTTCCTGTTTATAATAAATTTTTATTTCTCCCAGATGACGAAGTGTTGTTTACATAGATAAATGTCTCATAGATAAATGGTTTTGATTTTCGATCATGTTACTTTCTTTTGGATAAACCCAGATGTTTATTTAATACAATTGCTGAATTTAGAATCTAAAATTTTGCAATCAAAATGTTTCATTTGAATTTCCCTAGAACTGAAACAGTTGCTACGGGGCGGTTGGTAACCTACACGACTGACAGTTCACTAGCGATGGTACCGACTTACTGATAGAAGCAAATTTGTGCTGTTGTGAAATTGAAGAAATATATAGTTACAAACAAATAACAATAGAAAGTGTATCTTGTTGCAAAAGATTTGCCTTTGATATCGTGATTTCTGCAGCTTTAGCTCCTCTAGGACTGTAGTAGGGTGAACAAGAGAATTCTAATGAAGCGACTTTACCAAACTTTATTTCAGTATGATGCATTTTTAATAGCCGACTAGTCATTTCAATATTAAAGCAATTATATATAAAAAGAAGATGGGGTATGATTGCCAATAAGACAACTCTCCACATAATATCAAATTACACAGAAATTAACAACTATAGGTCACCGTACGGCCTTCAACAATGAGTAAAGCCAATACCGCATAGTCAGCTATAAAAGGTCCCGAAATGACAAATGTAAAACAATTCAAACGAGAAAACTAACGGCCTAATTTATGTACAAAATAATGAACGAAAAACAAATATGTTACACAGCAACAAACGACAACCACTGAATTACAGGTTCCTGACTTGGGACAGGCATATACAGAATGTGGCGAGGATAAACTAGTTAGATGGCGCCAAAACCTCCCCCTAACCCAGGACAACAACAGCACAACACAAGAACACACTATACAAAACAATAAACGAAAAACAAATATGATAAACAGCAAAAAACAACAATCACCATTCAATTACAGGCTCCTGACATAGAATGTGGCGGGGTTAAACTAGTTTGAAGGCGCCAACCATCCCCCTTACCTGGACAGTGGTGTAACAGTACAAAATAAGAACAAACTATAAAAATAATTGAAAAAGGCTTAACTCATCAGATGAATACAAATAGAAATACATATATGTTCTTTTTTACCTGGAACCATAACTACATAGTTACGCAATGCTCGTTAAGTTGGTTCAATTCAATATAATATAAATAATTTAATTATGTAACAGTATTTCCTTCTCAGTGTCATTTGTTTTGGATATCCTTTTTTATTTGGATGTTTTGTTTTCTATTTTAGAGGAGAACTCTGGGAACTATACTTCTGTTTTTTTAAGAGTATTTCCCATTCCTCAAGTTAATATGAATCCTACTAGTGATTTATGAAGATAAAAAAAAACGAATTTAAATCGATAATTTATACACAGAAAAGCAATTCTAGTATATGAAAATGTACAAAAAGTCAGTTTAAATATCATTAATCCAAGTTATATACATACACGTGTGATATGACTGATTTCAATGCATGTGCATGGGTGTGAATACATTCGAAATCTTTAACGGAATAACACCGATCATATCGAAAATGCGACAATAGTCTGCTTACTATGTGCTTTACTTGGTGTGTGATATTGATATCCTATCTAGTTGCAAATTTCACGACAAGGAAAATGTCAAACTTAAAACTGACCAATGGCAAAATTAAAATCAAAACACGTATACTATGGATTCTAAAGGACAACTGAAAATGTTTTGGTGGAATAATTTGCAGTAACACTTAGCAAAAGTACCTGTATATATATTCCATGATACATATATCAGCTAAGACAGGTAAACATTATAGGCTAACGCATTTATATGCTTGCCATGGCATTTTCAGCTTGTTTTCGACTTGTGAGTTTGAATATCCCTTTGATATCTTTAGTCTCTCTTTTTCCACTCACCATTTACAAGTCGACAAAAGACGACCCAAACTCATTTGTTTTTTTTTTCTGTTTTTTTGCAAAGATACTAGTACTAGTTTTTGAAATTTATTTTCATTTTTTCGTCAGACGAGTCTCTAGAATTAGGCACATTATTTTGTCTCTGTAATGTTCTGAATTTCACGCTCACTGGGGTTTCTTAGACATGTTGGACGTAAACAATCATAAATAATGATAATTTGTTTTGATTCATCGTCATTTGTTTCATTCACTAACACGTTTTTTGTCATGTTTAAATACATACCGTCAACTGCATGTTGTGTTACATTTCTACATGACTTCAAGGTGATCAAATTTTTATCGCAACGACTGGAACGACTTATAAAAAGGTACACTAAAAATTGATGTCAATGAAAAAATTAAACTACTTAAAACAACATTTCAATCATTTGTAATTTTAAAGGCGTGGTTTACCTTAGGTTTAACTGTCTGTTCTGTGTATGCCCATTTGGTATTGATTACGAGCTATGTATTTGGCTTTTAGAACTTTTAGTTTTGAGGGAATGAAAATGAATCGGGTATTGAAGGCAGTTTTTGCCTGTTGTTCTGTCAATATTTTTCTGTAATTAATGTTATTATTTTCAATTTGTGTATTATTCTATAAACATGTGTGCTCAGTGATCACTTATTCAGTATCTATCGTTTATATCGTGACATTTTGGCTGAGTGTTGATTCAAATAGCTAGTGATCCATGCATATCAGAGGACTCCTAGTTACTCGGGCTCACTCCTTTTGGAGTTAATGCGGTTCCCTCAGTCTTTGTTTGCCTTGATTTGTCTTCTAATTCGAATTATGAGATTTGAATATTGGTGAAAACTCATCAAAGATACCAGGCTTATTATTTGGTACGCCAGACTCGCGTTTCGTCTACAGAAGTCTCATCAATGGCGCTCGAATAACTACTGTTGCCTATATTTATATTGCGGAGAAAAAGAAGACTGGAGAACTAAAGAAATGAAAATCATAATCGACTTTGCATTTCATATTAAATAGATATAACATGCATAATGCCGTGGAAATAACAACTCCTTAACAAAAATATCCATTATTGAAGATTATTATAAAATGTCTTCACATTTAGAGCCCGACGACTTTTGGTTCAATCTCTGTGGAGATCAAGTTGTCCTTCGGTTCGAATTTTCGATGTGCTTTTTAATAATGGCTTGAAATAAATCATTGTTAAACCCACAAAAAGGTGTGTACAAACTAAGTTAAAAATTTTGGCATAAATATAAGGTCACAAGAACTGATTAGGATCTCAAAATGTTTCTTGTGATAACCTAATACGGCAATAGTAAATACTTCATTTTTATATAAGCTTCGAGTTGAAAATTACAAATTATTCTCTATAATCCGAACTAAGATGGAAAACATTCAATTTTTATTTGAACTGGTTGTATTTGATCGTTTACAATTTTTGTTTCATGTTACCAATCAACAAAATAAGTAAGAAGAAAAACATATTATGCAAATAAAATAAAAGTTGTTTTTTAATAATAATGTACGCTTTTATAACGCAAATGTGAAAGGTTATTTCTATTTTCAAAATGACTGGAATAGAAAAATAATCAACTGTTAATACTGATGTCACAATTTTGGTGGATCATTATGTTTTTATTCACTTTTACCACAAGCTACTATCATATAAAGGTACAAAGACGTTTTGACGATTTTTTTTCAACTACAAACAAAACAAAGGGTTTCATATTTGCCAACAATGATTGTATAATGTTGCTCTATTCATTATCGTCCTCCACTCCTTCTCCTCTCCTCCTCATCATCCTCCTTCTCTCCTCCTCCTCCTCCTCCTCCTCCTCCTCCTCATCATTATCATCATCATCATCATCATCATCATCATCATCATCATCATCATCATCATCATCATCATCATCATCATCAACTTGCTTGAATTTCCGTTCACAAGGTGTCATAGTACCTACATTTTTGTGTACAATGTTACTTCATGGATGATGAATTACCAAGATATTGCCGCTGGCTATTTTGGAATATCATGTTGTGTCCTAAATTAAAAACAAAATGTTTGTAATTAGTTTTCACATAGATTTTTATCCATCCTGCTATTCAAATCTTTGATTTAAAAAAATATTTTTGATAATTACAAATTTCTGTCATTTAAAAAAGAAATAGCAAATATGGTCCTAAATACGTTGATTAGTGTACAACGCTATCTTATAATGGCGGTACTTTATCATCCATCATGCAATTAATTTTGTACACATAAAGCAAAAATGTACTATGAAACCTTGTGAAGGGAAATCTATGGAACTTGATGATTATAGATCTATTTCATCATGAATTGAAATACCGTGATAATGTTTATAGGTTACGTGCCAAATCAATATATATTCTAATAAAATTTTGAGTTTTTACTTAAAAAAAACCAAAACAAACTATAGTATTTGATCTTTTGGTTGTTGCTTTCTAATGCGTATCCGCTAGACTTTATATAATTCGTGTCTATGTGTGTTGGCGTTTGTTTTTGTTGCTCTTTGGTGTTCCTGTTGTTCCTTTGTTTTCCTCTTATAGTTGATGTGTTTCCCTCGGTTGGTTTGTAACCCAGATTTGTTTTCTCTCAATCGATTTATGACTTTTGAACACCGGTATACTTCTGTTGCCTTTATTTACATGTATCTATATTTTACATACTTATTATAGTTTTAATTTTGCAGTGAATTTATTTTGTCATCTTAACATGTACCATGTAAAGAATGTAGCAAGACACCGCTCTATATCGATACACACTAGCAGCTACCATCTTTTCATTCTGGAGTCAAGGACCTTATAGAATCACATAATTTTATGTGAGAATGACCTATAAACCGCCAATGTCCCAAATTGTGTTTTCTGAATTTATAAACTATGATCTGGTAAATCACTGTCACAAAATGAACAAATATGATAGCTATTATACTTGTGAGTAAATTTACAAAACAGTAAACTTAGTTAATGAACTCCGATTTACAAACGCCTGTGATACAAGTTGTCAACCAAAATAAACTAACAATATACCAAATAAAAGATTTTTTGAGTTGTAAATATGTGCTAAATTGGATAGTCTATGAAAAGGTAAATACTTTGAAATTAAGTGCTTAGGGCAAGCTCCTCGCTCTAAATTTCATGGTACATACCTTTTCATAGATTAACCTTTACTTTGAACACACAATGTTATTCTAAAATAGCCAGGAACACTTTTTAATTTTTAATATCTTGATTACGATACATTGAAATCTTACTCTTGTGATCTTTCATGCATAGTTACTTAGTACACGGGAAAAGTATGTATTATGAAACTTAGAAGCCAAATTCAAGCAATTTGATTGGACGAGAAGTTGTAAGTATGTGCTAACTTTAGGATTTATAAAAGGATATATAACAAGAAGTCAATTATAAAACTCACAACAAAATTTATTAAAAAACATCCCTAAGTACTTTTCTGAAGTAAATCTATATAAATATGGGGCGCACTTTCCAATTAGAAAGCAGCCGTTTAATAACCTACAGTATAATTCAATTATTTTAATAAAGAACGAAAAAGTCAACAAGATAAAAAAAAAACAACACAATGTTAATTGACATTAGCGAAGACAAGAATACAGGTACATCAGATGCAGACAAAACGTTAGAGATAAAAGATGTCATTCAATTGTGTCGTTTTGGGTTTGCAAAAAAAGTTGTGTGTTCCAGCGTAAGAAGTTAAAATTCTTACATAGTTTATCTTTACTTATGTTTTATTCAGAAAATAAGTAATTGATGTAAAATATTCTAAGGAAACATCTGTGTCCAAAACGTGTTTGTTTTGTTTCTTACTTGCTGCCGTCGCATCTTATATCCTTTTAAGTTGTATATTGTTTCCAGAACTTACTTGTTTGGTTTCTTATTTGTTGATCAAAAAGCACACAAGTATGAAAAAGGAACATATATCATGCATATATCAAAAACATATAGACTCCAATACTCACATGGTCCGGCCTGTTAATAACCAAACGAGTATATACTCATATGGTCCGACTATACGCGTATGAATCGATCATATGAGTATACGCATATGGTCATGACCATATGCGCATAGTCAAAATTCTCATATGGTCCGACGCGTATGGTCCGTGTGACTGATAAGATGACCGACGAAAAGTTACTTTTATTTTAAATTGAAAAAGTTATGACCTTTCAAGTCGTCATAAAGTAAGAGTTTCTAAAAAGGCATTTTTTATTTATTTAATCATATGGTAATTATCGTTACATGATTTATGAAATATAGTGAATTTTACTCACAAGTATAAATCAAAGTAAAAGCATTTATTTATTTTCCTTACGAAACGCAATATGTAGACTTTGAAAATAATTTCATGAAAAATCTGAATGAACCGTTAAACAAGAAGTCAACTGTTTTACTCACAGGCACTTCGCCGATTGAACACTTTTTTGTTTTTATTTTTTTACTCTTTATTTTGGTGTTTAGATCTGTTTTAGTCAATTAGAATTTATAAAATGTTTCAAATGGTTTTTAGTCATTTTATGTGTTCTTTCTTTGATCTTACAATAACAGTAAGTTTAACATGCTGTCCCTCTATTCTTATGTAGAAAATAGTTGTACTAAACACGTGGTAACCGAAGACAGAAGTTTCGATTTTCATTCTTATTTAAATCGACAGTGGTATAAAAACGGAAGGAAATACACTTAATCGTTAAGAGACATTAATGAATGTGCGTATTCTTAATGATGGAAGTGTAGTTTTTATTGTTTTACTAAAAAGTGTTTCCACGAAATGAAATGGACGTATTTGTGTTTGTGTATGTGTTTATTTATGGGAGTGAGTATATAAGCTATTTTTCATTGTAAATTTTAGGATAAATTAATTTAACTGATCATACTATAATTGATGAAATTAACCCACTAATTGTGGAATTTGTTAAATGCTACCATCAATTTGTTAAGTTTTACCATCAACAGATTTCTGAGGCTAATCGATATCAATTTTGAACGAATAAAATTTCTAACAAAATGTCTGTGCATATGGCACAGCTTTGTATTTGATTTAACAGATTTTAAACTTAGTTTGTATAAAATGTACAGAAAGATAAACAGTACATCTATTTACGAAATACACCAAATATTACAATGTGGATATAACATTAGAGGAAAAATTACAGTAAAAATATTCACTTTGATAGATTTATATATTCACAGGGGTATTTATAATTGATAGGGTTATATGAAGACATCTAAGAAATTTGATTTAGTTTGTTTTATCTGCAAACACATTTTGATTTTGAGCAAACTAAAAAAAATATATTTATATGAATTAGATGAGATGTGTTCTTCTTTTCTATCTGTGAATAGAAATTGTCTGATAGAACGCTTTTTTTTAGGAGATCGAATGCGGAGGCCAAATATGGCTCAAATTGGTCAGTTTCCAGAACAGACGAAGTTTAGATGCTGCCGGTTTTTTGTGTGACCATCATTGGGGGGTTAAAACCTCGGATTGCGATCACAAATTTATAATATGTGTAGATAACATAAATGGGTAGGTATATGGTTCAAAACGTGATCACACAAAACAATGTATATGATACAAAGTTAAATTTGTGATAATGAATTAAAATTTACCACTTTGTTGAAAGCTTAACTTTTAGGCTCTCTCGTTTGAATTGTTTGAGAAAATATTCTTGTGTAAACCACTTGTGTTTCTTTTCAGTATGTCCTGTTTGCCATAATAACTTATACAAAATTTGTTGATAATTGATAAAGTTTCAATAGCTCTAAATCATACCTTTATGATTGATAGATTGGTTGATTAATTGATTGTTGGTGTTTAACGCCACTTTCGGCACTCTTGTCTATCTTCTGCCGACCAGTTTTTATTGGTGAAAGAAGCCTGAGTTCCCGGAGAGATCAATTGACCTTCGACAGGAAAACTGGTAATCGATCGGAGTCGAACGCTCCTGTTATATGCGGTTTTCGAATTCGCAACCTCAGTTTTGAGAGGCTTAACGTATGTAGATAAACTACTTAAACCATGTTTTCTATTCCACTATAACGAAAACCGAAATTGATTTTTATTTGCGCAAATTGTAAAATTATGTTTAGGTAGCAATACACAGTTAGAAGTTTAGGTTCGCATTTTGGCCATGGTGAATTTTTTAAATATGAAAGTTTTTGTACAATAAAATTGATTTTTAGATAGTTAAAGAATAATATAGCCTTCCAAGTGGGTTAATATGAACATCAAGATTTTGTTTTTGCATGTTTTATAGGCCATTTTTCTGTTTGACAGTCCCTTTTTTCCCATCCATACCGCCCATAGGTCCAGAAATAATTGTAGTGTTTTTCAACAAAGATTTGACCTTCGAACTTTTAAATTCAATTTTATGGAAAAATGAGCAGAAACGCATATGATTTTTTTTTAACTCTTGATAGATAAATGTCTATGGTTTCAGGAAAGGTATCACTCTAATGGATTGAAATTCTCCTTTGGACCAAGTTTTGGGGACTTTGGTGACATTTTCACCATCCTTTGTGCAATATTTTGTATCAAATAAATGCAGATTGTTGCCATGGTTACACCAAGAAGAGATTATATTTCTCCGTTATAACTATTGGAAATCAAATCTATGGAAGATGCTCTTTCCATAAATATACACATGCATAACACAAATATAAAGCCTTATTTGTTAGAAAGCAAGAGAAAGAGGTTGGTTAAAAATTATGAGTGTCAATTTTAGTTTTTTTCCTAACTGTGTATTGCTACCTTAGAAAACTAAACGAACGTTACGTTATCGCATTCTTCGTCCCTTTCCGGTTATTATTGCGTGTCTGTTCGTAACGTCATCGCGTGACAATTCTTCGTAACTTTCCGGTTATTATCGCATGTCTATTCGCAATGTTATCAGTGTTTTCCATTCGGCATTTAAGGCGGGTGTGCCGACCACCTTCTTTTGAAAGCCGACCACCTTTCCATTTTAGAAGGTGGTCGGCTTTTTTTCAAATTCCGGATTTTTTTCGGTTCCGCACCGTAAAAACTTAAATACTAATCGCGCCTCGCTGTTTGTTTTCATTGACAAAAATGAAGGATCGTCAAATTTCAATGTTTTCTTTAATTAATCAGGGGAAGAGAAAGGCAGATGACGATGGTGATAAGGAAAATTCTAGGCCAAATAAGTCAACTAAAACGGATAGTTGTATTGAAATTGTTGAAATTAAAAAAAAAGTAGAAAAACAACGGAAAAGGCACGCAAGCGATCGCGAAGATGAACAGGTTGGGAGCAATCCCCCAAATGAGGGATATCCCTTAAATGAGGGACTGTCTCTCTGGCAAGAGGTCATGTTAATACTGTTGAAGAAAAGAAAAGAGAAAAACTTAGATTTTTTAACTTAAAAGGGGAAAAAATTGTTATGTTTGGAACAACTTTTTTAAAAGAGGGTCCCATTTAATGATAAAGAAGATAGAAGTCCAGGAATATTACAAAATTCTTGGACATGTTTTGACCATATAATACAAGATAGATGTATAGTTCTTTGGGAAAAGTTTCTGTAAATAAAATAAATATGTGCTCATTTGTATCTCGTGAAATGTACCCCTCATAAAAGGGATAGTCATTACATTGAGAGGTTACCCCTCATTTGAGGGGTTGTTCCCAAGCTGATAAATATGAATAGGACTTTAAATGGCTAATCGGCACAGAAGGAGGATATTTCTGTGCCAAAAATACAACACTAAAGCGAGGAACAGGACAGAAACTTGGATCGATAAGCAATGCATATGCAGGAGACTGGAGTCCTGCAAAAGCCATATCTGCTATCCGAGATGCGAAAAACTAATTTGTCAAATGAAAGGCTAGCAGTGATAGCAGAAGAACGGTTAAATTTTATTAAATGTTAATACAATACTAATCCTTCTTTTTGTGTTCCCAAAAACAGTAAAATAAAACCCGGTTTGAAATGTTTAAACAAAAAAAACAACCGGTTGCAAGTGATTTTTTCAAAACACCCACCTTACCTTAGTGAAAAATGGAGAACACTGGTTATTGTATGGATCGGTAAATTACTGAAAAAGATACTTCCACTTTATACGTTTTCAATGAAAACAAGAAACACGCATGCACTATATTAAAATACAAAAAATAAGGAGGAAACATGAACATAAATTGTAAAAATGAAAATCATATAAAACATGGATTCTGTTTTAAGTGTCTAGCATTAATAGAATCGATGCCATACAAAAGTGCCGCACTGTTTGTACTGCTTCATCAATTCCGGCCTGCCTAAATTCTTTAAATAAATTTTGGTCAGTACACAAATACGTTGTTAAACCATTAGAAAATATAAGTGCATTTAAGTTTTCTACGGTTTAATGTATACGAATGCCTATATTATTTACGTGCTGTTTACATAGCGAAGTTGAGGTTGATTTTTTCTCAAAGTAAAACATTTCCATACAGTGCTATTTTTTGAAGTTGAAGTATCATATCAGATGTATTAACAACCCTCTGTCGATATCAAATACACTCATCATAGATACCACGATTAAAATTTTGTACGCCAGACGCGCGTTTCGTCTACAAAAGACCCATCAGTGACGCTTGAATAAAAAAAGTTAAAACGACCAAATCAAGTACGAAGTTAAAGAGCGTTGAGGACCCAAAATTCCAAAAGGTTTTGCCAAATAAAGCTAATGTAATCTTTTCCTAAGGTAGAACATTGTGAATGTTTCGAAAAAAATAAAAGTTTTGTGAACAGTTTCACTCCACCAGCAGTGGCATCGACCAAGTGGTTGTAAATAAACTCATCATAGATACCACGATAAAAATTTTGTACGCAAGGTCACCCGTTTTGTCTACATCATCAGTGACGCTCTAATTGAAAAAGTTAAAAGGCTAAATCAAGAATGAAGTTGAAGATCATTGAGGACCCAAAAATCCGAAAGGTTTTACCAAATAAAGCTAAGATAATTTATTCCTGGGGGTTCAGGTTTTTCGAAATACTAAGAATTTTCAACCGTTGAAAATTCTTAGTAAATCGAAAAACCTAGTGATTTAGGCTCACGACCTAGGGCTAATAATACATCTGATATAAAAGTTGTCATGAATTAATCTGATAATACAATGAAAACAAGCAAAGAGAAAGTGATTATCTCTAAAAGATCGGTATAACCGATATCAAAAACATAAAATAAATAGCAAAGTATACCGAAAAGAATTCCTCTCGTTCTACACGCATCACTTACATTTGTTGTCCAGCCTTGACGGAAGAATGTAGTACAGAAATGCTGTTGGAATACTGTTAAAAGATATTCGTTTTATATTTCAGATATGAAAGCACGAACGTGTGTAGCTATGGCCGTTGGAGTACAGATATTATACGTAACGCAGATTATATCACATTTGGGAAAGATATTAGACTCTATTCAAATCCAAAGACTTTCTCATTTCACAAATGGACAGTAAGAAGAATTCCATAGTATCGCAATTTAAATCAGAGGTTCTTTGGGCGTGGTCCCGTTATTTTTTGTCACTGATTTGTGAATTTGTTTCCAATGAATTGACTGTACATTTCAGTTATTTTTTCTTAAATGCAGAAATACAAGCTGAACAATATAGAAAGAGTCCTAAGGAAAAAGTAAAAATAAAAATTTAAAAAATATTAAAAAAAAAAAACAAAAAAAGAAATGAACCACAAAAAGGGGTCCATGTCTTAAGTGTCTATGATTTAAGATTCTCTTGTACTTAAGCTAATGTAGTTTGTTTGCTTCAGTAATCATGGTAATGGCATGATCTAAAAAAAAAAAAGGGCGGGAAATCCCAAGTCGAAAAAAACTGACAAGAGTCATGTCAAAATCAAAAAACGACAAAAAGATAAACAAGTTCACAAAATGTATGTGTACTATATAGAAAACTAAAGGCTAAGCAACACGAACTTCACAGAAACCTTGGGGTGATCTACGGTTCTTTGGAAGGGTAAGAAGATTCTTTTATATGGTGCATGTCTATTGGGAACTGTCATCCATTGAGTTTTAAAACGAAATGTGATTTTTTTTATCAAGCAAAGTTGATTTTGGACCATTGTAGCCGCTCTTCGTATACCATCTTTCTTTTAACTCGACTTACTTTGAAGACTTTTGATGCATTTGGCTTCCGAAATCTATTTGATGAAGGAAATTTCAGAAGCAACTGTCCTGTGTATTATTATATGTAGAATACTTATCTATCATTTGTACAGGAAAATAAGAAAGCAGAAGCATAACATTGCTGGTAGTATGTTCATTACACATTCATTGCATGGTACAATTTATAAAAACTGTTGGAAGATTAGTGAGACAAGAACAATTAAAAAGTAACTCTGACATCAATAGTGTTTTTTACATCGGTAACCACTTTTATTTAAAAGCTCTTTTGAAACAACAATTATACATTTAGAATCAAATAGTTGTTAAACTATATTTAGAATATACCAGCAAATGCATATAGCCTTATTTTAAATATTCATCAAGAAATTAGTTTTATTGAGTGATCGTTGCTTGCCTAATGTCCAGTAGTAAATAATTCATGCATATTCCGACTGAGGACAAATTTACAACCGATACACTATAGGTTCTTAAATGTAGGTCGTCCAGAATGAAAGGCAGAACATTTTGACTGTCACTGCAAAAGGGGACATATTGGACAGGGTAGAAATTTTGCCTTGCAACAGGCAACCAACCGACCCCCGATCTGTTTTATACGTTGTTGGTGTAGTTTATAGAGTCGGGGCTCCGTAAATTTAGATACGAAAAATGTGAACTTATTGATCATTTGAATAAACTTATTCATAAAGGTCATTAATATGTTATTACTGTACTAAGATCTTTGAATATTGTATTTATTGGTACATGTACTAACATCGATGTTGTTATTAATAAATGAAAACATTACTAAATATGTATTGCTATACCATTTTGAACACTAACTACACCTGTAGATCCTTATGTTTTGGCATTGCATAAGGTCATTCTTTTCTCTGAATTTTTATGACGCCATTACACTAAATATGTAGGACGTGCGCTGATTGATATTTTAGTCTTGGAAAACATGATATATTTATTAGTTTTAATTGACTTTGAAGTAGCTTTTCAGTAAATGCGAATACTCTTAGATCGGCACTTTGTGTCTTTTTGAACAGTTTGTTCTTATGCTGTTCTATTACAGAGGAAGTATTGAGTGCTCGCATCATGTTAAAATTCGCCATTTTATAGAAAGGGAGGCAGAAAGTGATCTCAATGAACTTGTTTGTAATATTTGATCACTGTCTATATGTTTTGCACCAAATTTATAAAATAGATTTAAGGAAAACAATGATACAAAGCTAATACAATTGTTTTTTATACAAAGTTCCTTTTCTTTGTCAATCATTCCTACAAATGTCTATTCAGGTATTCTTCTGTTTTTCGTATTTACCCTCATTACTTTTGTTTTAGCAACAAATGATACATTATGAAACTGCTTAACATTTTTTTCTAAGTAGCACTCTTTATTTTAGGGATCTTGTAAATTAAAAATAGATGTATACGACCACGATACTTTAGAAGATGATTATGTAGATTCTATGACCGGACACTACATCATGGAGAGACCATATTACAATGAAACAAATGCAAAACCTAAAACTTTGAAACTTTCCAACAGAGTAAGGTAAGATACCCTTAGGGAGCTGCCATTTAATTTTGGAAGAACAGTCCTTCCCCTACCCCCGAAGCTACACATTTTTTCCTAAAAAGCAAAAATACAAAAATATGTTTCAATTGACACTTAAATTCTAAATAATTCTTTTTACTTTAATTTTTATTAAGAATCACTGAATTGTTTTGCAAACAAAACCCAACTGCTTTAATTTTCTGCTCCTATTATCTCTAGGTCGATTTTACTACTAGTATAGACGTTTCGTCCATGAATGTATCACCAGCCCAGCAGTCAGTTCGTTGGTACTGACATGATATATTTGAACATATAATTAGTGTCATTTTAAGTTATATTTACTATTTATAAAAAGTTGAATTATCTAAAACTCTTAGATTTTTCTACACACAGGAATAGATAGCCTAAGCTAGATTTTTGACAGCCTTTTGTTTGGTTTTTTTGGGGGGTTTTAAATGGTCGATTCTTCAATATTTAATATGACCGTTGCACCAATTCGAGCTGCAGTAATTATCGAGTCGAGTGTAGTCACAACCGACCTCCCTCTAGTGTTCTAAATTATAAGCCTGGTAGCTATGAATACATTTTACTTATGATCACAAAAAGGAAGAAAGTAAGTGTCAAAGTCATTTAGTTTTATAAAGAAACAGATGTTTATAGGGAATGCAGTAAAGGATAGATACATACCTATTGACTCAGCCAACACATCTTTACATGAATAAAAAAAAATCAACTACTGTCTTTACGAAAACATCTTACTAGGACACCGCTCACCCTATCAGAAATTCATGTTCAATAAAGTCAAAACTCTATTTGGCATACTTAGTATATTTTACAACTTTCACATCGTGTAACGTATGTACAATGTTTCAAGCTGATGCTACAACAACTTCATGTTAAAACTTACTTACACCACAACTTAAACCGTCCTTTAACCAAAAAATTAGCTTATCTAGGGACGGACGAACGAACAAACAGACGCACGAACAACCCAAAACCTATATTGCCATCAACTATTGTAGACAGGGCATACACAATTTCATCCTTATGATGAAAAATATATTTAATTATAGCGGTAGATTAAACTACGAATTCCATCACACAACCTAGATACTCCCCTACAGTCACTGATAAAAGGTGCAATATCACCAGTATGTTCTTATCTGCATATAAAATCTATTTCACCCATTAATGATCTGATAACACATACGAATATAAAACATTTCAACCTTTGAAACTGTAACAAACAGCATCGATCGATGTGTAACACTGGTCAGTATCCATGAATGGACAAAATCACATGTAAAGAAAAACATATGAAAAAGTCGGCCTTATTTGCCCCTTGGATTAGAAAAAAGAAGTATGGTATATCTAATTGATTATATCCCTCAGATTTTCACAAGACTAAGCATATCAAATATCCTTATTTATGTTTTTGAATTTTGCCTTACATATGTGCAATAGGGTTTCGAATGCAAAACTGCAAAAACTGTCAAAATAGTCAAACCAACTGCCTGTTTTATACAACAATAAACGAAAACAAAATATCACAAACAGTTCCCTTATCTCACTTGGAAACATAAATAAAATAATAGCCAAGGGTTAAACATCAATGATCATAGTCTTTTGAACTCAAAAACATTCGAAATTAACATAAATAGCTCAAAGAAATCGAACGTATTTGTACAATAACTGGACACGAGAAGGCGGAAATCCATATGTAATGAACCTACCCGTTCAGAAGCTGGGCATGCAAGAAATTTTACTGCAGAAACATTAGGTAAATTCCATAGAAAAACGCATATTACCTACAAGATACGGGACTTGCGGATTGATCGATTGTTGGTTGCTTAACGTTGCTTAACGTCCACTGGAAGAAAAAGATGAGGGAAAGTATTGATCAAAGCTTTTTCCTTAAAAAAACAAGGAGAATAAGCGTTTACGGTTGTTGACTTAACAATGAGATGATGTTACGAATGCCACACCATGAATACGATATTAAAACCACACATTTACTACTTATTTTGACCTACTATAAAATATTAATGACGTGTTTAGTTCAGGAATTTAGTAAAATGATTCATTTGGAATAATTGTAAACTATCTTTAACTATGTACAATCCTTTCTTCATGCTATGAGAGATTTTAAAATTTTTTTTTTTACAATCACGCTTCTATTTAGTATATAACCCAATGTGAAAGCGGAAACAGTTGTCTTAAATACCGTAATCTACAAGAAAAGAGCTTTGCAGATGTTTATGTACAAATTTATATGAGTTCAATATTAGATTACACCAATGTAAAAAATACATGTCTTTAGCAAAGTGATGAAAAAAGTGAAACTGGTGTAAAACAGGCGGGATTCCTGGTTTAAGTGGCATTGAGAACGAAACTTGGATATTTAAATATATATACTGCAATTGACAGAATGAAAAAAAATTAAAGTTCATGTGCATATTAAAATGATCTGAGAGAAGTTGAGCATGAGTAGGCACGAAAGCTTAACGTGCGTAGTGACTTCTCTGTAAACAAAAAATATAAAATAGTGTTATATTAGATGTAGACTTATGTTAAGGACTATTAATTTCTTCCTTAACCACTTTAAACAAGTATTTTGTATTTTTATCAGTACTTTCGTCTCTTTTTTTAGATAAAAAAGGAGATGAAATTTTTAGATCAAGCGTTTTAACTTCCTTTAATCATATTTTATGTTTTGAATCTTACTAGTCTAACAAAACTGCTATATATAGCCTTCTCGAAGAAAAAAAATGGAGAAGTGTATTTCTTTTCAATAAAATTATTTGAAAATACACTATATTCTTTCTTGTACATCTTCAAATGATATCAAGGAGTACTGCCACCATTGATTTTCCCCTATTTGTCTTTGTTAAATTGACACTTTTCAAAAAAAATGTGCAGAATTTATTTCTAATAAAAAATACTGGGCATGAGATAAGTTTTATCCTGTCCAGTATACTACAGACAAAATTTCACATAATATTTCATTGCATATAAGATAATAACCATCACTGGAAGTTAATCGATCAAATTTTCACCCTTTTTTTCCTGTGTACAAACTTTAATAACCACGTAACCTCAAGTTTCCAAAAATATTTGATAGAAACACCAAATGAAAAAAGAATGGTACTTTGAAGCACCCTAGCTGTATGTTTACGACTCATATTTTTGTTCTGCAATGAAATACAGGGTTAACTTCCTACAACTGTCAAATTCAAGGGAATAATTTTTTCGACACTTTTTCGTATGAAACCGGTTGTCACGTGGCGTGCTATGATTTGGTGGTATTACACCTCAAAGAAGTTGAGCATAAGATGATAGATCTACTTAGAGATATTGAGTTATTGTTCGTTTACAATACGAAGTATGTATCCTGACCATAAAGAAATAAAATATATGACTAACTTAACTCCTTTTAAATCATCAGGTACCTGATTATCTGGTTGGTTGTGAATGTATGCCAGCATGTTTGTATGCATGTATGCGTGACTGTATGTGTGTTGTTGAAGAGAATCAACAATATTCATTAGGCTGCCGGTAATCAAGGTTAAATAAATATAGATTTACATTAAATAAAATATGAGACACTTAACTGTTATACTTCATTATATTATATAATCTACAAAGAATTTGGAGGAGGAGTTGTGCTTACAAGGTTCATTGACAAGGTTTATTTACAAGGTTTATTGGATGGAAAGAAAACGACACACCTACATAACAGTTAAAGATATGAGTTTTAAGTATTCTTTTGATTTCAAACATAATATTAAATCTTTGGGAAAAACTTGGTAATTCTTTCCCTAATTACAACAAAATAAGGAGTACCAATCAGAATATTTTAAATAATTAGCCGAAGAAGACAGATAATACAATGACAAATAGAAAAAGACGATAGAAAAAAAACCAACCCATATATAAAAACTAAAAGAAAACAAATAACTGAACTAAACCGAACATCGGGCCTCAACTTAGGTGTTCCTTAAATATAAGCTGCTCCTGTTCCACTTAAGGTTGAGAGTTTAATCTTAAAAAAAAATAAAAGTGATAATTTGCTTAAATAGAAAGTACATGAATAATACTGTAAATTAAAAGCGTAAGTTGTACATTGCCCAATCAGTATGCCTTCGATATGTAATTGGATCTATCTTCTTAAAGGGAATGCGGTAGTATTTATTCTTCCATAGGCCACAATACTAACATTTTCCAAAATTTATCAATTTTTATTATAAAAACTTAAATAAAACAGTTATGTGTGATACGAGTACTTTATTATTCTGTTTTAGAAATTGAAGTCAAATGGTATCATGACCAAGCCATTTATTTAGAATCAAAGTAATTTGGTACTTTCATTTAGAAACGTCGGAAGACATATTGAAAAGTTTACGCCTCTCTTATAACGAGACACATTTCAAAATTGTTGGTTTTCTTCCTTTTCCAAAAACTGATATGGAGTGCAAACTATGAGATCAGTTCAATATTTAACCCATTTTCTTCTCATTTCATTGTTTTTTCATTGTAGTATGACTGTAAATATGACGGTGTATTGCGATCCAAATTATTATGGCAGAGGATGTGACATTTATTGCGTACCATCTTCAAAATACACGTGTAACCGGATAACCGGTGCCAAAAGGTGTACATCAGGTTGGTATTTGTATCAATGTTACAAATGGTATTTGATTCCAAAATATGTCATATAATGTTGCAAACAATTTTTCTTGCAAATAATTGTTGTGTTGATGTCCTCATGTCGTTTAGTACATATAAAGTAAACGATAAAGGCATACGGAGAAAACAGTTGTTTGATATGAATTTATGCGGAAAGCTTGCGCACAGTTAACATTTGTTAAGGATTATAAGAGTTGTCAGAATAGCAAGCGGTTTATGTACTCTTTATGTATCCTCCTTGGGTAGAATACTTATAATTTATGATTAGCAAGTCACAAAAATACGCAATCGATTCCCAACTGATCGATAGAAAAACTTTACATGGATTAAAGATTCAATTCTGATTTGATTATAGGACCTTAAACATCGTAACTAATTTGGCCTCCCAACTGTCTTGAGTCAAGGGCCACTGATGAATTTAATGTAGACGAGAAAACGAGCGTCTTGCATACAAATTATAAGCTTGGTATCTTGAGTTTTTTAATACCTATCAATATTTAGTAATTTAATTAGTCCGTTATCCAGTAAAAAAAGTAAAAGACTTATGTAAAAAAAAATCAACAGATAACGACAATTAAATGTTAAGATCATCATAAAACATGTGATAATGTTATCCATTTGAAATAATACGCACGAGTTTTTGAGGCAATTAAAAAATCATTAGCACGTTACTCCAACAAGCAATAAAAATGCACAATTCCTTTCCAACTGATCGAGAGAAGAAAACATTACATGATTAAAAATTCAGTTCTGTTTTGCATATAGGTCCTTTACATTTTTTGGCAATTTCAACAATATTACAGGATGGACTGGAACATACTGTCATATTAGGAAAAATGTTTGTGTTAGTGCACCCTGCAAAAACAAAGCTACATGCTACAGCACCAGGGAAACATATCGTTGTGTTTGTAACGATGGTTTTACAGGTATGTTTCATATCACATTTAGAATTAATTCAATACCTAATTAGTCTCACTCTTCGTAAAGTTCTGCACGGTTTAACTTTTAGTGTCATGTTTCGGACCATAATATGCTAACTGAACATTGCTATAATACCTCAACATTGCTATAATACCTCAACAGCTATTAGATAAGTTTTATGTTATTGTTCATTATTGTGACAAAACTTAACTATTGAGATTCATAAAGGCTGATGTTTGACCATTCAAAAATTAAGTATACCTTGTTTAATCCCGCCATATTCTTTATGGGCCTGTCCCAAGTCAGAAGCCTGTAGTTTAGTGGTTGTCGTTGGTTCATGTCTGTCATATTTATTTTTCGTAAATTGTTTTGTTATAAATTAGTTAGTTTTCTCAATTGAATTGATTCATACTTTTCATGTCGGGGTCTTTAACATGTTTATAGCCGACTATACGGTATGGGTTTTTATCATTGTTGAAGGCCGTACGGTTGCCTATAATTGCTTATATCCACTTTATTTGAACTTTGGTGGATAGTTGTCTTATTTGCAATCATACCACATCTCCTTATTTTTATCTTGTCAACTACATGATCGATGTTGAAATAAAAAAAAATATATTATTTTAGGTCGACAATGCGAAAAAGAAATAAACGAGTGTGCCAGTTTTCCTTGTAAGAACAATGGGACATGCGTAGACCTTATAAACAATTACAAATGCACGTGTCCATATGGTTACAGTGGCGAAGATTGTGACTCGTTAACTGACTTATGCAAGAAAACCCATTGTTTGAATAACAGCACATGTGTGATGGACTCTAACGACGTGAAGTTTCATTGCGAATGTGGTAAGGGTTGGAGTGGTCATCTATGTGGGACTGATGTAAATGAATGTGAAAGTAATATATGCCAACATAAAT
Source organism: Mytilus californianus (assembly GCF_021869535.1). Lineage (NCBI taxonomy): Eukaryota > Metazoa > Mollusca > Bivalvia > Mytilida > Mytilidae > Mytilus > Mytilus californianus. The sequence continues at coordinate 52,022,935 of NW_026262581.1, read as the reverse complement.
CAACATGCGAAAACACGATCGGTGGTTTTCGATGCCAATGTACTGATGGTTGGACTGGTAACGTGTGTAATGTTAACATAGATGAATGTAAAACGGGATATACCGGAAAGCTGTGCCATGAGGAGATCGACGAATGTTCAGGAAATCCGTGTCTTCATAACGGATCTTGCTTTGATTTGGACGGTGCTTTTACGTGTCATTGTACAGAGGGTTATTCTGGAAACGTATGTGATCTTGACATAGATGAATGTAACATCAGCCCTTGTCTTAATGACGGGATTTGTGTCAACACAAATGGAAGTTTCTATTGTCAGTGTTCTGGTTCTTGGAATGGCATATATTGTCAATCTGACGTAAATGAATGCGAGAACGATGTTTGTAAAAATGGAGGAGAATGTAGGAACTTCGACGGTAGGTTCGATTGCGAATGTAAAATGGGATATACTGGAAAGCTTTGCCATAAGGAGATCGACGAATGTTCAGGAAATCCGTGTCTTCATAACGGATCTTGTTTTGATTTGAACGGTGCTTTTACGTGTCAGTGTACAGAGGGTTATAAAGGCAACGTATGTGATCTTGATATTAACGAATGTCACAGTGATCCTTGTCGTAATGGCGGGATGTGTGTCAATACTTATGGGAGCTTTTATTGCCAATGTCCTGAAACCTCGAATGGAACATTATGTCAATTTGATGTTAACGAGTGTGATAACAAAATTTGTAAAAATGGAGGGGAATGTAAGAACAATGATGGTGAATTTAGCTGCACGTGTCCTGAGGGATTTAGTGGAGCAATATGTGAAGAAATCAATGAATGCTTTCAGGATCCATGTGCAAATGGGTCAACTTGCTTGAACGTTATTGGAAGTTTCCTGTGTCAGTGTTTGTATGGCTTTACGGGAAGAGATTGTTCAAAAAATATAAATGAATGTTCTCCACAACCATGCCATAGAAATGCAACATGCATTGATGAAATTGGACAATTCAAATGCCTTTGTCCTCAATACTATGTGGGACCAATATGCGCGGATAAAATTGAACCTTGTCAAAACATCAGTTGTTCATACAATGGAATATGCATTTCATCATCTAATAATTCATTCTTATGCAACTGTCATTCCGGATTCAAAGGTATACACTGTGAACAAGAAATACTACCATTTCAAACTGAAGACAGCGGAATAGTATGTAACGGTATGTTCTCCATATATTTTTGATTAAAAAAAATATGGAAACTTCCCTAGAACATTTTAATATCTATGCATTATATGTATATATACTTCCTGACTATGTTAATTATTTTGTTTCATTTTATTTTCTTTCACTTTTTAAACTGGAGCAAGTAAAATTTTGTCTGAGTTTGCTCCGACGTCTGACAGCTTTTTTGCTTTTTTTGGCGACTTGCTGGGGCCGTTAGACGCCAGAGCGCATTCGATTTTGAAATATTATTAAGTAACACAGAGTGAGAAAACGTTGAAAGTTTTGTAATTTAAGCTTACGTTAAACTATAAATAGCATCTGTACCTTTCAGTTTCCTTGTACTTTTTTTTTCCAATTATATTTCAGGCGTTAACGACAATTTTGTGATATATTTGGACCAAAATGTAACATCCGCCGTTAGAAAGAAGATTGTTTCGAAGATAAAATGGCTTATTCATAAATATACAGGATATGATGTAGATTCTTTAAATATAGATGAATCCGCAGATTTGCTAGAGACCAATAAAGGGTATATAAACTATGTTTTTTGTTTATAAAAAAGTATTTTGTTGAAAGCAGTGTATTACCTTTATGCATGAATACGTTTCGTTCAGTCGTTTTTTTTTTTTTTTTTTGAAAGACTTCCATTGGTTCTGAAATTACTGATATTTAATAATGTTTTGTCCCCTAAACGTTGAGTATCCGTACTACATTGTGTAGACTGTTTTAAATTGCTTTAATGTACTTTGAATTTGATACAATACGTTTATATGAATAAATTATTTACGTCTCAATTTCTTATTTTTGAGAATACACATCTTTTGTTTAAGAAAGAGCACCTTAAAAGGAACGTTTGAATAGCACGGTTCAACGAGTCAACTATGATATGTTGAAACATAAGTACATTTTTTTGTTATAATGTCATCGTTTGTTGTTTGTTTTTGCCTTTTCTGGTGATCTTTCTAAAATCGAAAATTTCAATATTTCTGTTTGTTTTAAAATTTGTTAATTTCACATAATTTTCATAAAAACTGAAATTATTCCATTGATTTACACTTTAACAGATCAATCGTATCTTAAAATTTAAGAAGATACCGAGATGGCAAAACACATATCAAAGAGAAAAACCAACACCATTACAGAAAAGATGATGAAATGTTAATGAAGAATTTTACAATTGATATTCCAAAAGTCAACCGATATGCTCCGAAAGTGTGGACAGTTCATTTCTGTACCATTTACCATTGTTTAAGTTCAAACAAACATATTAAATCAAATGGTTTAAAGACTGTCAATCTAAGCGAAGTTTCATCCACCATGTTGCTTTATTTCTTTCAGAGACATGATATCCAATGTTTCGCTATCTTTATCAATTAACGGTACAAAAGTGTGCGGGGAAAACTTGGAAAAGTTAATACGTCTTATAAAGAAAAATGAAAGTGAATTTCCATTTAATATATTCAATGGCAGTATTTATGACTTTACACAACCAGAAGATATAGCAGAACGGGAAAAAATTCTTAAGAAGGTATGTACACTTTATTCTTTGTTCCGCAAATTACAACGTATGCTCTTTAAAGGTAGAAACTAAGACTAATTGATTGTTTCTTGCTTTATGTCTAGTAGAAAATAAGAATCTATAGGCGTGTTTTCGCTTATTGTGGCATCTTATCTTTGAAGATAGATGGAAAAAAAAATATTTTAACACTGGGTTAGATCAGCTTGGTGGTTCTCTCTGTGTACTTCGGCTCTTCCACAAATAGAAAAAAGACTGCCATGATATAACTCAGTGTGCTGAAAGGGGCGTTCAAAGCCAACAATCAGTCTATTATCATTTATTCACATTTATGTTAATCAATATTCATGCAACACTCTCTGTGTAGTTCTCTTGTGATTTCTATTTCAAAGTTGTTTGTATTCTATTAGAAAGTTATATTACATGGTTTATGATAACAAGTTTGTTGGTGTTTCAATAGCAGTAAACATATTTTGCAGTATGAATAATGATTTTGAGTATAACTTTTAATGATTTCAGGCATGGTTGGAAGACAAATGGTATTTAATAATGATTGCAGTTGGATTGGTGGTCTTGATAGCTATAGTACTTTTTGTTCTATTTAGATATAATCGGTAAAATATATAGTCCGTAGATTAAGTTTATTTTTTACTTAATGAACATTTTTTTTATGTAATTTAAAATCAAAATTTTGATGATGTTCGTTTTTTGTAACATTTATTTGCGATCAACTCTCTTGCTGTTTTCATTTTGCGTTTTCTATTTTTCTATTGTTACAATTTACTCGTTATTTATTTTATTAAAAATTATCTTCAAATTTATAAAGATATAATTATAATGACATAGCTTTAATGTTTCTATCAAAATTTCACGATTGGATTGGTTTATAGTAATACCAATCACAGCGTTACAACAGTTCAAAGGAATATTTAAAACACAATGTAAACTATATTTATCTCGGGACGTAATAGTTTAAGAATTGAATATAACTATAAGAATGGTATACTTTTTTATTGGTATGGTAATTTTTTAGGGTTCTAAAAGCGTCAAAATATCTGTATGAAGCTTTTATAATAAGTGTTTCGGTCAACGCTTTTACGGCCATATTTAACTACATTAATGAGCATTCTATTTTTATATAATGTCCATATTTTCTATATTTTTAGTAAAAAACAACGACATTCCAGTATTAAGATTGTATATATGAACAGTTCATTTCAAAGGCAACAGTGCTACGAAGACACTACAATCACAAGCCGTTAATAATGTCCGTAACCAGACTGCTTCAACGGAACATTAATCGACATTCCGTCAGTAAGATAAAATATTTCCAACTGACCAGAAACAAGTACCAGAACAGCCAATCCTTTAGCTCTTGAACATGATATTCATCATAGCGCAACCTAAAGAACAAGACAATTACAGAATTGTTGAGTTTTGACAATTTTGACGAAGCTTTTCCTTTTTTTTTGTAATCTATTTATTGGCAAAAATGCATGTATCAATATGGTATGTTATAATTACGATAATCAGTCTATAGTTACATCGGCAAAATCAAGACAAATACATAAAGTTGGTTTGTTTTAATTATTTGACAATCTTGTGGATAAATAATAATGGTAAAAAAACCCAGGCAGTCTGAATTGTGATGATACTTGTATAATTATTCTTTTAGTCGGAGCCAGAGGTTCCAGCAGGAGTACGTTCTTTGCAATGCTTTATTGTTTTATAAAAACAGGATTTTTTTTTTCAATTAACAAATTTTCGTTAAGACAATTTTTAAAGTTACTATATTTACTTGTCCGCTTTGTATTTTTGTTCTGTATATATAAAATTTTAACAATATAATGAGGTTTCTTATGTAGTTTTTTTTCAGTTTTTTCGAAGATCCTAAATTAAACTGTTTCTAAGTAAAGTGGTAGTTCAATTTGCATTTTTGTATATATATCCATCCATTAAGCTCTTCCTATACGTCAAATAATTTTGAACAAGTCAAGAAAATGTGTTCAATTGAGTCAATACAGAAAGTACATTTATTGTTTTGTATAACTTTTATTTTGTAGAGAAATTCATATGTCCCCAAAATTCTGTAAGTGATACTGTATTGGCCACTGTAATTTTGAATTCAAGTTATGTAAAATGGCATTCTAAACACTTTATTCCAGATAATATTATGTCTATTTAGGATTGAAGACCACTTTTTCTGTGATGAGATATTTGTTGATTTATATTTTAGAACATTGTACATATTGATCATTTAGTACATTTTAAATATTGTAATAGTATTTCGTATAATTGGCCCATAAGGCTTAAAAATCTGATTACATTTAATATCAAGACTTTTCATTTTACATTCTGGAATATAAGAAAGTTGGAACCAATTGTATTTGTTTTTCGAAATTCTTGCCAGTTCATTAAATAAGAATAAGTAATAGTATGCTAGCTATTGAACGTGCTCGATACAATAAAACAGACTTAGAAAATAAAATATGTCCCTCATGTCATAAAGAGTTGGAAGATGAATTCGATTTTATCATAACATGTACATAACTGAATAAACATAGGATCAAAATGTTTAATGAAATTTCTAATATTGTTCCCTGTTTAATTCAATGAGTAATGAATACAAATTTGTTTTTATATTATCTTGCGAAGAATGTGATATATTAATTATCATTGTTAGCAGTATAAGTAAAATGTATAATCGTTTTGTTATTTATATGTTTTTCTATAGTAACAATCCTATTGTTTGGATTTTAAACAAGTACAATTCTGATTCTTATTCTTAAATGTTCATCATTGTTAATCAAATCATTAATTAACCAAGGCTAATTTTACAGTCCATTTTTTGCACAGAGGGCTTTGATTACCAACCTTTTGTTTATTATTCCAAATATTAGATGTGATTAAATTTTATTCGTTCCTAACAGCTACTTTAGTTTGGAGTTCTCTCCAATCCTTGTAAAAAACGAAGCTTTTCAGTGACTGTGTTACTCTTCCATATTACATGTCCATGTACAACGGTTTCAATTGTAACTATGCTCATTTACAACCATAACAAAAGTTAACACTCTATAAATATTTTTGTAACATTTTTTTTAGAAGAATCTGAACATTTTGTGTAATTATGAATATGTCCATTTTTGATTATTAAAGAAATAGTACACACAAAACACTTTCATTTTTGGCGGTGCTCTCATCACTTGGTGGTCGTCGTCCGTCGTCGTCGTCATCCATTTACTTTTACACAAGTCTTCTCCTCGGAAACTACTAAGCGAAATTTAACCAAACTTGGCCACAATTATCATTTGGATAATAGTTTACAAAATATGTCCAATGATCTCGCCTGCAAACCAACATAAACAGATAAATCAATTTAAATCTGACAGCGGTAGAAATGTTCATAATGTTGAGATCTACCTACTGTCTATTTACACCAAAACTGTCAGACGATTTCTTATCGAAGTGATTTCCCTTGAATGACGATTTTCCAAGATCTACAAATAAGAGACATTGCAGATATCGTAAATCAACTCCTTGTATGAGTATGTACCCTTTAATTACGATTATTACTATCTAAAAATGTGTCAATATGTCATAATCGTCTCCTTTTAGGGTTTATTTCCCCCATAAGTACGATTTTTACCATTGTTTTGCAATTTTTGCCAGAACTGTACTAAATAAAGAAAAACAGTAAACAGCAAACATTATTACCAAGACAATATCAAGTTTGGATTGCTTTTCTGGAACCACCTTCATCAGGTACGCTCAAACCAAACACATGTAATTTAGATTGTATCAATATTCAAGTACATATATGACCATAAGGAACCCTAAAAAGGTCGACTTTGTCTGAGTGTGTGGGAACCTTTATAATTTTCTATGCAAATATTTTTTCAACAAAAACAATTAAAAGAGCACCAGTAGTTTACCAATGTTCAAAACTTGTAAATCATTTTTGATGATACAAAAACCATGAGAAAAATCTTAGGGAATCACATGAACTCCGAACTAAGTGCGTTAAAACATCGTGCGAGCGAAGCAAATTTTTTTGTATAACTTCATGCTATCAACTGGACATTCATATTTCAAACCGTAAATGTCTATCTTGTACATTATCATGATTATTGAACAGGGCATAATTCAGTAATTCTTTCAAAATCTTCAAATGATACCTTTACCTACCAGTATAATTTAAACATTATGGTTTGATTAAATTTCAAATACATTTGAAACAGGAAAGCTGTGTATTTTTTTTTCGATTAAAAACTATATATAGGATACGTTTGTGACAGATTACAAATTCAGTGTATATTAACATTGCAAATATTCAGTTATATCTTTTTTTCAGATAACCTTTTGTGAATGTTAGTTTCTTTTTTCTTCTTAAGGGTTGAAATATCCACTTGTTAATCCTTTGATATACAATAGCCTTATCTTATTCGGTGTTTCTCAAATTGCTACAGACCGGCCATACGTTTAAGGCTTGTTATCAAATTTATTATTTATTTCATACGAGTAAACTGTGAATAACTTCATCATAGATGCTAGGAATAGAATTTTATACGCCAGACGCGCGTTTTGTCTACAAAAGACTCATCACTGACGCTCGAAAAATAAAAAAAGTTAAAAAAAGGCCAAATACAGTACGAAGTTGAAGAGCATTGAGGACCCAAAGTTCCTAAAGGTTTTGGCAAATAAAGCTAAGGTAATCTATTCCTGTGAGTAAAGGTGATCACATAGAAGGAATACGTATTGTATACATAATCAGATTATCTAATTATATGATTCCAGATCCTTAGCTTTATATAAACTACAGTATAATGCTTTGAGGAAAGACTTACGAACATCTTCAATTATTGTGTTTGTAACACAAATGTATGCATGTATAAAAATTTACACTGTGTGCATATTGGCCCGACTGTAAATTACCTTAGTTCAGTTTCATTCTAATGTTAATACATTTACATATACAAAACAAGTTTTACAATTATATCCCAAAATCAAATATTCTGACGAGATTAAAGTTGCTTGACACATTTTCCAAATTGTCTCCCTTTTTTATGTCGAAAAATGAACAAGAAATGGAGATATCTTGTACAAAGAAGTGTGGATAAGGTGTTTTCATTGGTATCGGTTTTCATTTTTGGATTAATCCAAGTTGCAAATATTGTTTTGAAAATAAAAATACTTAATTTAGAAACTGAAATTTTTTAAATAATTTTACTTACATAAAACCGAAGCAGTTGCTACTTCAAGGGTGTGACCCTTAAAAACAGACAGTTAGACTACAATTTGAGCAAATTTGAACTTCTTGGATTACCTTCCAGACCATAGTTGGGTGATATTTGAAAGTTCCAATTAAGCGACTGTACCAGAGTTTATCAAAGTATGATGCATTTGTACTGGCAAACTTTCCATTTTCAACATTACAACTAATTTCTTTATTCCATTTACCAGAACAAATCTAGTTACGTTATATTTGTTAAAACTCATCATAGATACTAGGATTACAATGTTGTACACCGGACACGCGTTTTGTCTACAAAAGACTCATCAGTGACGCTCGAATCAAACAATCAAATTGTTTTTTTAGCAATAACTAAAAGTGAAAATATAATTTGATTGTTTAATAATACCATCGCTCTCGGTGTCATTTGTTTTAAAATCCCTGTTTCATATGTTTGGGTCCTTATATCATAGATGACCTCCTGTACGTGTATACAGAAGTATTAATAAAAATAAGCAGCTTTACAAAAATTTCTGTATTTTATATTTGTATTGCATAATGTAATTTTAAATAGAAACAGATGTATATAAATTAAAGATAACTTTTTGTATTTCAACTGTGCATTGTGAGAATGACTTGGAAATAATCATAGTTTAATCAATTTAAGACGTGCGGCAACAAGGCAATTTTTTTTGGTCTGAAGTGCAGGTCACAAACGTTACTTCATATTGCAGACCCTATGGGCACATTTTTATAAATCGTTTCCGATGTATATCTTAAGAACCTCTTAGTTTGAAATGATGATACTTTGTATAATTGTTATCCACTAGAAAATGTATCGTAAATGAAGCTTAAGGTCAAAGTCACAAACTTATTCTAATTCTAGAGACCCTTGGTTCATAAGTAAACATCGTGTCAATTATGTATTAAGTGTGCTTCATCATGTTCGATGGTGATAATTTGAATGATTGGTTACTATAGCGCACTACTATGTAATGTGACGCCAAAAAGGTTAAGCTAACCGTTCACAAATTCTTCGTTGATAAATTTTGAATCTATTTTGAGACTACGGTTCCAACTTTCTCAGGAAAAGTGACCTCAGATGGATTTTGCTATTCCATTTATCATTTGGTCATGTATATGCATGGCTCTTCATGTAGTCATGTACTTTCATGTCACTGTCTTTCAATTATGACGAAACTTTATGAAGTGTTATTTTCTTTTTAAAAATTTAGATTGTAGAGCAAGGTCACAATCCTACTTGTACTTCAACATATTTTGTCTTTGGTATTATATATATAACAAATATGATTTGACACAAGTTATCAAAAGTTAAACAGATTTATAGATTTGCACAAATGAAAAAGATTTACTTATCCTTCTGAAGCACCTAAGATCACCCTCAGTATCTAGTGGCGTTCATTTTACTGTGTATTTAGTTTTCTATGTATTGTTTTAGGGGCCGCTGTTAGTCTATTCGTCATTTTGCGGTTTTTAGCACGATATTGTTCGTTTTCTTGCGACTCATGATTTTTATTGTCTAATTGGTCACTTTCTATTTTTATATATGCAATAGTTAGATTGGGACACGATCATTGAAAGAAATCAATCCGACGGCAACTAGTTCTTTCAAAAATAAATAACTTCACGAACTGAACCATAGTTTCATGCTGCATGTTTTTATCGAGTAAAAGAGAGGCGAAAGATACCAAACTCAGACATTCAAACTCATAAGTCGAAAATAAACTGACAACGCCATGGCTAAAAAAGAAAAAGACCAACCGACATTCAACAGTACATAAAACACAACAAAAAAACTAAAGACTGAGCAACACGAACCCACCAAAAACTGGGGGTGATCTCGAGTAAACATATGGGTATGACACGAATAAGAATAGAATTCATAGAATGAAATTTAAAGTCACAGTCTAAGTGTATTGTTTAAGACCCATTGTCCATGGTAACAAATGTCATATCTGTGTTAAATGTCATTATTTTATCATTAATACTAAGTTTTTGTCAGGGATATTTTTGAATTAAGTGATAAATGTTCTTGTATATTGGCCCAGTCTCTTGCTGAGATTTGAAAAAAATAACCAAAACGGAGAAAGAGACAGACATACAAGCAGACCCCTCTACAGATGAACTCTATATCAAATGTATCTTATTACTTTTGATTCATGAAAAATCGTTTCGTTTATTCGATCTCTCAACAACTACACATCACAAAATTGCAGCTATTGTCATAAAGTCAAATATATATAAAACGCGCGTCTGGCGTACACAATTTTAATCCTGGTATCTATGATGAGTTTATATTTAAACGAAGAACTGTTAAATGACATGAATGAATAAAAGCAAACAAAAGTAGAAATAGAATAAAAAAAGTTTGTATTAAAAATTAACTACAAAAAAGTGAAATAAAAATGATGATATTGGGGACTTATCCCAGTCGTCTGCGTTTTAAGGACAATAATCTACATCTTTTAGTCAATCCAAAATCATACAAGTCGTAATTTTGGATTGATGTCATCACATACGTCATCGTTTTGCCATTTGTTAAGGGATTTTCCGTTTTGAATTTTCCATGGAGTTCGGTATTTTTGTTATTCTACTTATTTTCCATTATAATCTGTTGTAATCTACTTATCCTTAAGAAACTATATAAACTTTTAAATTTGAGAATTTTAACAAAACGTTTCATGTCAACCAACGAAAGCTTGTTTAACTTATATGGACTCGCTTATCAACTGCGACAATAAACAGTAGTTCTTTCTGATCCTGCACTCGGGTTAAAAAGAAAATTACAATGTCTTCTCTATAATCCTTGCTTAGATAAACCAAAAAATGAATAATAAAAATAACTTCTGTAAGGATTTGTAGAAAATAAAACCGAATCTATGTACATGAATCAAGTGTGAAAGATAATTTCTACCTCAAAATGACTGGAAGAGAATAATATATATAATCGATCGTCTTGCCTTTTCAACTTATTTCTATTTTGTGATGAGAACTCAATCAAAACACACAGATTATCTACACATGTCAAAAAGATTCCGTTTAATTCTGATAAAAATGTTAACAAACGTATGAATAAACCTGAAAGGGCAAAGGAATGTTATTATTTTTTCATTACTATTGAATGAAACTTTGGCTAAAATCTTGGCTTCTTGGCTTTACGATGAACTGAACGAAGAGTTCTGTTTTGATCCGAATTAGTATGATCTTGGCTAATTATGATATTAATAGAATTTCTTTGGCTAAACTCGGCGGACTTGCGTCATTTAATTTTAATCTCGGACTATGTATAGCACTTAATGTTACTTCATTTTATTTTGTGATTATTTGACTACTAGGAATAGAGGGTGCATTATTCTGTGTTATTTGGACGGCCAAACATTCAAAATATCACAGGGATTTAGAACGCTTGTCGCTCCGACATCCGGATTAGATAGATTAATTCATGATATGGAACACTTGTGTTTTTTCAACAATGGCTAGTTGATATCAATTCGTGTGTAGCGTTAGGAACAATGAGCTTTCATTGAAAAATATTATTTACGAAAAAAGTGCGAGAACAATGTCATATATCTCCTGAGCATGAAGCAAAATAGAACATAGGCCCTTAATTTAATTATGTGGAGAGTGGAAATCATTAGCGGAGAGGGGGTGTTTCGTGGGTTATGGGGAAATGGGAAATGTGTCAAAAAGACAACAACCTGACCAAAGAGCAGAAAACAGCCCAAGGCCACAATGGGTCTTCAACACAGCAAGAAAATCCCGCTACCGGAGGCGGGCCTCAGCTAGCCCCTAAACACAAATGTATACTAGTTCTGTGAAAATCGACGGCACACTAAACTCCGAAACATATAAATGAACTAAAATTAAAAAACATACAAGACTAACAAAGGCCAGAGGCTCCTGACTTGGGACAGGCGCAAAAATGCGGCAGGGTTAAACATGTTTTGTGAGATTTCAACCCTCCCCTAGACCTCTAGCCAATGTAGAATAAACAAACACACATCAATACGCACAGTAAAACTCAGTTTAAAAGAAGTCCGAGTCCGATGTCAGAATAGGTAACAAAAGAAACTAAGCAAAATGACAATGATACATAAATTAAGAAAGGACTACTAGCAGTTACTGACATTCCAGCTCCAGACCTCAATTAAACTGATTGAAAGATTATGTCTTCATCATATTATGTGAACGTTTCATGGTGTTCCGGCGTACGCCCTCTAAGTCCCCCCCCCCCTCCCGCCCCCCCCCCCCCCCCCCCCCCCCCGAATCCGCCACTGCAAGCACAGGTGAGGTCCTTTTAACATAGTACAGAAGAAAGTATCAAGTTTCCTTGATTGACAATCTTACAAGATGCGTGCACGGTAAACAGTTTCAAAAAGAGTTACATCTAATTTAAATTGGTTACATACTAAGGTCTAATAACAAAAGTACAGAACTCTGTATTAAGAAGTTTCCTATTTATCCTACTGGCGGAACAAGTTTCATCTTCCAATATTAAGAATGAAGCAATTGTATGCAGTAAAACTTTTCATTATCATATCAAATAAAAACAATCAAACCATCAAATCTTGCTTTACTGTAAAAATAGTATTATTATTAATTAGTTTTCAAAATTGGTTCACATTTATCTAACTATTATTTTTTCTGTATACCCTTTAAGTGCCTGACTGGAAATAATATAATATCCATTATCCAATCAAATCTTTTTATATAGTAAACAGATTGTTAATCAGCCCACTCATTGAATTTAAGTGTCAATCTTAATTACAATGCCTAAGCAAACAACCAAACAAAGTTTGCAAGCAAGGCATGTAAACTCTTGATTTGCATACTATATTATTTCAACTGTAAAAAAATCAAAATAAGAAACTAATTGCTAGTTTGCATTAAAAGCAATTAAGGAAACCTATCAACCGTTTCGATCATGTTTCTATAACACATACTTACCGAAAATAGTATGTACGTGTTAATGTTATCCTTTTATCAATGTATTGAGGTTGAAGAAAGAAACCAAATATTACAGCGTTTGATATAATTTTTTTTATTTACATCTGCGAATCACTTAACATTGACGTAACCCCCTCTCAAAAGCAAAAAGAACAAAATATTTGGCAGAGAGACGATTAAATTGTCCTTTATTGGTCTTTGCTCTTTACAAGAAACCTTCAATGATGTGTTGTTTATTTTTGCAAATAGAAAAAAACTTGAAATGGACAGTAATGATCTATGTTGATATATATCATATCAACGATAGCACAAGTTCAATTGAAATGATAAATAGGATAAGATATTTGTTTTATGTCAAGTGATTTATCAAGAAACTTTTCTGTGTCCTTTTCATTTATTATGTTATTCGTTGCATTCTACTATATTCCTGTTTTAGAATAATAAACAGTTCTGACGAAATGTAATTACAGTTTTATCACACTCCATGGATATTTTTAAAACGTTAAAAATTTGACAATTTCAATAGCATTTAAAACATGTTAAGTACCATTTCTCTTGTTTCATCAAGATAAATGTTCTCTGGCAGCGATCTAATTTCAAAGGACGAACTTAAAATTGCTGCTGTCTCTAAGCAAAGCGGTCACCTAGGAGTACAATGTGCAAGGGGCCAACTTTTCCTATGAACGCTTATTTGTTTGACATGTTTTGAAAATACAATTTATTGTACCGATTTAGTATGAACACAATTTTAATCCTGGTATAAATGATGAGATTATCGTAAAAAATTAACATTCAATCGTCCTAAGTAAATTAACATGTAACTTTTGCTGCTGAAAGATGAACGCATATCAATCCTTCAATGTTCATCATTTACAATCACGTAACTGCTGGTATTTACTTGTTTCAAAAATGGTTAAATTTTCGAAATGCACATTTGGTGCCACTGTTGATGGAATGCACATTTTAAGGCTCGGTTAGAAAGTGCTCTTTTAGTTGTACAATTCTTATAATTTGATACTGAAACTTAAGATATTTTCAATTTACTAAAAGATGTACAATTTGTCAATTCTAACGTTATTTCCACGATGCATGTACTTCTGTTCCTTAGGTAATTTTGGAGAATTTTTTTTGTGGGGAAAGCACTAAAACACAAGTGTTTTCCAAACATGTTGTCCCATTTCTTAAAAAGTCCGAGTTTGTCAAATATGAATTAAGGTACTGTTAGACTAAAACATGAAAACAGTTAATTCTTTCATCATTATGTCTCCTATTTTGAAACCGTTTGAGTGCTTTTTAAACTACAATTTAAGGTTCGTTATCTGATACTGAAAGATATTGTCAAATGATCAATATTCGACCAAAAATGTTCCTTAGAGTCTCGAAGAAAAAGTAAGTGATGAATTGTTAAGTGATCAATATTTCACACAAAAAATTGTGAAATGTATATTATGCATAAAATTTATAAACAAATTTGAAAAACCAAAACAAATGTTAAGAAAATATCGAAAAGGTTATCTACGCAATTCAATTAACTATGCTTTAATGATTTCCTTGTTTAGAAACCATTTCCAGATTTGAAAATTAATCGCGGGCCTAGATATAGACCACAGTTTGATATTGCCCTAGAATACAACTAGGTATGTTTGCCTATCCATTGCATCTCCGTCTTTGAACAGTCTATATGCCTGGGAGCAATCTTTTTTACAGGTTACTATCGTATTATCTATTCTTTATTTGTTTGACCCATTTTTTCCTGAAGTATTAACCCAATATTCTCTATTCTTGAAACCCCATCCAAACCCTCGTATATCGTATTCATTGGTCCTCATGTATAGTATAACAACATCATGAACATGCAGTCCGAAATGTGGTATGATTACCGATGATTCATATCAAACAGATCAAAGGACGAGGATGTGAAAATCCATTTCTGTACCTTTAAAGATCAAAATACATGTATATAACGTTATATTATATAATTTAGACCCTGCAATAAACGCTGGTTAATAATGAAATCCCATTTAGCTTTAAGAAAAGTATATAAAATTTGAGAATCTACCAACTTTGTATAATATTTATTTACACGCTTTGGGAAAAATGGTCCGAAATCAGGTTAATCACAGTAAAGTTTCACGTACTTTGTGAGTTTACCTTCTATATAGTGAGCGTGAAACCACTGATTTTAATTCGATGTTGGACTTTATTTCCTCAAGTAAAATTTACTGGTATTTAGCCTGTTTAAATTATTTCTACCTGTCGGGAAATACAGGTGCTGTAGAAATGAACCCCCATTTATCTAAAACAAAGAAAGAAAGGGGGTCCGTGTCGTGAAAAACCTCTGATTGAACCTTTCTGAAATGTTGTTGTTTCATTGCTTTGATAGATCTAAATTATAAAAAAAGCAGCTAATTTATCCCGATTCTTCACAGGGAAAAGGGTGGCAATGAAACATTAGACTTTTTGTTTTTAAATTGCACTGTTGAGTAAGAATAGTACTTATTTGTTTAAGTTCGGGCAATCAATTGAAGTGATATCTTCAAAATTTTTTTCAATCACTCTCGTATACTTTTTAACATATATGCTTATGACTCTGATCTGGCTGTGGCCTGAAATCATAAAATTAAGTTGATTATGTTCATAATTATGTATGATTGTTTAATTATTTGTATTGCTCAATTTAAAAAACATGGCTATAAATTAATGTGCTCATCATGGGCCCTGTAGTTGGAATAAAAATATCTTATTTTGTACATTTAGATTCTGTATCTTTGGATTATGAAGGTACGCTTTTTGTCAACCGTCCGTTTACTATTTGTTATTGATTTTTGTGTGTGAACGCACACTTTCTCGAGATATTTAAAAAGAAATCTTTCAATTGTTGTAAGCCTATACAATTTTGGACCAGAGACAGTATCAAATGTCTGGTATATTTACGAAGACTGTATAATATTGTTTTAAACTGCTAAAATATAATTCACGTACATCTTTATATTACCGCCATTACATTTTAATGACCAAAAATGATATTCAAATATTTATATTAATCAAACTGCTGATAAAATACCTGTAAAATGGAGTATTTTTGAAAAAATCGTGTTTCGAAAATAAGAGTTATTTCCCCTTTACCGGAGTTAAAATAAAATCAGTTGAAGCGAAAAGCAAATACAAGCCTTCTTATAAATAAAGATTGAAAAATAACCTTGTAAAAAGTGTCCCTTGTTTTACTTGAACTATCATGTAAAACAGGGTTCTGTAAATTCAGAAACTATTGCAAGGTTTTTATTAATGCAAATAATTCGACTGGGTAAGTATGACAATAATAAGAACTCTCATTCTGATATCTGGTACATATATCTTTATGTAGATTTTCCTGAAATCGCAATATTAAATCTCGGATTATTGTCTATAAGCGGATCCAGGGACCCCCCCCCCTTTTTTTTTAAGTATGTGAACGTTTCATGGTGTTCCGGGGATTTGCAACCCCCTCTACAAAATAGCTAGATCCGTGCCTGTTTGTCCATTCTTCAAAAATTGCAACAATAAATGCATACAATAATTTCTGAATATACCGTAAATTCTTAGAATATGAGGAGGAAAGTTTTCTCTTTTTAGATGAATTTATCAATTCTCTTTAGGTCTTTTTTTGCGGGTTTGAGAGTTCCTGATAAAGGTGAATCCTGAAAATTCCTTCGGATGGATGAAATTTCTTGTGTTTATTTCATTTACTCAGTCAAAGGAAAAAATAAACTATAAACTAAGTTTAAAATTTCTGGAATGCTTTATTATTACAAGCCATGTGAAATTTGTGGTACATCCTTGGCTTTCAAATATTCGGCTTTGAGCGTTCCTGATGAAGGTAAATCCAGAAAAGCGCTCCGGACGTATAAAATTAATAACTTGTTGTTTTCTTTCTTACAGCACTGGATCGATACCTCTGCTGGTGGACTATCAGTTCCCGAGGGTATCATCAACCCAGTAGCCAGTACTTCGGTACTGACATGATTTATAACAAACCTTTCTAAAATTGTCCGTTAATAAATTTCGAAGTTATTAGAAACTAAGGTTTCAACTCCCTCAGGCAAAGTTGACCTTAGATGGATTTGGCTAAATTTTTTTATGTCCTTTTTGGTAATATAGCTCTTCAACTTTTTCGTTTCTTGTACATCCTTGGCTTTCAAATATTCGGCTTTGAACGTTCCTGATGAAGGTAAATCCAGAAAAGCGCTTCGGACGCATACAATTTATAATGTGTTGTTTTCATTTTTTTTCTAGAATAAGAATATCTATGAAGGTACAATGTATCAAATTAACAAATGCCCAAACAAAAAAGAGTCTTCATTTTACAGTTACTTAACATACATAATGTTCTGATGTATACTGGGAAAAAATCAGATTCACAGTTATCATTTAGCTTCTTAAATTTTAAATCTTTACTTTTTTTATATTTCATGATTGTAATAGAAAAACCTTGCATATATGGTCAATTATTGTTGTTAACTGTTATTGTGAAAAAAATGACCCCTGTTAACTGTTTTTTTAATTTTTAAATTCACTGTTTTCTGTTGTCTCATTTAAGATAATCTAAATTGCTGTCATCTGCCATCAGTATTTTAAACATACAGTTATCTGTTTTAAGCAAAATCAAAAATTGTCAACCAATTAATAGCCCCTCTCTTGCGAAAACATTTGGACAGTTTGTCAATGTGTAAAACAAAGAACTTAAAAAATGCACATTTGAAAGAAAACCTGCATTATCAACTAAAGACAGCGCTGAATGTTTCTGCAGATTGATGACAAGAGAGTAAATCTAAATGCACAATAATCATTAATGCAATCAGTATTTCAAAGAAAACATATTAATATTCCAACAACTAAATCACACAGTAAGCTATAAAATATTATAAATCATGTAAAAAAAAATATGTTTTAAGTTGAGTATTCCACACTTTTGCTCTCCCTTGATTGAACAATCATGCGTCCGAAGCGCTAATTTACAAACTAGCACTAATTCTAAAAGTTCGAATGGTCAGTGCTAGTACAAGATCTTAAATCGGATGACAAACGATACATATAGCTCCATGGCCAAAATAAAAAAAAAAGATGAAATGACAACTAGACACAATGCACTTCACAGATATCTTACGATTAAGTAACAAAATTCTCGCCGAAAACTCGAAGTTGAATTCCCGTGCATTAATCATATGTTTAATGGCTACAAAAGTAATTTGCAGAACGAAATGTTATCGATTGTATTTGATTTCTTTCAGAGACACGGTATCCAATGTGTCTTCATCTTTATCAATCAACGGTACAAAAGTATGCGGAGAAAACTCAGAAGACTTAAGAAGCCTTATGACAAATGGTGAAAGTGATTTTCCATTTAAGTTATACAATGGCAGTATTGCTGGCTTAAGACAACCAGAAGCCATTGTCGAACGACAAAAGTGCAAACTTATATTATTATACTTATATTTTCTGCAAATTCTTAGTGTTTTGTTGAAATGTATTGGCCTTTCAAAGTACAAAGTAAGCTTCTTTAATTAGGAGTTTTTCCGCTTATTATGTTATTTAATTGTTGAAGATAAAAAGAAAAAGCACCCTCCAAAATTCCACTTAAGCAACATGCACTGTGTACTATGCTGTCAACGTATATTTGTTCCGCCTAACAAGTTCCCTTGCAAGCTTTGTTATAAGCAATGCCAAAATATATGTTCCTGTTGGGACAAATATGCTATACCGTTTATTCCGATAGGAATAAATACTGTTATATTTGTTCCAGTGGAAATGATATTCTACATTTTTTAGTTATCGTTTTCCGTTGTTTCATTTTAAATCAGTTTGTAGCATGAATATGAATACTGTGGATTCATTTATTTTCGTGGGTATCAATTTTCGTGGATTGAGGAACACTTGCATTTTCGTGGATATTTGATTTCGTGGTTTTGCCAATCTCTGCATACAAAGCCAAATTAACATTTGTAATTCGTTGAACATTTGAATTCGTGGTTCACCTGTACCCACGAAACCCACGAAAATTGGTATCCAACGAATAATAATGAATCCACAGTATTAATTTCAAGTATAACTTTTAATATAATAATAAGGAGATGAGATATGATTGCCAAGTTCAAATAAAGATTAAGCCTGGTATCTTTGATGAGTTTATCTTTTTTATTCCAGGCATGGTTTAAGGACAATTGGTATTTATTAATGATTGAAGTTGGATTGGTTGTCTTCATAGCTAGATACTTTTTGTTCTACTTAGATATAATCGGTAACTACCAGTAGTCCATAAATTGCAATTTCTTTCTTTCTATTTATGGTTTTCCTACTTTTTGATGTTTTTTGTTATTTATTAAAGTAATATATAATTATGTTCATGTGCTATTCTCGCATAATTGATTCATTATCTGCTTATGTTATGTTTTGTTATACTTTTAACATTATTTTTATGGGAAGAACCTATTTTGAGAAATTTGTTTGTTTACAACTCTTATTTACTATGATATTAAATTGAAAATAATATAAATACTTTTTTTAATTAGGAAAGAGCAATGCCATTACTTACCATTAAACGATTCCAACTGGCACCGTGTTGTACATGTACTACCTTCTTAATCAATTGTTTAGATTGGACTTGTCAAGACTTAAACGTTGTCATGAACAACGTCATTAATGGATGACTATTTCTCTATAATACAACGTCATTGTTGACATGTTTATCAGAGGGTTTATTTGCCGTTTAACTTGGCGTAAAATATTTAAATATTTTTTCTCTAGTTTCTTTCTATACTCATCTGAATGATTGTGTTGTGTACAAGTTATCATTTTGTACAAATTATGATTTGTACACCAAAAAAAGTACAAATTATAATTTGTATGTTAACTTTGTCCAAAAATTTGACTACAATTTACTTATAATTTGTACAAAGGATATATGATAATTTAACATAATTTAACATGATAGGAATGATGGTTTTTATATATTTTATATATGACAATCAGGATGACACTTTAATTGAAATACAGACCATACGTGCCGGGAAGCGTGTACTCTCTGGCCAAAAGATGCAAGCCGAATATCTTACCAAGAAAACGAATTGGAAATTATCAGAACTTGCTGTGGGGGATAATGTCATTATACCTATTCCTCAGTATGATCGTGTCCCAACTGATCCTCGAAATATATTAGGCATGATTTTTAAATCTGGAGATATTAGGTACCGCATTGGAACAGCAGTAGAAATTTTAACAGGATATTTGTCTAGCAACCAAATTGAAGCTGATATGATTTTTTTTTATTCTCAGCAACGGTTCCTGAGCTTCAACTTTCGCTACGTGAAGCAGTTAAAAAGCTTTTAAAAACTGGTGGTAGAGTTTTTTTTCATGTAAATGCAAAGGGGTGCAGCACTTTTAAATGTGAATGTAAAAAGCAGAAGATTTTGTGCAATTCCTGATGCCATAATTCACTCAAACTACTCGAAACTAATGATAAAGAACTATTTTTGTATTTCGTTAATTAGTTTTAATGTGTTGTCATTAAATACAAATTCTATAGTGTGCATCAATGCTTTTTTAACCAAATCCATATCATAAATTATTGTATAAAAAAATTGAAAACAACACGTTTAATAATTTCATGCGTCCGAAGCGCTTTTCTGGATTTACCTTCATCAGGATCGCTCAATGCCAAACATTTGAAATCCGAGGGATGTATAAGTACCGAAACAGTTGAAGAGCTATATGACAAAAATACCTAAAACAAATAGCCAAATTCATCTAAGGTCAACTTTGCCTGCGGAAGTTGAAATCTTAGTTTCTTTATAATTTCAAAATTTATAAACGGACAATTTTAGAAAACTTTGTTATAAGTCATGTCAGTACCGAAGTACTGACTGAGCTGATGATACCCTCGGGGACTGATAGTCCACCAGCAGTAAGTGAATTTTAGTAAACTTTTGTTCAAATTATAATTTGTAAAAACACTTTTTGGACAAATTACAATTTGTACAAAGTCAAAATACAAATTATAATTTGTACAGAATGATAACACAACATATATCAATATAATGTCTACATTTCTATATCTGTAGGAAGAAGCAACGACATGTTAGTGATGGACAATTATATATGGACAACACATTTTAATGGCAGCCAGGACATGGAGCAATGAAAACGTTACCATCATTAGCCTTTGATAATGACATCTACCAGAGTGCAACACCAGAACATCAATTGAAATTTCATCCACAAGATAACACATTGCCAACAGACCAGACACAAGTAGAACAGCCATTGGCTTTTGAAAATTACATTTATCAAAGAGCAACACAAGAAGAACAGGATAATTTAATGAATTCTAATGTTAATGCTTTTCAGTGAATCATGATTATCACATTTTGAAATTTCATATGCAACGCTATCAGATGTAAATATCTTCATGGACAATAATATATCATGATAAACGTAGAGTAATATATTTGAGATTTATTTCATTTAAGATGTCGATATAGATAGTGATGTTTTCTCTTTCATTTTAAGAAAACAAACAGAACATATATTGTTATTATAAATGTATTTATTCCAATTATCGCAAAAAAGAACATCAAAACACTTTCAAAGAACAAATTATGGAAATTCATTGTTTCGAAAATTAGAGTTCAGTTAAAGATGAAAACTCTGTAGTCTTTCACCATGAGTATAAGCTTACCTACTTTTTGCATTATTCACGTACGATTTATCAAATTTGAAAATGAGATATTGTCTCACAGAAAGTTTCATGGATTTCTTAAACAAAATATCCATAACAATAATAGGTATGTAAAATATCATCAAAGATCGGTAGGTTCATCATTTGTTACACCAAACGCGCGTTTCGGCCTCATAAGGCGCTTGAATATAAACAAAGGTCGAAGGCTAAATGAAATACGAAGTTGAAGAACATTGCAAGTCAAAAATTCAGAAAAGTTTGATAGTATGGCTAAGGACATCTTTGTGCTCCTAATAATTCAACATTTTATAAACCGTCAATTTACAGTAAATGAACATATCAATGATATTATTCTATGTTGAGTATATTTACAACCACTGGGTCCGGTCCACTGCTGGTTGAGGTTTCCTCCCCTAGGGTTTCACCAGCCAAGTAGTCAATACTTGTGTGTGACATGAATTACCATTGCTATGGTCATAATCATAAATTAAATGTTTACAAAACTTTGATTGTCTACCCCAGGAATAGATTATCCTTGCTGTATTTGGAAAAACCTTTCGGACATTTGAGTCCTCAATGATCTTCAACTTCGTACTTTATTTGTCGACCCAGTAGTTGTAAAAACTCATCAAAGGTACAAGGCTTATAACTTGTTACGCTAGACGCGCTTCGCAGTGGAGCTTGTATCGCAGTATTAAATAAAAGACATCATCACTTTATAAATTTGGTGCGTCCGAAGCACCTTTCTAGTCTTACTGTCACAAGGAACGCTCAAAACCTTAATTTGAAAGCAGGGGATGTAAAAATACTTGGGGAACTATATGAACAAAAGAAACCTATAAAGAAGAGCCAAAACTATATAAGGTCGCTTTATAAAGAACGATAAATTCAAAAGATCTAGACGTCTGCACTCTTTGAACGAAAGAGGTACGTGTATTCAATGGGGAGACCATGATTACGGTACGAGGGGAGCATTGGAACCGACAATAATCGAAGAGACACCGATAGTTGAGAACATATCCTCCAATGTTACAGTTTCTACTGAGATCGGGCACACGAAAAACATTTTATGGAATGAAGGTCGGAGGGTTGTTGAGTTAGAGGTACTAGCTGAACAACTATTCTGCAATAGATGCAACACCCTACTCCATCTGAAGGATATAGTAGGTGAAATGAGGTAAACACTATTTTTAGCACCCTTCCTTTTTTAGCAAACCATTAAAACCATGTGAAGTTTGTAGGAATATGATTGGATTCATAATATATTCATTATAATTTTTGTCTCAATCCAAACCCTCGTAGGAAATTCACAGTAGAGCGATAGCGCAGCCAAAAATCAAGCTGGTTCATGAAACGTTTTATAGAATGGCCTGTCTATAAAAAATGTGGATGAGCCAGAGCTGTGATGCTCAAATACTTAGCTTCTGACACCGGCTGTTATTACACTGCTTAAAATATGAAACACCTAAAAGGAGCAAGAAATAAGTTTGGCACTTTCAGTGCTCAGAGGTACAAATGTATGCATGATGGCATGTAACGTTAACCTTATTGATAACTATGAGGTTAAAAGAGTGGTATTCAGAATTCTATTAAATAAAAAGGTAAGAATCACCTATTAGTAAAACGGAGAGGGTATATGGTTCATATTTTATAAATGTAACCTACCCCAATAGCCTCTCTTCCTTTTCTTTCTACACATCTTCGATCTGGGATGAAAATGGGAGGGGGTAAAATTTTAAAATGCGTTTCCTAGGAGGGGTGCTGTCCAAAAATTTTTTGTAGATATTTTTTTTTGGTTACTACAGGTAAAGGGATATTTGAGTCATGTTGACACATCCTTGTTTATTTTTAACACAAGTCGGGCATAGATTAAAATTTTATTTGTTTCCCCTCCCCCTACCTACCCAAGAAAAATGGCCCTACTCAAAAAGTTTTGTTTTGACGTTTCAAATTGAAATAGTTGTTTTCAAGACATTTTGGTACATTTCCTTTCATAAATATAATTTAAATATTTTTCCTACCTACCTACCTACCCACTAAATAAAATCTGGGTCCGGAAGGGGAAACAAAATATATTTTAAGTTTGGCCTCATAATAAAACAAAATGACATGAGCTATCAATTCATTATATTTAATATTTATCATACAGGTACGGCTCACGTTGTATTTTGGAGGTGGTATGTCGGATATGCCCTGGTATGAAATAGGTGTCTACAGGCAAGCGGAATGAAAAAAGAAGGATTTGATATCAACTCAAAACTGGCTCTTGGTATGTACAAAAAGCTTTATTATTAGAAAAAAGTAGGAAAGTGAGATTGTAAATTCCGCATTTTTTTTATCATTCTGACACGTTTAATATCAAATTTAAAACTGACCAATGGCATAGTTGGAATGTTTTTTGTTAGTCAAAACACAGAAACAATGAAACCAGTCAACTGGTTCTAAATGACAACTGAAAATGCTTTAGAGGATTAATTTGCAGTAACATTTAGCAAAAGTACATGTATATATATTCCATGATACATATATCAGCTAACACAGGTAAACATTATAGGCTAACGCATTTATATGTTTGCCATGGCATTGTCAGCTTGTTTTCGACTTGTGAGTTTGAATATCCCTTTGGTATCTTTAGTCTCTCTTTTTCCACTCAACATTTACAACACTACAAACCAGTAAAAGTCTGAAATGGCCTATATCTGTACTCGACTGTACTGATTTTTACTCGACCAGTCTGAATTGGTCTGAAATTTACTTGATAGTACTCGACTGTAGTCTGAACCATACTTAACAGTCTGAACTTGTACTTGACCTTTACTCGACCAGTACTTAACCATTTTATACGCGTCTGAACCATGCTCGACCTAGTCTGAACCATACTCGACCTAGTCTGAACCATACTTGACCAAATTTTAACCAACCTAGACCTATTTTTTGTATCTATCTATTGTATTTCATCAATTTAGGAACTGTTTTTAACAACAGCTATTTCCCCTGGCTAGAAATTTGAACAACAATTTGAAATAAAAAATGTATTCAATATAGCACTGAAACCAAAATTTCACAATAAACATAATATAACTTCGACACCATATTCATCATCACTTACATATATATATCACCTTTAAAAAAAAATAAAACAAGCTGATCAAATAATCTCAAAACTGAATTAAGA
Source organism: Mytilus californianus (assembly GCF_021869535.1). Lineage (NCBI taxonomy): Eukaryota > Metazoa > Mollusca > Bivalvia > Mytilida > Mytilidae > Mytilus > Mytilus californianus. Next base: position 51,998,136 of record NW_026262581.1, on the reverse strand, counting down.
CTAATATTTTCAATGTTATTCCAAATTTTCTGAATGTTTCAGATATATTTTATGGTGACTGGACAATTTTCACCATTAACTTTAGCCTAGTATAGATTTATGGTGTCAGTTGAGTTTAGTTAATAATGCAGTTAACATTTTTTTTTTATTAAAATATATATAAAATAGTATATAAAGCAACTTCATAAATTTAAAAAATGACACCTATGTTTTGTTAAACCAAGAATTTAATATAATCATGATAATAGAACTTCCATAGCAATCCTTAATAACCTTTTAAAAAAGGAAATGTGTTCCAAAGTTACAGTAAAAATTTATTTCAATTAAATTTAGAATAATTTTTGTCAAAATTAAAGACATGGCATACAAGAAACACTTTAATAAGGTTTAATTACCTCAGTCGATGTGTGTTTTACAGGTAAAAAGAAAGCACTATTTTTCTTAAACTCGTGTATTACTTATCTAATGGATTCAAAAGGCCTTGCGATTTAAGTTAAACAGGATGTTGCAATTTTGAATGAATGTACAAATTAGAATTTAATACTCTCTTACCAGGTGTGATCTTTTTGATGAGTTTGCCCCAAGCAGAAGGTAATACTTTATAATTCACCACTAATCAGAAGAACAATTTTTTTAATTTCTTTAATTTTTTATCCCTTTTTGATATACATTATATATAATATATTCCAAATTATAATAATAGATATATTTCTAATATAATGTTAAACAATTTAAGTGATTTTGTTGGCTGTAGTTTTCTCTTTAAAAAGATAATTATATAACTATTGTATGTAACCTTGAAACCTATGTAGTTTTTATTTAGGAATTTAGGAAAATAAAGTTTCAAAAAAAACACATGCCAAACAAGAAGCACCCAAATAAGGTTTAATTACTCTCAGTATAGGTGTGGTTTTATCTAAGAGAAAATCTTTTTTTTTAACAAAACTCTAAAACTTTAAAATTAATATAATTAAATTATTATATAAGATAATTTGATTAAACTATCTCTATTTGATAAATCTGAGATCTGATAAAGATGCTAGTACTAGTTTTTGAAATTTGTTTTTAGTTGTTCGTCAGACTAGTCTCTAAAAATGGGCACATTATTTCGTCTCTGTAATTTTCTGAATTTCACGCTCACTGGGGTTTCTTAGACATGTTGGACGTAAACAATCATAAATAAAGATAATTTGTTTGGATTCATCGTCATTTGTTTCATTGACTTACACGATTTTTTGGCATGTTTAAACACATACCGTCAACTGTATGTTATGTTACATTTCTACATAACTTCAAGGTGATCCACTTTTTACCGCCACGGCTGGAACGACTAATAAAAAGGTACACTAAAAAGTGAGGTTAATGAAAAAATTAAACTACTTAAAACAACATTTCAATCATTTGTAATTTTAAAGGCGTGATTTACCTTAGGTTTAACTTTTGTCTGTTCTTTGTATCCCCATTTGGTATTGATTACGAACTATGTATTTGGCTTTTCGAACTTTTAGTTTTTTATTGAATGAGGATGAATCGGGCATTGATGGTTGTTTTCGCCTGTTGTTCTGTCAATATATTTCTATAATTAATGTTATCATTTTCAATTTAAGTATTATTCTATAAACATGTGTGCTCACTGATCACTTATTCAGTATCTATCGTTTTTATTGTGACATTTTGGCTGAGTGTTCAAATAGTAAGTGATCCATGCATATCAGGGGACTATTACTTACTTGGACTCAATCCTTTTGGAGTTCATGCGGTTTCCTCAGTCTTTGTTTGCCTTGATTAAAAATGTTGTCTTCTAATTTGAATTATGAGATTTGAACATCGGTGAAACTCATCAAATATACCAAGGCTTATTATTTGGTACGCCAGACACGCGTTTCGTCTACAGAAGCCACATCAATGGCGATCGAAATAACTACTGGTCTATATTTATATTTCAGAGTACAAGAAGTCAGTAGAACTAAAGGAATGGAAAATTGTATTCGACTTTGCATTTCATATTACATAAGAACTAACTTTGAACCAAAGGCACGTGCATGCATAACTCCTTAAAAAAATATCCATTATTAAAGATTATTATCAAATGTCGTCACATTTAGAGCCCGACGATTTTTGGTTCAATCTCTGTGGAGATCAACTTGTCCTTCCGTTTGTATTTTAGCTGTGCTTCTTAAAAATGGATTGGAATAAATCAAACCAACTTAAAGTTAAAATTTTTGGCATAGATTTAAGGTCACAAGGACTGAGTAGGATCTCAATGTTTTATACGATCTACAAAGCATGCAAGTCGTACTACTCTTTACTATTACATATGTAGTTATAGTCTATCGATCATTATGCCTCCATCTGTATTTTGAAAATAATAACAAAATGTTCCTTTTTCATACGGCAATAGAAAATACTTCATTTTTATCTAAGCTCCGAGTTGAAAAGTAGAAATTGTTCTCTATAATCCGTGCTAAAATGGTGAACTTTCAATTTTCATTTGAACTGGTTGTATTTGATCGTTTACAATTTTTGTTTCATGTTACCAATCAACAAAATAAGTTATAACAAATATATATTATACAAATAAAATAAAAGTTGTTTTTTTAATAGTTCTGTACGCTTTTATAACGCAATGTGAAATATTATTTCTACTTTAAATTGACTGGAATAGAAAAATGATTAATTGTTTCAAATTTTAAACGATAATTCATTCAAAACGCAACAATTTTCGAAACATGAAACAAAGATTCCGTTTGATTGCAATATAAATGTAAATAAACATAAACTTGGTTACTTTATGAGGGTCTCGATAGGAGCTAGGTCCTTCATTTCTATATCCTTTACTTTTTTTAGATAACTTTTCTCTATTCTCTATATTTTGTACCCACTATTTCTTATATTTTAGCACCCCGTTGTTTTCTATTCTCTAATTTGTTTGGCCCTTTCTTTCTCTATTCTTTAATTATTTGTTGTCCCTTTTTCTGTAGGTTTGGTCCATTATTCTCTATTCTGTAAACCCCATCGAGACTCTCCTTTATGCACGATAGACAACAATGCATAGAACATATCGGCTAGGACGTCGCCCGGGTTTCCGAGGTGTCCACAGAACACTGTAGCACTCGGTTTGTGTGTTCCATGGAATATCCTTCTGGAGATTTTGTCAGTTTTTATAAAATGTCACGTACCAAGTCAGGAATATGGCAGTTGTTATCAAATAGTCCGTTTTTTATGTATGTTGGCGTTTGTTTTTATTGCAGTTCAATGTTTCTGTTGTTCCGTTGTTTTCCTCTTATAGTTGATGTGTCGATCTATTTAAATATATAGGGCGTAGGGCGCACTTTCCTACTAGAAAGCAGCCGTCTAATCACCTACAGTATAATTCAATTATTTTAATAAAGGACGAAAAAGTAACAAGATAACAAAAAACACCATTTCAATTGACATTAGCGAAGGCAAGAAAATAGGTACGTCAGAGATAAAATATGTCATTAAACGTCGTTTTGGGTTTGCAAAAAATGTTGTGTGTTTCAGTGTAAGAAGTTATAATTCTTACATAGATTATCTTTACTTAATATGTTTTATTTGGAAAAATAAAAGGTTATTGGTTTTCTTACTTGCTGAAAAAAAGCACACAAGTATGAAAAAGGAGCATTGATCATGGGTTAACAAATATCATGCATACAAAGAAAAACCCATATAGACTCCAAATACTCATATGGTCCGGCCAGACGCGTATTGATAGATCATATGAGTATACGTATATGCGCATGGTCCGAATTCTCATATGGTCCAGAACATATATTCATATGTTCAACAGTACGCGTATGGTCCGGTGACTAATAAGATAACCGATGAAAAGTTAGTTTTATTGTAAATTGAAAAAGGTATGACCCTTCAAGTCGTCCTAAAGTATGGAAGTAATGGAAATTTTTATTATTAAATGGTAGTTATCGTTACATGATTTAACAAATAAAGTGAATTTTACTCACAAATATAAATTATAGTAAACGCATTTTTGATTTTCCTTACGAAACACAATATGTCGACTTTGAAATATAACTTCAAGAAATATCTGAATGAACTGTTAAACAAGAAGTCAACTGTTTTACTCGCAGGCACTTCGCCGATTGAACACTTTTTTATCTTAATTTTTTCACTCTTTATTTTGGTGTATAAATTTGTTTTTATTCAATTAAAATTTATACAATGTTTCAAATAATATTTAGTCATTTGATGTGTTCTTTCTTTCATCTTACAATAACAGTAAGTTAAACGTACTGTCCCTCTATTCTTATGTAGAAAATAAGAATAGTAGTACTAAACGCGTGTTAACCCAAGACAGAAGTTTTGATTTTCATTCTAATTTAAAACTACGGTAGTATAAAAACAGGAAGGAAATACACTTAATCGTTAAGGGGCATTACTGAATGTGCACGGTCTTAATCTTAGAAGTCTAGTTTTTTTTACTAAAAAGTGTTTCCACAAAATGAAATGGACGTATTTGTTTTCGTGTTTGTGTTTATTTATTAGAGTGAGTAAATAAGCTATTTTGCATTGGAAAGTTTAAGATAAATTAATTTAACTGGTCATACTTTAATGAATAAAATTAAGCTTCTAATTGTGGAATTTTCTAATTCCTACCAAAATATTACCATCAACAGATTTCTGAGGCTAACTGATATCTATTTTGAACGTCATAATGTGTTTGAAACAACAGAAGGATTAAAAGAGAGGCGAAAGATACCAAAGGGACATTCAAACTCATAAGACGTTAAATATATATATATATATATATAAGTCTAGAGATTTGCACAACGATACAAATAAAAGATGGTATTATACGAAGATGTTGTTAATAAATCGTGTTGACAACATCTTCGTATAATACCATCTTATATTAGTATCGTTGTGCAAATCTCTAGACTTATATAATTTTTTTCCTTATCTGCACAGTATCGTCTATTCTAGACGATCCGGTACATAGTAAATTTGCTGGTTGGTCCTTTTTATAGACTTCTATATATATATATATATATAAACAAGTCTAAATTGAAAACAACGTTCAAACCTATATATATATATACGACAGACACAAACTATTACAATGTGAATATGACATTAGAGAGAAAATTACAGTGAAAATATTTTATTGATAGATTGATACATTCACGGGGGTATTTGTAAAGAATAGGGTTCTATGAAGTCATCTAAGAAATTTAAATTATTTTGATTTTTCTACAAACACATTTTGATTTTGAGCTAACCAAAATAATTATATTTATATGAATTAGATGAGAAGATGGGATCTTCTTTGGTATCTGTGAATAAAAAATATCTGATAGAACATTTTTTTGTAGGAGATCGAATATGGCTCCGTTTGGTCAGTTTCCAGAACAGACGAGGTTTAGATGCTGGCGGTAATTTTTGTGACAGGACGGGTTGGGTTATAAAAAGCTCTGATTGCGATCACAAATTTATAATATGTCTAGATGATATAAATGGGTAGGTACATAGCTCAAACAAGATCACAAAACAATGTATATGATACAAAGTTATAATTTTTTGACAATAAATCAAGATTTTCCACTTTGTTGAAAGCTTAACTTTTGCTGATAGGCTCCCTCGTTTAAATTGTTTAAAAATCAAGATTCGCTTTATACTATCGAAATTACACAAGAGCCGAAAAATATGCCTGTGTCAACAGTAAAGTCTATTGTTGTTTGAACCACTTTTTTTTCAATTTTTGTCCTGTTTGGCATAATAATAACTTGTACAAAATGTTTTTAAAATTGATAAATTTCAGTGGCTGTTATACATATTTTATGATTGATTGATTGATCGTTGGTTGTTAACGTCATTTTCAACACTCAGAGATATCTCGTGGCAACCAGTTTTTATTGGTTGAGGGAGCCGGAGGGACAGGAGACAACCACTGACGATCGGCAGGGAAACTGTCAATCCTAGTCAATCATAAGATCGTGCCAAGTGCGCGGTTCGAACTAATAATATCGGTGTAGATCGGCTATATATACTGTAACCATACTTTTATGTCCTCGATAATGATAACCGACATTCTTATTTGAGACAATCAGAGCTTCATTAGTTAGGGATTCTTTGTGACTGAAGGAAGTAATGTATAACTATGTTTTAGAAAATGAATCTTTACAATGACCCCTGAACATTACAAAAATAACATTTAGCATATATCGCATGAGGTGCAAATATGGCAAGCCGTTTTACTATTTATTCTAACTTCAAGATATATAATATATAAAATATAATATATAAGATATCTTATATAATCTAGTTTTTATAAGATATCTTATAAAATAAATAAGATATCTATATCTTATATATTTTATAAGATATCTTCTAAAGTTTATAAGATATTTTCTAAAGTATAGAAGATATCTTAGAAAGTTAAGAAGATATCTGATGATTTTTTTTTATATATAAGATATGATATATTTAATAAGATATCTCATATATTTTATACGATAACTTATAAGATATCTTATAAAGAAAATTATATGAGATATCTTATAAACTATATGAGATATCTTATAAACTATATAAGATATCTTGTAAACTATATAAGATATCTGATAAACTATTAATAGTAAAACGGCTTGCCATATGCATAACCTTGTGTTGCTGTTCGTTGCTTTTGGTTAGAATGAAAGAAAATAAAACGAAAAAAGTTTGCTGATTTATAGCTATTAAAAGGCCATTTTTATTTTGAAATGATAGACAAATCTTATTTGAAAATCCACAAAAATTTGATTAGGAATAAAAGGAGGTGTTCTGTATACGTCAATGAAATAGCAACACAACGACAAAATTAACCGAAAGACCCCTGAGGAGTCAACCTATAGTCTTTAACAACAGACAAGTGGTTACACAAAATGGCATGCTCTAAATCGCCCCGAGACGCAAAAGTGAAACATTCAAAACTCTGTCATTTAGACACGATTTTCCAAATAACGAAAACAAATTAGATATGACATACGACAACCGGTGATGGGGTTTATAAATTAGGAGATGTAATCAAAATGTAGATAAAAGAACTTAGAGTACGTAATGTATAAGGTTTATGGTATGATAAAAGCATGCAATGTATGAAATGAAATCGTCTTTAGCGGGCTTATATGAAAATGTAATAGTAGTAACTACTCAAGGTTGTCATCGCTTATCGCAATGTTCACACATGACGCCATCAATTTAAATGAACGTTTTGGAAATATGCGGACGATATTAAATCCACAGCTCCTGGGAAAGTTCTTTTTCATGGTAAAGAAAGTGAAAAATACGCCTCGAAGTAGTAAAAGGTTGGTAACTTTTAAATTATTAACTTTTTTTATATTCAGACTTTCCTCTAAATTGTAACATTATTCGGAGAATTGCGTTTTAATAGCAAATCTTTAATTATTTCTGTTAGATTTATTCACATTTTCCCCTCAAGAATGTGCTCAGAGGACGATTAACCGAAGAGATATCTGCCTAAATCTATGGTGCAAAGTAAACAGATTAAAAAAAAAGTTTCAATTTTCAATATTAACCCCTTCCCCCCTTTTCAATTGTATATTTTCGGGGATTAATCTTGAAGACATGTTGCATCTAAACGAAGTCTTTTTTTTTCGTGTTTTCGTACTTCCTTCAATATGAAGCTCGTTAAATTCTATTCCAAAATGGTCACTAAAAAGTAATAAATATTGAAAAAAGTCGTAATAAATTCCATTGAGCACAAAACTAATTGAATTCAGATTTCAAGTATTTGGATATTCTAAAATATATTTGTACATATAATTTTTTGGCAGAAATTATAAAAAAAAGAAATAATTATCTAGTTTGACCTTGAAACACTGATTTAAGATTTACCTTAGCTGTGCATTATCCAGATTATAGCACAGTAAAAACAAAGAGATTTTGCCTGTGTCATGTGTAAATACAATTATTGGGTTACCAAGTCAATCGTTATATGTTGTTAAATATGGACAGTCGGGATGACCCTTTAACCCGAACTCCTACCTCGTTCGAGTCAAAAAGGCCATCCGAGCCGTGCAGATTAAATGACATAAACCGATTCGCTTGTTCAATAAACTATAACCAGTTCGCCGTCAGTCGGAAAATTACGGTAAACACAATTTTTCACGTTTTCAATGAAAACAAGAAACAATAACTCAGTATATATGCTGAATTTATTTTAGCATATGCTGAATTCATTTTAGCATATGCTAAATTCAATATTTATGACCTTGATTCCGTGTCAATATTATTGTATATGCTGAAATGTTCAGCATATGCTTAATTGAATTTAGCATATGCTGAAATGAAATTAGGATAATTATGCTTAAATGAATTAAGCTTATGTTGAAATGAATTAAGCATATGCTAAAATGCATTTAGCATATGCTGAAATACAATTTAGCATATGCTAAATGGATTTAAGAAGATGCTAAAATCAATAATTATGACCTTGAAGGCTTGATTCCGCGACGTAGCATATTTAAGAAATAATTCATGGGGCTTGAATTTATACTGATTTTACCACGGGTTGGCCCTTTATGCTAAATATTTTACCACGAGCGATAGCGAGGGGTAAAATATCGGCATAAAGAGCCAACCTGTGGTAAAATCAGTATAAATTCAAGCCCCTATGAATCATTTCTGTTCTTATAGGACAAATCATAGGCGGATCCAGGGGGGGGGGGCCTGGGGGCCCAGGCCCCCCTTTCGTGGGGAAAATTTGGTTGACTATATTGGGAATCACTGAAGCGCGACTGGAGCGGGCCCCCCTTAGGTCTGTCAGCGCCCCCCCCCCCCCTCCCCCCTTACAAAAAGTTCTGGATCCGCCACTGACAAATACGGCAATTCTTTTGGATCGAAGCGCTCTAGGTGAAGGCAAATATTTGCCGTTCCCGTAAATAAACATACTGTTATATTGACGTAAAAGAACGGAGCAAACTGAACTAGTGACATGCTTAAACTATTTGCAATAACGTATTTAGATAGGTTTGGATGAATTTAAATGATAATTTTACTAATATGTAAAAAAAAAAAGGCTTATAACACATTTTATCATCGTTTGTTAATGTTTCCTTGTTTTGATGACTTTCGGTTACACAATCGGGCATTTTCCAATAAAAATGCTTATATTCTTACGTCATCGTTCAATGATGTCAAGTAGTTCATTCATAAAAAGAATATGACTTGGGAGTATGATCCGAACAGCCCAAACAATATATTCATATTTTACCACGGGTGTGTTCTCAAAGCGTTTGAAGAACGTCATATTAGAATGAAAGACAAAACATAATTAAGGAGGTTCTTTGCATATATTATAAAAATGAAAATCATAGCGTTAAAAGAATCGATTCTATGATAGTTGTACTAAAGCCGCACTGTTTGTACAACTTCATAAATCAGGCCAGCCTAAAATGTTTAAATATATTTATGTCAGTACAAAAATACACCGAGCATCGGACTTTAAAATTCGAAAACTTAACTATCTCGATTGTTGAATCTGATAATGAACTGGTACCAATGTAAGAATCTATATTTACATTGCGAAGTTGAGGTTGTTTTATTTTTTTTCAAAGTAAAACATGTCCATGCAATGCTACTTTTCGAAGTTGAAGTATATGATTTAAAAATAGTTTTCATATCAGATGTATTCACAACCCTCAGACGATGTCAACCCTCGCTCTTTCGGCTCTTAGGCTGATATAATGACCTATTAAAGGCTTATAATACATCTGATACAAAAATTGTTATATTTAATAATCTGATAATACAATAAAAACAAGTACGGAGAAAGTTATTATATCTTTAATTTATAAAATTTTGTTGCTTTTTCATGTCAAATTGACCATGCTGTCAATTTTGTAAGTTTGGATTTTTCTCTTTTTTTTTGTTTTTAGAAGAAAAAGTATATCATTTCAACTTCTTTGTTATAAATGATTGAAAGAATACATATCTAAGAATTTTAAAAAGAAAAAATTGATATGGGATGTACATATTTTTGGTAAAATCATTTCTTTTTACCCCTCATCCATTTTCTCAACATTTTGGCAGATGACACTGACCGGATTGATTATAAAATTTGAAAATTTTATTACTCAAAAACCACTTATTGTAAGTACACAATTTTTTCACGGAGTTTAGTTTGATTATAATATTTTATTTAATTCATTGATATTTTCCACTTGTATCACATATTTTGGAAATAATTCCCGAACGAGATTTCAACGAGACTGAAATATCAGAAGAATACATCCTTAAGCTGCTGATAAGAAATCATCTCTTTCTACACGTGTTACTGACATGTGTTGTCCAACCTTGATGACCGAAGGTAGTACACACATGCTACGGGAATGCTGTTAATATACATTCCTTTGTTATTTCAGACTGAAAAACACGGACGATTGTAGCTATGGGCGTACAGATGAGTACAGGTTCTACGCCAAACACTGATTATATCACATTTGGGAGAACGATAGGCCTTTCTTCAAATCCAAGGACTTTCTCATTTCACGAATGGACAGTAAGAAGTATTCCATAGTTTCGCAATTTAAATCACAAGTACTCTTTGCGTGGTCCCGCCAGTTTGTCACTTATTTGTGAATTTGTTATCAAGAAATTAAGTACATGGCACTTTAGCTATACTTTTTTCCTTACTGAAGAAATAGCTTTATAGAAACAGTCCTGAGCAAACTTAGATAAAAAAGAATAACGAATACTAAAAAAAGATGAAAGATTGGAGTCCATGCTAAAGTGTCTATGATCTGAGTTCATCTGGAGATAATTCTCTTGTTTTTAAGTGTGTGTATCTAGTTTGCTTTAGTTCTGACATGATTTAAAAAGAGGCGGGAAATAACAAGGGTACATTCAAAAGGCACCAGTCGGAAAAAAACTTATAGAGCCATGCCAAAAACTAAAGGCTAAGCAACACGAACCCCACGACCAACAAGGGTTGATCTCAGGTGCTCCGAAACGGTAGGCAGATTCTGCTCTATAGTGCATTTCCATGGCAACCTGCCATCCTTTGAGTTCATGTAATTATTTTAAAACGAAAGTTGAATTTTTTTCAAGCGAAGTTGATTTTAAACCGCTGTAGCCGCTCTTCCTAGACCCTCTTTGTATTTATACTCGACGTACTTTGAGGACTTTTAATGCATTTAACTTCCAAAATCTACCTAATGAAGGTTATTTCAGAAGCAATTGCCTTGCCCATTGCTATATGCAAAATGCGTAATATTACTTATACAGGAAAACAGGAACGTACCTTTGCTGGTAATCTATTCACTTCACATTTATTGCTTAGTTCCATTTATCAAATCTGTTGGAAAACTGGACTTTTTACGACGCCTTTACACTAGATTTGCAGATTGATATTTTAGTCTTGGAAACATGATTTAGTTATTAGTTTAAATTAGCTTTGCGGTATGGGTTTTGCTCATTGTTGAAGGGCGTACGCTGACCTATAGTTGTTAACTTCTATTTAATTTGGTCTCTGGTAGAGAGTTGTCTCATTGTCAATCATATCACATCTTCTTAATTTTATATTTGAAGTAGCTTTCAGTAACTGCATGCGAGTACTCTTAGATCGGCACTTTGTGTCTATTGACATTTAATCAGTTGTTTTTGTGCTTCGTGTCTATCTAATGTGTCAAACTCTTTCCAACTGATTTTTACAATTTGTTCTTATGTTGCGCTGTTATAGAGGAAGAATGGAGCGCTCGCAACATGTTAAACTCCGCCATGTTAATGGATCACGGAAAGGAGGCAGCAAATGATCCCAATAAACTAGTGTTTTGTGGTATTTCATTAATGTCCCAAAGTTTAAGGTTTTTTTTAAAGTCTGCCAAGTAAGTATCAAGGTCTTGATGACCAGATTTGTAAAATATATTTAAGGGGAAACAAAAGAACACAGATTTGAAGAAAGGACACTGATTTGAGCCTGGATATAGATTTGACTCTTACATATACACTTATTCCTGTAATAAGATTAATCTGTTTCAACGAAATTAAAAAAAAAATGCATTTGGTTTATACTCTAAGATCTCTCTGGAGAACTTCGTAAGAGATCATAGAGTTTCATATCATGGTGAAGGAATTAGATGTTACAGAAGGTACAATACAAGCATGTTCATATAAGACACTACTGAGATCATTTGGCCCTGGTTAAACTGGTTTCACATGGAAATTTATTTACTAAAGGCCATTATTTGTTTACGCTTTAAGGACGTTTTATCGAAAATGGAAGATCGTTTTGCAGAACACGTGCGTTTACATGTAGAATTAAGGGATCTGTACAACTGGTGTACTGTATTTAATGTCTCTACAACTTCATTAATTCGTTTGAGCTTATATCCTTTAGAATAAAACATGTATTAGCGTTATACCGTTGTTTTCCCTTTGAACGTTGCTTTTCTTTGTCTATTATTCTTGCGGCCACTCCGGCTTCCTCCGTCAATGAAAACTGACCGCCACGAAATAGCACAAAAGTGTTGAAAGTGGCGTTAAACACCAATCAATCAATCAATCTGTTATTTTTACAAATGTCTATTCGATACAAAGTAGGTTTTATTTCGTATTTACCCTTATCACTTTTGTCTGGCAAAAAATGATACAGTTTGACACAGCATTAGCAATTGTCTTGATTAGCAATCTTTATTTTAGGGATCTTGTAAATTAAAAATAGATGTATACGACGATGATACTTTGGAAGATGATTATGTAGATTCTATGACCGGACACTACTTCATGGAGAGACCATATTACAATGAAACAAATGCAATAACTAAAACTTTCAAACTTTCAAACAGAGTAAGGTAAGATACCATTAGGGAGCTACCATTTAATTTTGGAAGAATAGTCCATCCCCTACCCCCGAAGCCACACATTTTCCTTAATAAAAGCAAACATTCAAAATATGTTTCAATTGACACTTCAGATTCTAAATAATTCTTTTCCAATTAATATTTATTCAAAATCACCACATTGTTTTGCAAAAAAAAAACATAACTGCTTTAATTTTGATCTTTGCTTTTATTATCTCTAGGTCGGTGCAACTATAGTAGACGTTTCGTCCACGAAAGTTTCACCAGTCCAGGAGTCAGTACATTGCTACTGACTTAACATATCATTAGTACAGTCAGTTTTGGATCATATTTACTATTTATAAAAAAGTTGAAGTATCTAAAGCCCTAAGATTTTTCTACCCACAGGCATAGATGGCCTCAGCTAGATTTTGGACAGCTTTTTAGAATTTTTGGTTTTAGATGGTCGATATCTTCAATATATATATTTATTTTGACCGTTTCACTAATTCAAGCTGCAGTGATGAGTCTAGTGTAGACTTAAGGACCTCCTTCTAGTGTTTTATATTCTAAAGTAAGTGTCAAAGTCATTTAGTTTTATAAAGGAACAGCTGCTTGTAGGGAATGCAGTAAATGATAGATACATACATGTTGACTCAATCAACACATATTTACATGAGTAAAAAACGAACAACCAAAGACTGTCTGTACGAAGAAACCTTACAAGGACACCGCTCACTCAGTTTTTTTTATTTTCAATAACCGCTAAAACCCTATTTGGCATACATAGTATGTTTTACAACTTTCACGTCATACTGAACGTGTGTTCAATGTTTAAAGCTGATGTTACAAGTTCACGTTAAACTAAATTACACTTAAACTTAAACCGACCTGTAACCAAAAATGTAAATTATTTAGGGACGGACGGAGGGACAAACCAGCTACTGGACGAACAAACAAACTAACGGACGCACAACCCAAAAAATATATTGCCATCAACTATCATAATCAGGCATAAAACATTTCATCCTTATGATGAAAATTATATTATTAAATTATAGCGGTAGATCAAACATTGAATTCCCGCACAAAATCTAGTTACTCACCTACAGTTACTGATACAAGGCGCAATATATCCATTCATGTATAAAGTCGTACTTTTTGCCCCTTGAATTCGAAAACAAGAAGTATGGTATATCTTTTTGAGTTTATATATCGAAATATACCAGGTAAAGCCTGAGTTTTAGACGTAAACATTGTAAAAGAAAAACCGGGAAAACGCATTTAACATGTAGAATGAAAAAATATGGTATGATTGCTAGTAGACAACTATTCAGCGGAAACTAAAGGGCGCGAATATATACAATTATAGGTTACCGCGTGACCTTCCATAATGAATAAAACTCATGTAAGCTATAAAAGTCCCGACTTGAAAAATTGTAGACTATTTTAAACGAGAAAACCAACTGCCTATTTTATACAACAATAAACGACAAACAAAATATGACAAACAGTACCTTTATCCCCCTTGGAAACATGAAAAAAAAACAAAGGAAAACATTTATTAATGATTGTCTTTCGAAGTTAAAAACAATCGAAATAGAAATGAAAAGCTCAAAAAAGCACCGTCATCAAGAATATGAACGTTCTTGTACAATAACCTGACATGAAAAGGCGGACCTCATAGAAAGCATCTCCATATGGAATGAACCTATTCGTTCCGAAGCTGGCCGTGCTAGAAATTTTACTGAAGAAACTTACGATAAAATCCAGAGAAAAATACATATTACCTACAAGGCACATGACTTCCGGACGAAAAAGATGATGGAAAGTATTGATGAAAGTCTTTCTCTTGAAAAACGCGGGGAATAAAGACGGACTTTTGGTCAGCGATACACAGTAATACCATCCAAGATGGCAGTCTATTTCGGTCACGGGACTTAATCGTCACACATTCGCAGTTTACTTTTTCTGGTCACGCTTACAGGGTCACGTGACTTCACAGATCAACTAGTCTGTCCCGTGATTGATGACGTCAAATATAACTTCCATTTTGGTTGTTGACGTCCCAATGAGACGATGTATCGAATCCCCCCAACGAATCCCACACCATGAATACGATATTAAAAAGTAAAACAAAAATAACGAACTCCATGGAAAATTCAAAACGGAAAGTCCCTTATCAAATGGCAACATCAAAAGCTCAATCACATCAAAGGAATGGTTTAAAACCGCACCTTTACTTCTTATTATGGCCTACATTGAAATATTAATGACGTATTTAGTCAACCAAAAGAACAATTCACGAATCTTGTAAACTGATTCATTTTGAATAAATTGTAAATTATCTTAAACTATTTACAATCCTTTCTTTATGATTAGAGGGATTTCGACATTATTTTTTTTCTACATTCACGCTTCTATTTTGTAAATAAACCTAATATGAAAGGTGAAACAGTTGTCTTAACTTTCTTGATCTGCAAGTAGATAGCTTTCAGCTGTTTATGTTAAAATTTATATGAGTTCAATATTAGATTGCAAAATGTAAAAAATACATGTGACTAAAAAAAGGTAAAAAATGTATGAAACAGGCGGGATTCCTGCTTTAAGTGGCATTGAGGACGAACTTTTGCTTTTTATATATATATGAAGTGCAATTGACAGTATAAAAAAATTAAAGTTCATGTGCATTTTAAAATAACTTAAGAGAAATTGACCAAAAGTATGCAGGAAAAGGTGTCGTGTGTAGTGAATTCGTCTTATATTACAAAGTAGGTATGTACAATAAAAAATATGATAAAATAGTGTAAGCTCTAGACTCTAGACTATTAACTTTCTTCCGTAAGTACTATGAACAAGTGTTTTGTATTCTTATCAGTAACTTCCAATCTCTATTTTTTTAATATGAACAAAAGGAGGGGAAATTTGTTAGAGCAATCGTTTTAAACTTCCTTTAAACATGATTTCATATTTTGAATTTTACCAGTCTTACAATACTGCTATATATAGCCTCACGCTGAAAAATAAGAGAAGTGTATTTCTTTTCAATAAAATTATCAGAAAAAAAAACTATAGTCTATCATGTCCATCTTCAAATTATATCAGAAGAGTTAAGAATAAGATGAAGGAACAGGTGTTGTGCTTATTGATATTGAGTTATTGTTTGTTAACATTACGAAGTATGTATCCTTACCATTAGGAAATTAAATGTCTGTCTGTTTAACGCCTCTTGTCCCCTCTTGTCCCCTCCTGTACATCAATATATGGTTTTGATTACCAGGTTGGCTGTAAATATAAAAATAAGAGATGTGGTATAATTGCCAATGAGACAACTATCCACCAAAGTTCGAATGAAGTGGATGTAAGCAATTATAGGCAACCGTATGGACTTCATTAATGAGAAAAACCCATATCAAATAGTCGGCTATTAAAGGCCCGGAAATGAAAAATATGAAACAATTCAATTGAGAAAACTAACGGCCTAACCTATAACAAATTTGTTTAGGAAAAACAAGTATGACAGATATAAACCAACGACAACCACTGAACTATAAGCTCCTGACTTGGGACAGGCACATAAAGAAAGTGGCGGGGTTAAACATGTTTGTGAGCGCTCAACCTTCAACTAATCTATTCCAGCATTTATATATGCATGTATGCGTGGCTGCGTGTGTGTTGTTAAAGAGAATCAATAGGAATCCATTGGCTGTCGGTAATCATGGTGAATTAAATATAGCATTACATTAAATTAAATATGAGACACTTTACTGTTATCCTTAATATCATTATATAATCTACAAAGAATTTGGAGGAGGAAGTGTGATTATAAGCTTTATTGAAAAGATTTATTTACAAGGTTTATTGGGTGAAAAGAAAATGACATACCTTCACACCAGCAAAATATACAATATATCAGTTTTAACAATTCGTTTGATATCATAAATATTATATCTTTGAAAAAAATGATTATCCTTTCCCTAATTAAAAAGAATACTAGTAGTAACAATCGGAATATTAAAAAACAGAGACGAAGAAAAACAGATAAATCATGACAAAAAGAAAAAGACGAAAAGAAAGAAAACATTCCATATATAAAACACTGGAAAGAAAACAAATAATTGAGCAAAACCCAAGACCGTTCCTCAACTCATGTGCTCCTTAAATGTAAGCAGCTCTTGCTTCACTTGTGATTAGGTTGAACGTTTAATCTTAAAAAATAAAAAGTGCTTAATAATTTGCGAAAATGTTGTCGACATACGCTTTTAATTTACAGCTCTATGTACTAACTTTAACACTGCCCAACCAGTATTCATTCGATATGTAATTGGATTTATCTTCTTAAAATGTGTAACACCCTCTTATAACAAGAATAGTGTAGCATCTGTTTCGTTGATATAATGCAAAGGACGATTTTATCTTTCCTATTTAAATTTTACCATTTAATTAGAAACAAAGTCATTTGGTACTTTAATTTCGACTATAGAAAAAAAATGTAAAACTTGTATAATTGGCATTTTGAAGAATTTTGATTAATTATTGCAGAGTAAATTGAATACTGTACATACTTGGCCTTTGGCCTTGTTTTAACAGAAATTGCATTTAGCGACTTTTTTGCGATCTGGTAATGCAGAAAGTACAGATAATTAGATTCAAGCGGTATATACTATATTCGTATGTAAGGTGGTGCATCAAATTCTTTAACTGATATATTTTTGTTCACTAGCAGAGAAAACATGGTAGACACGTTGGGAAGACATGTTGAAAAGTTCGCGACTTTCCTATAACGAGAAAAATTTCAAAATTGTTGGGTTTCTTCCATTTCAAAAAACTGATATGGAGTGCAAATATTAAACCAAATTTTCTCATTTCATTGTTTATTTCTTTGAAGTATGACTGTAAAGATGACGGTGTATTGCGACCGAAATTATTATGGTAGAGGATGTGACATTTATTGCAGACCGTCTTCGAAATAAACATGTAACCGGATAACCGGTGCCAAAAGGTGTACATCAGGTTGGTATTTGTATCAATGTTGCAAATGGTATTTAATTCCAAAATATGTCATATAATATTGCAAACAATTTTTCTTGGAAATTATTGCAGTGTTGATGTCCTTATAAACAATCACGTAACAGAATCATTTAGTATTTACAAAGTAAACGGTGAGGCATATTGAGAAAGCAGTAGTTTGATGTGTTAATGCGGATAGCTTGCGGAAAGTGAACATTTGTTGAGGATCATAAGAATTATCAGGATGGCAAGCGGTTTATGTACACTAAACCCTACCCCAATAAAAAAGTTTTAGAAATGTTATGACAAACGACTGATTATATTATTCACAAATCGGTTGTTGAATTCTGCTATTCGTTTTATCTTTTGAATTGTTTCTCATTTTGTCATGTTGGGCCTTTTATAATTGACTATACGGTATAGGTTTTGCTTATTGTTGAAGGTCGTACGGTATTTTATATTGACGGAGACATTGTGTCAGCTTATGTGTTAAAGTGTCTGCTTTACGCAGAATATGAAGATCGCCACATATCCATCGAACAATTTAGTAGTTCGTCATTTTCATTTATGTTTAATGTGCTACTGACTGGAACCTTAAGAAATTGCAATATGAGATGGAACTTCTGTAAAAAATGCTTTCCTTGCCGATGTATCATGTCTATCCCAAATTGAAAGTTGTGATGTTGATTGTTTTACTGTTTTGATTCAAGCACCACTGACGAGTCATGCATGTGTATATGAGACGAACGTCTGGCTTACTATATTATAAATTAACATGTTCTCTTTCGTGAATTATTTTCTCCCTTGATTGTATGATTACGCTTGTAATTATGGTGTTGGAACGGGGAACTTTGCAACTTAAAAAAAGAATCAGAAAAGTCCAAAAGGGACAATTAAAACCACAAGTCGAAGAAAAACAATAACACCAACATTTTAATGGTCTTAAATATAACAAACAAAAATCTGTCTATATCTTTTAATACGCAGTTTTCAAATGCTTACAGTTGTTTGCTTTTTTCAAGAAATATCTATGATTTTGAATGGGAAATATTCGAACCTCTAAGGTTTTTCTATCCCCGGGCATAGACTGCCTAAGCCGTATTTGACACAACTTTTTCTGTATTTTTATGCTCTTCAACTTCGTATTTGATTCGACCTTCCACCGACGAGTCTGATGTAGATGAAACTTGAATATTGTTACCCAAATTATAAGCTTAATATTTTTTACAACCACTGGGTCGATGCCAATGCTGGCGGACGATTAGAATTGTTGATTTTAAAGTGTCTTCAACTTCGTATTTGATTTGGCCTTCCGACTGTCTTAATTCGAGCGCCACTGGGGAGTTTAATGTGTAGACAAAACAAGCGTCTTGCATACCAAATTATAAGCCTATAAATATTTAGTAATTCAATTAGTCCGGTATCAAGTAAAAAAGTAAAAGACGTATGTAAAAATATCAACAGATTACGACAATTAAATGTTAAGATCGTCATAAAAATTGTGATAATGTTATCCATTTGAAATAATACGCACGAGTTTTTGAGACAATTAGAAAATCATTAGCACGTTACTCCAACAAGTCATAAAAAATGCACAGTTGTTTTCAACTGATCGAGATAAAAAAAAAACATTACAAGATTAAAAATTCAGTTCTGTTTGAATATTAGTCCCTGTAATTTTTTGGCAATTTCAACAATATTGCAGGATGGACTGGAACAGACTGTCATATTAAGAGAAATAGTTTTGCTAGTGCACCCTGCAAAACCAAAGCTACATGCTACAGCACCAGGAAAACATATCGTTGTGTTAGTAAAGATGATTTTACAGGTGAGTTTTCAGATCACATTCAGAATGTATTCAATATCAACCTAGTCTCACACTACGTAAAGTTCATTTTACTTTCAGTGTCATGTTTCGGACCATGATATGTTAAATGAAAATCTGTATAATATCGCGACAGCTATTAGATATGTTTTATGATATTGCTCATTATTAAAAAAAATAACTTTTGAAATTCATAAAGGCTGATGTTTGACCGTTCAAAAATTAAAGTATACCCTGTCAACTACATGATCGATATTAAAATCGAAAAAAATATATTATTTTAGGTCGACAATGCAAAAAAGAAATAAACGAGTGTGCCAGTTTTCCTTGTAAGAACAATGGGACATGCGTAGACCTTATAAACAATTACAGATGCATGTGT
This sequence comes from Mytilus californianus, assembly GCF_021869535.1. Lineage (NCBI taxonomy): Eukaryota > Metazoa > Mollusca > Bivalvia > Mytilida > Mytilidae > Mytilus > Mytilus californianus. The sequence continues at coordinate 51,978,104 of NW_026262581.1, read as the reverse complement.
CCATATGGTTACAGTGGTGAGGATTGTGACTCGTTAACTTACTTATGCAAGAAAACCCATTGTGTGAATAACAGCACATGCCTAATGGACTCTAACAACGTCAAGTTTCATTGCGAGTGTGGTAAGGGTTGGAGTGGTCATCTATGTGGCACTGATGTAAACGAATGTAATAGTAATATATGCCAACATAAATCAACATGCGAAAACACGATCGGTAGTTTTCGATGCCAATGCACGGATGGTTGGACTGGTAACGTGTGTAATATTGACATAGATGAATGTAACAGCAGCCCTTGTCTTAATGGCGGGATTTGTGTCAACACAAACTGAAGCTTCTATTGTCAGTGTTCTGATTCTTGGAATGGCATATATTGTCAATCTGACAAAAATAAATGCGAGGACGATGTTTGTAAAAATGAAGTAGAATGTAAGAACTTCGTCCTGACTATACTTAATTATATTGTTTCATTTTATTTTTTTCACTTTTTAAACTGTAGCAAGTAAAATTTTGTCGGAGTTTGCTCCGACGTTTGACCTTTTTTTTTGGTGACTTGCTGGGGCCGTTAGACGCCAAAGCGCATTCAATATTGAAATATTGCTAAGAAACACAGAGAGAGAAAACGTTAAAAATTATATGTTTTGTAGTTTAACTTTAAGCTAACGTAAGAGATGAAATAGTATCTGTACGTTGCAGCTTCCTTATATTTATTTCCAAATACATTTCAGGCGTTAACGACAAATTTGTGATCTATTTGGACCAGAATGTATCATCGGCCATTAGAAAGGAAATTGTTTCGAGGATAAAATGGCTTATCCATAAATATGCAGCATACGATGCAGATTCTGAAAATAAAGATGAATCAGCAGATTTTCTAAAGAACAATGAAGGGTATGTGTACTACTTTTTTTGTTTATAAAAAAAACATTGTGTTGAAACCAGTTTTTTATTTTTATGCATGACTACGATTCGTTCAGTTTGTTGTTTTGGAAAGACTTTCGTTGGTTTTGCTATTTCTCATATCTAACAATGTTTTGGTCTCTAAACGTTCAGTATCCGTACTACATTGTGAATTTTGTTTCATAATTGCGAACATGTACATTGAATTTGATAATAGAGGTTCATATGGATAACTTATTTACATCGCAGTTGTTTTATTTTTGTAAGTACACCCTTTAGTTTTTTTGAAAGAGCACCGTAGAAGGAACGTTTGAATGGCACGGGTTAATACGTCTACTAAGGTGTGTTGACAAATAAGTATGTGATCATTTGCTGTTTGAAGTTGCCATTTTCTAATGTTCTTTCTCAAATTGAATGTCAACATTTCTGTTTGTTTTCTTATGTATTATTTTCAAATAATTTTCCTAAAAAGGGAATTTATTCCAATGATTTACATTTAGATAAATCGTATCTTAAAAATCAAAAATTAAGAAGTTACCTAGATGACTAAACACATATCGAAGAGAAAAGACAACAACATGACAAAAAAGAAGAAATGAGAAATGATAGTCAAGAACTTAACAATAAACTACTCAAATCTATAGAATGAGCAACACAAATACCACTGAAAAATCCGAGGGTAAACCGAGATGGTTCGATTTCCATTCTTTTGATGTGTTTGAGCTTTTGAATTTGCCATTGGATAATAGACTTTCCGTTTTTGATTTCCTTTGGAGTTCGGTATTTTGTTATTTTACTTTTTTCTGTACCATTTACCAATAAGCAATTTAAAACAAAAATATTAAATCAAATGGTTTGAAGAGTGTCTATCTGAACAAAATTTCATCCACCATAATGCTGTATTTCTTTCAGAGACACGATATCCAATGTTTCATTATCTTTATCAATTAACGGTACAAAAATATGCGGGGAAAACCTGAATGAGATTAAACGTCTTTTAAAGAGAAATGAAAGTGAATTGCCATTTAACATATTCAATGAAAGTATCGATGGCTTTACAAAACCAGAAGACATAGTAGAACGACAAAAGATACTTCAGAAGGTAAACACTTAATTCATTGTTCTGCAAATTAGAACGTATGATCTAAGGTAGAAACTAAGACTGGTCGATTGTTTCTTTCTTTACGTCCAGTAGAAAATAAGAATCTAGAGGCGTGTTTTGGCTCATTGTGTTCTGTTACTTTTGAAGATAGATGACAAAATTTATTATTTCAACACTGGGTTAGATCAGGTTGGTGGTTCTCTCTGTGTACCCCGGCTCTTCCACAAATAAAATGAAAGACTGCCATGATATAACTCAGTGTGCTGAAAGGGGCCTTCAACACCAACGATCAATTAATTATCATGTATTCACATTTATGTTACTCAATATTCATGCAACATTCTCTATGTCATCCCCATGTGACTTCATTTCAAATTTGTTTGTATAGTATTAGAAAATTAATTTACATGGTTTATAGTAACACGTTTGTAAACATATTTTGCAGTATGAATAATGATTTTAAGTATAACTTTTAATAATTTCAGGCATGGTTGGAAGACAATTGGTATTTAATAATGATAGCAGTTGGATTGGTAGTAGTGATAGCTATCGTACTGTTTGTTTTACTTAGATATAATCGGTAAAATATCAAGAGTCCGTGAATTAAGTTTATTTTCTACTTTGTGAAAATTTTGTTTTTATCTAATTAAAATTAAAACTTTGATGACGTTCGTTTTTCGCAAGTTTTCATTTTACCTTTTCTTATATTATTACGTGTAGAACCTTTCGAGAAACTTTATTTGCTTACAACATATGATTTGAAATGAGACAAACTTGAATAGATGGTGTATAACCAACGTTTGACAGAAAATTGAATTGATTTCACAATCCATTAAGTCATGGTCATGACACTGGAATTTTATCAAACAAAACAATCAATCAATCATGAAACTAATTCAAATGACACCAGTATGCATGTTATATTACCTTGTAACAATTTACTCGTTATTTTTATTATCAAAAATGATCTTCAAATTTATAAAGGTATAATTATAATGACATAGCTTTAATGTTTCTATCCTAATTTTGCGTCATTCCAATTACAGCGTTACATTACAAAGGAATATTTAAAACACAATGCAAACTATATTTATCTCGGGACGTCATGATTTAAGAATTGAAATATAATTATTAGAATTGGATACTTTCTACTGGTATTTTTTAGGATTCTAAAAGCGTTAAAATATCTGTATGAAGCTTTTATAATGAATAAAGGCAAGAGTAGTATACCGCTGTTCGAAATTCATAAATCGATTGAGAAAAAACAAATCCGGGTTACAAAATAAAACTGAGGGAAACACATCAAATATAAGAGGAGAAAAAAGACACAACAGAAACACTAAATGCAACACACACAGAAACGAACTATAAGATAACAATAGTCATTTTCCTGACTTGGTACAGGACATTTTTTACGGCAAAATTTAACTACAAAAAGGAACATTTTATTTTTATATAATGCCTTTTTTTCTATATTTGTTGTCAAAAACAACGACATTTCAGTAATGAGCCTGTATATAAGAACAGAATATTTCAAAAGCCAAAAGAAAACAGCCCTATGATGACACTGCCATCATAAGCCTTTAATGATGTCCGAAACCAGAGTGCTACAACGGAACATTAATCGACATTTCGTCACTATGATAAAACATTTCCAACCGAACAGAAACAAGTACCAGAACAGCCAATACTTTTGCTATTGAAAATGATATTTATCACAGAGCAACCCGAAGAACAGGAGAATTCATGAATTATTAATTTTTCAAATTTTGACGTAGCGTTTCAGTGAATTTATTATTCTTCCAGATTTCATGTGCAACGCTTTCAATTGTAATTATGCTCATTGACAATCATAATATAAATGTAGACACACTATAATTATTTATGTTAGAATTTTGTTAAAGAAACAGAACATATTTGTTATTATGAATCTTTCAATTTTAATTATAAAAGAATTAGCATAATAAAACACTTTCATTTCTAGCTCACTCGACCCACAGGGCCATGTAAGCTTTTCTCATCACTTGGCGTCGGCTGTCGTCCGGTAACTTTTACAAAAATTTCACCTTGAAACTACATGAGGAGTTGGCCACAATCGTTATTAGGGTATCTAGTTTAAAAATATGTCCGATGATCTCGGCTGCCAACCAACATGGCTAGATGTACTGGTTGACAAACACGCACAGTATACATGTATCTGCCTTATGGAAATTTTGACTGCAGATTAACCACATAACGTGAAGTAGAACATAGAAGTAGAATATTGTAAAACACATCTTTAAACTTTGTCATTAACAATGATGGTTAAAATGTTATAATAGTTTGGGATATAAGAAAAACTTCTAGGCAAGCCTTTACCTCCTGTACAAAATGCTGTAGTTTGGTATGGAAAATGCTAGTCCAAATTACTATGACGTCTTGAAAGGCTATTTTACTTTACTGCGAAGGCGTCAAACCAAAAAAAATAAATTGCCTTTCTAGATATCATTATTATAAGGACTAGGAAAATGCAACATACAGCTTTTTTTTTTTTTTTGAAAACCGATTATTTAAACATTAAGGTTCTATACATAAAGGCAGACATCTTTGATTCGAAAAGGGGGATATGCAATGTTCATGCATTAAATTCTTAAAAGTCTATAGTTATAAATGTATGTTCTTCATTATATACATTTACATCTGTATGTAAAAAAAAATACATCTAGGTAAGGAATTACAAATATGAATGTGCATGTTTCTGTGCAAAACCTTTGCACAGTGTCGCTGGGCTTCTCATCTGCATGTTTATTTGTTTAATTTCAAATTAGTATTTTCCAAGATCAGATTTTTTAACCTTTGCCGCTTATCATTTCAGGACATTTAGGCAGCATTGCCAATCTAGTATCAGTTTCCTATTGTCATGTGATGGACACTACCTGGAGTTGAAGTCAATTAACAATGAACACAATCATGACACTTCTGAGGTAAATGTTATAAATGTTTACGGTCTAATGTTAATCTACTTCATTTGAACTTACAATGTACATGCCAATCTTAATTGACTAGGTTTATATAAGAAAGAAGATGTGGTATGATTGCCAATGAGACAACTCTCCACAAGATAATCAAATGACACAGAAATTAACAACTATAGGTCACTGTACGGCCTTCAACAATGCAACTCGTACAAAGAAATAAGTTATAGAACACCTGATGTAGCTAGCTTGATACACAATATAATAACATTTGTTCTGGAAATCAATGAAACTGATATTGCAGAAGGTTTGTACTTAAGCTATTTTTCATATTTTTGGAGAGTCTATTACAAGCAAATGCTTAAATAAAATGAATAAACTTATTGTTGATATACATAAAGTTCTTATGTATGCAGTTAAAACATTGATGTTGCCAAATACGGATTACGACAATGAACTCTTTTTAATTTAAAAATCAATGTGTGGGGAAAATTCAGCTCAGTTTTTATCTATTTCAAATTATTTTCAACATACCTTTATTTAAAAGAAAGAGACATTCATATAATATACTGTATTATTATTTTTAGAGAGAATACATCTTGAAGTAGATACAGAGAACATAAGAAAAACATGTTCATCTGATGATGGTACAGAAAACTTAGAACCTATATGCAGAAATAAGTATGCGTCTTGTAAGTAATAATTTTAAGGCGTAAGAATTTTGCAAAAGCCAACAAAAATTAATGTTTAGCTTTTCCTTCTCTTACTTAAAATTAATTTATTTTTCATCTCATTATTAAATCATAGAATGTAGTTACAGGGTATTAGGTTAAAATGTTTCTAAATACTGTTTTATATACATAACAAATCTGAAACTGTTGATGAAGATTTTAACCAAGATGAGAAGATACAATTAAGTTTTTAATTTGCTATCATATTTAATAAATATAAAAAAATCTGCCCCCAAATTCAATATACCAAACTAATTGTGAAGTGGCCTTTTGACTGAAAATAAGATAATTGGTTGATACATTTATTGGTGACATTTAATTTATAGATAGTTGTCTCATTGGCATCATACCGCACTCCTTATATAAGGCTAAGCATTTGTAAGTCAAATTGTCACACATTATAGTATTTGTTGCACAATATTTCAGTACCCAGTGACATTAAGTATCCACCAAAGTTATCCAGGAAAGGACGACCAAAAGGCGGTGAGAAAACTGTTATTGGTACATGTATAACAAAGAAATCAAAGAGACATCACCTTCAGCCTTTCTTCAAGAAAAGAAGTGTGATAAAAGAATTAGGTAATCACAATTGTTTTTTAAATGTTTGCTCTACTTCAAATTATGAAAGGGTAATTTCAAAATAAAATATTTGGACTTATTTTTTAAAATGTACTTATATGTCTATCGAATATGAGATTAGAGTTTGGTTTAAGGTAGTTTGACAGGTTATACTTCTGGTTAAAGCTAGCCTCATAAAATGGATGTGTGCTCACATCAACAAGTAAATAAAAAAAAACATTTTCATTATGATGTAAGCTTTTTAAAATATATTCCTAATAAGGGTTTTTTATCTAAAGTTTTGGAGTTCTCTGAAAAATGAAAATGAGAGCTGGTCACAGTTTTCTATGGAAGCATTTCTTGTTGGTGTGGAAAAGCAATATTTTGTTTTAGATAAAGTAAAGAGTATGTCTTATGTATAAAGAATATTGGCTTTGATATTTTATGACATTTGAAAAAAAAATGTTACATGTTTTTTTTTCTCTTACAGCAATATTACAGTGGATTCTTGGAGATGAAAAGGGAAGAGTAGTTTTTGATGATAAAGAAAAAGTATTTCAAAATTTCAAAATGAAGTCCAGGACTTTGCTTTTTCAAGTGCTCGTATTGATGACAGTGTAGACCTTTTAATTGTTGAAAAGTTTTTTTACAAAAGAAGCAATGATTGCGGTGATGAATGTAGTTATGATAAATAAAGAAAACTCGTTTCACAAATGTAGTTCATGCACTATGGATTTGAATTTGAAAACTAATGTTGTTAAGTGCTCGTCCTGTCTAGGATGGAACCACTTGCCATGTGTATTTTTGAAAACTGTTCCAAAAGCTAAACATTGGTATTGTAAAAGATGTAAGCAAATCAATAAGTAAAGAGTTTGTCATCAAAGTTTGAAAGATGATACCTCCTACAACTTTCCCTTCCAACATTATGTCCAATAGTATTTATCATATTGTTCCTCATTATTTTTGCCATTTTTTGCTTAAAGGCTATCAGTTCGGTTAAGACAACAGTATTTGTATTTGATAAAGCAAAGAACAATGAATACTACTTTAAAATGTCATTTGTAATTCAGGGTTTGTAAAGCCTGTCTTATATATTATGATACATATTTTGTCTTTTTAAAACCAAATATTTGTGCAGACGCTTGTCATGACAATGGATCTTTGTATTTTTTCCCAATTAAGTATGTATCGCCATAATTGTATAGCTTCTTTTTCAATAAAATTGATAAGTTTTTTATCAATGATTTAAAACATTGTGGCCTCTTAGAGCTTTCCAGTTTTTTATGTATTTGTATTTAGATTACTTCTTATTATTATTTGTTCTTATATACATGTATATACTATATATATTGCTATTTTGTTTAATATGATATTTGATGTTAATTTTGTTGATAGTATTTTGATTTTCTTTGAATTTAACAACTATATATAAAATAAATTTACATGTCTTGAAATAATTTGTTCTGATTGCCCTCTACAAGTAAAGCTTTTGGATGGTTTTATAGGAACCACTCTGTCCATCTATATGAAAATAAGGAGATGTGGTATAATTGTCAATGAGACAACATCCATTTGTCTGTCCATGATCCTCATTTTTTCCTAGTTTGCACATTATCAACACCATACCAAAGCTTTATATGGTCAGTGACTGTATAAAGCACAGTTGATAGGTCCTGTGCATTGTGAATGTACACTGAGCCAATCTGGACCAAACTGTCAAAATCCTTCTTTTGGATGTTTGTATTGCCTTGCATGTGTAGAGTCACATAATGTGAGACAAATTGAGGCTCATCTAGTGGCAACAGCTTAAACTGTTTGTTTTAAGCTGTATATTTCAGAAGGTATAAGACTTTAATGCTTCATTTCATATCCTGCATACAGATGCCTTATGTTGGTAAATTTCTGTCCATTGTCCTTGACCTCATTTTAAAATTATCAGACACCCACCTCCTGTTGGCCATTTAATAGATTTTCATAGATACATGTATGTTTAATATAATATGTTGAAAATTTGTTATTACACTTTTCTAAGAAAATACTGAACAGAATGACTTCATATTTGGTTAGCCATTTGACCCTTGTCAGATGAATTGGTAGGCATTTTGTACCTGCTTCCATTTTTCTGATACTGTGTACGAAAATATGGGGTTTACTAACAATTTGTTATATTAGGGGTGAACATGACCCTAATACACAAACCCTAAGTTGCATAAAAAAGTTTTTCTAGCAAGAATATGGTTTCGGAGTAGACATAATGTCAATTATTTAAACTTGAAGGTCAAGTTCAGAGGTAATCTTAAATGCTATGGAACACATCGTGTTGAGTTGTAGCATCCATGTGACAAATATCAAAAGCCTACACCAAGAATTTGTAACGTCTCAATATACAAATCCTCACCTACACAAATCAAATATTTTGCGGTCTTTGGTCAAGATAATTATGATATGTCATACATGGTTACTGGTATACATCATCTTGTCAAATATTATAAGTCTGTTTAAAGATAAAAACAAATTTGGCCCAGGCACTGAAGGTTTCATGAGAACAACTTTGAGAAGAATTGATTAAAAATGTATAGAAACTTAACCATATAAAAGTAAAAAGATGGCATTGCTGAAAAAGCATCAACAATAAAATCTCTGTTTATGAGGGAAAGTTTCAAATATAAAGCAGTAAATGGTTATGAACAGAAAGGGGTTAAACTGCAAAAAAACTCATGACGTGTTTATATTCTCTATAGCCTATAGTCAGACAGTGTCCCATGTTGTCATGTTCCACTTGCTTTCAATTCTTTTCAAGCTTTATAGAAAAATAAGGAGATGTGGTATGATTGCCAATGGGACAACTATCCACCAAAGTTCTGAAGTAAATGTCAGCAATTATTGGCAACCGTTCAGCCTTCAACAAAGAGAACAACCCAGACATTATGGTTGGCTATATGAGGCATCGACTTGAAAAATATGAAGCAGACCTGAAATAACGACAACCACTGAACAACAGGCTCCTGACTTAAGACAGGCACATGAAGAATATACAAAACGTTATTCTCTTTTCCTGCCATACTGACACATTTTTAGATTCCGTTGATCTGTGTAATTTTATTTTGACACTAAGCTATTTTGTTTAATATGATATTTGATGTTAATTTTGTTGATAGTATTTTGATTTTCTTTGAATTTAACAACTATATATAAAATAAATTTACATGTCTTGAAATAATTTGTTCTGATTGCCCTCTACAAGTAAAGCTTTTGGATGGTTTTATAGGAACCACTCTGTCCATCTATATGAAAATAAGGAGATGTGGTATAATTGTCAATGAGACAACATCCATTTGTCTGTCCATGATCCTCATTTTTTCCTAGTTTGCACATTATCAACACCATACCAAAGCTTTATATGGTCAGTGACTGTATAAAGCACAGTTGATAGGTCCTGTGCATTGTGAATGTACACTGAGCCAATCTGGACCAAACTGTCAAAATCCTTCTTTTGGATGTTTGTATTGCCTTGCATGTGTAGAGTCACATAATGTGAGACAAATTGAGGCTCATCTAGTGGCAACAGCTTAAACTGTTTGTTTTAAGCTGTATATTTCAGAAGGTATAAGACTTTAATGCTTCATTTCATATCCTGCATACAGATGCCTTATGTTGGTAAATTTCTGTCCATTGTCCTTGACCTCATTTTAAAATTATCAGACACCCACCTCCTGTTGGCCATTTAATAGATTTTCATAGATACATGTATGTTTAATATAATATGTTGAAAATTTGTTATTACACTTTTCTAAGAAAATACTGAACAGAATGACTTCATATTTGGTTAGCCATTTGACCCTTGTCAGATGAATTGGTAGGCATTTTGTACCTGCTTCCATTTTTCTGATACTGTGTACGAAAATATGGGGTTTACTAACAATTTGTTATATTAGGGGTGAACATGACCCTAATACACAAACCCTAAGTTGCATAAAAAAGTTTTTCTAGCAAGAATATGGTTTCGGAGTAGACATAATGTCAATTATTTAAACTTGAAGGTCAAGTTCAGAGGTAATCTTAAATGCTATGGAACACATCGTGTTGAGTTGTAGCATCCATGTGACAAATATCAAAAGCCTACACCAAGAATTTGTAACGTCTCAATATACAAATCCTCACCTACACAAATCAAATATTTTGCGGTCTTTGGTCAAGATAATTATGATATGTCATACATGGTTACTGGTATACATCATCTTGTCAAATATAATAAGTCTGTTTAAAGATAAAAACAAATTTGGCCCAGGCACTGAAGGTTTCATGAGAACAACTTTGAGAAGAATTGATTAAAAATGTATAGAAACTTAACCATATAAAAGTAAAAAGATGGCATTGCTGAAAAAGCATCAACAATAAAATCTCTGTTTATGAGGGAAAGTTTCAAATATAAAGCAGTAAATGGTTATGAACAGAAAGGGGTTAAACTGCAAAAAAACTCATGACGTGTTTATATTCTCTATAGCCTATAGTCAGACAGTGTCCCATGTTGTCATGTTCCACTTGCTTTCAATTCTTTTCAAGCTTTATAGAAAAATAAGGAGATGTGGTATGATTGCCAATGGGACAACTATCCACCAAAGTTCTGAAGTAAATGTCAGCAATTATTGGCAACCGTTCAGCCTTCAACAAAGAGAACAACCCAGACATTATGGTTGGCTATATGAGGCATCGACTTGAAAAATATGAAGCAGACCTGAAATAACGACAACCACTGAACAACAGGCTCCTGACTTAAGACAGGCACATGAAGAATATACAAAACGTTATTCTCTTTTCCTGCCATACTGACACATTTTTAGATTCCGTTGATCTGTGTAATTTTATTTTGACACTAAGCTACCGCTATTGCAAAGACCAGTTTTTGACAGTAACGCCGTCCATTTAGCATGATATATTATGAGCATGAACTAAAACTTCGAGCTGAGTGTATAAATATCAATATAAAAGTCCGATCGGTGATCAAATCAATCACCTAGGTTTTTCAATGAGTTCTTTTTCGTAAAACGATGTTAGACAATATTTCTCAGGACTATTCAGCCTTTACTTATCTCCTTAAAAACACGATGTTATATCTTCATCATTATATTTTTTGGCCGGACAAATAGCAAATTACCGTAAAAATGCTATTTGTCCGGCTTGCCGGACGAATAGACATTTTTGCCTATTCGTCCGGCTAGACATTTTTGACTATTTGTCCGGACGAATAGCCACTGCCTAGAAATAAATACAAAAATCTGTTAGCGGTAGAAATGTTCAGAATGTTGGGATATACCTTCTGTTCATTTACTCCAGAACTGTCAGACGATTTCTAATTGAAGTAATTGCCGGTTAATGACGATTTTCCCACTTTTTTCGTCAAATTTGACCATTATCTTAAATACAAGTACTATAATAGATGAAACTTAAATAGCATAAATGATCAGTAAGACAAGACCTACAAATAAGTCAACATGACCGAAATTGCCAGGTGACTCTTATATGAGTTATTGCAATTAAATTTCATTTTTGCCTATTTATATCTTTGAAATTATAATAAATAGATAAAAACTTTAAAAACAAAAATAAATACAAAAATCTGTTAGCGGTAGAAATGTTCAGAATGTTGGGATATACCTTCTGTTCATTTACTCCAGAACTGTCAGACGATTTCTAATTGAAGTAATTGCCGGTTAATGACGATTTTCCCACTTTTTTCGTCAAATTTGACCATTATCTTAAATACAAGTACTATAATAGATGAAACTTAAATAGCATAAATGATCAGTAAGACAAGACCTACAAATAAGTCAACATGACCGAAATTGCCAGGTGACTCTTATATGAGTTATTGCAATTAAATTTCATTTTTGCCTATTTATATCTTTGAAATTATAATAAATAGATAAAAACTTTAAAAACAAAAATGATCAGCAAGACTAGATCTACAATCAGTTAACATGTCCGAAATTGTATGTCAACTACTTATGAATTATGAGTAATTGCGCTCAAATTATGATTTTTACCAATTTCTTGCATTTTTGTCTATTATTGTGAAAATTATTATACATAGATAGACTTTTAAAAAGGCAAGACAAAATCTACAAATAAGTCTCACTGACGAAAGCGTTGGTCAACTCCTTATATGAGTAATTGCCCCTTGATGACTATTATTACCATAACCATCTAAAACTTTGTCAATATGTCTGAATCGTCGGTCGACTCCTTTAAGTGGTTAATGTCCCTATATTTACGATTTTTTAAATTTTTTTGCATTTTTTACCAGAAATATACTAAATAAAGAAAAAGAAAACAGCAAAAATTATAACCAAGACAAGATCAACAAAAGAAGAAATCTCAGTCATGAATCATATTCTAATACTTCTTTGTTGAAAAGGCACAAAGATAAAGGTGATCAACAAAGGCTCTTTGAAGCCTCTAGTTTTTATAATATAAATATAAACGTAAGAAGATGTGGTGTAATTGCCAATGAGACCGCCCTTTTGCCATAGACTAAATGAAGCAGACTTTAGGTCACCGTACGGACTTCAACAATAAATAAAATTCGTACTGCAAAGCAAGCTAAACAAACTTAATACAATTCAACCAAAAAAAACTAACTGCCTGTTTCATGTACAAAGTAATACACGAAATACAAATTTTATAATCAGAAAGAAACTTTAACGGCAGCCACTGAATCACAGGCTCCTGACTTGGGACCGGCATATGCAGAATGTGGCGGTATTTATCATGTTTGCGGGCGCCCAATCCAACCCCTTTACCTGGGATAGTGATGCAACAGTATGACATAAAAACTATAAAAATCAGATGAAATGGGCTTGACTCATCAGATCGATACAAATCACAACACGTATAGCAAAAACAATAGACACAAAGAACTGATATGAAAGTACTCGCAGTTACTGAAAGCTAGATCAAAGCTTCTACGACTAATAAAAAAATCATGCATCCAAGACAAAATATCAATCCCTTATTGAGTTCAGTTAAAAATTTAAATTATTAAGAATCTGCCACTTTATTATAATCAAATTTTCAATATTTCTTTATTTTTTGTTTGTTTATTCACTACAGAGAGGCAAAAGATACCAAAGAGACATTCAAACGAAAACGTCAAAAATAAACTGACAACACCATGTAAAAAAAACGAAAAAGACCAAAAGACAAACAACAGTATACAAAACAAAATATAGAAAACTAAAGACTGAGCAACACGAACCCCACCAAGAACCGGGGGTGATCTCAGGTGCTCCGGAGGTGTAAACAGATCCTGCTCCACATATGGCACCCGTCGTTTTGCTCATGTAAGTGCAAACCCGGTGATAAGTCTAATTCGGTAGGTCACATTTGGGGAAAAGACGACAGGATTGTAGTTACGACAATTGGAACATATCTGTCGTAATCTGTGAAGCAATTGGGAAACTGAAATCATCTCTTTTGTCGTAAAATTTTGTTCTCAAGCGAACCTCATTGTCAATTTGTCATTGTAAATCAAGATATAAGGCAGATTTAACTGTATCTGTTCTATCCTTTATTTCAAATTTGATGGGATAAATGCGTTCAGCATAGTCACCAAACTTTGAATCATTTATTGAGAGGACATCATCTATTATATATATAGCGGAAGGTGAAGTTAAAGGATAAGACTAGCTTCTTTTAATTCTTTCTAAGAAGCTCCTGTATGAATCAGCCTCATATGAATAAAAGAACAAGTCGACAAGAAGAGGAGCACAGTTTGTTTCCATGTTTTGTTTGATTATTTGTTGAAAAACACGTCCTCCAAGCGTAACAAATATGTTGTCAAAAGAAATCAAGCATATTGATAATATCAGATTCAGACAATTTTTTGTTTCAGTAAGAAGTGATTTTTTATAAAGTACGATTAGAGAAAAGATACTTGTATCTACGTTGGCCATTCTTTTTTATGAAACAAATCAGGAACAATTCTTACAATGTTTCTTTTAGTTGGGAATTGGGAATACTAGTGTTAAGGGCAGAAAATTCAAATGTTTTATTACTATTGCAAGATGAAAGAGTCTTAGATTGTATGTACTCTAACAGATCTTTGAATTGTTTTAGCATCCACATCTGATTCACGCCGCCTCTAGAATAGGCAGTTTCACAATAACTTTGAAGCCCTGCTGAAAATGATATTAATGTCCAGTTTATTGCATTGAGTTTTTGTACAAACTCCATGCAATAAACTGGACATTAATATTTCAAACCGTAAATGTCTATTTTGTACATTATTGAACTGGCCGTAATTCAGCAATTCTTTCAAAATCTTTTAATGAGACCTTTACCTACCAGCATAAATAAAAATATTATGGTTTGATCAAATTGTATATACATTAGAAACAGGAAAGCTGTGTTTTTTTGTTCTATGAAAAACTAAATATAGGATACGTTTTTGCCAGATTACAAATTCAGTGTATATTAACATTGCAATTATTCAGTCATATCTATTTTTAGATAACCTATTGTGAATGTTAGTTTATTTTTTCTTCATAAAAAGTAAAATCACAAAAATACTGAACTCCGAGGAATATTCAAAAAGGAAAGTCCCCAATCAAATGGCAAAATCAAAAGTTCATACACATCAAACGAATGGATAACAACTGTCATATTCCTGACTTGGTACAGGCATTTTCTTATGTAGAAAATGGTGGATTGAACCTGGTTTTAAAGCTAGCTAAACCTCTCACTTGTATGACAATCGCATATAATTCCATTATATTGACAACGATGTGTGAACAAAACAAACAAAAACAATAGGTAAAAATGTCACAAATAGGGGTGAATAGTCTAATTATAAAGGAGTGGTATATCCACTTGACAATCCTTTGGTATACAATAGCCTTATCTTATTCGATGGTTTTCACATTGCTACAGACCGGTCATACGTTTTAGGAGTTGTTATCAAATTGATTAATTGTTTAATTCATATAAGTAAAATTTGAATAAACTCATAGATACCAGGAATGAAATTGTGTTTCGTCTGGAAGACTCATAAGTGACGCTCGAATAAAAAAAGTTAAAAAGGCCAAATACAGTAAAAATTTCAAGAGCATTCAGGACCCAAAATTCCGAAATGTTTTGCGGAATAAAGCTAAGGTAATCTATTCCTGTGAGTAAAAGTTATCACATAGAAGGAATACACATTGTATACATAATCATATTATCTAATTTTATGATTCCTGTTGTGTCTAAAGGGGAATATTAACTTTATATATTAAATCCGACAGTATAATGCTTTGAGGAATGACTTAAGAACATCTTCAATCATAGTGTTTGTGATACAAATGTATGCATGTAAACAATTTACCTACTGTGCATATTGACCCGACTGTAAATAACTTTAGTTCAGTTTCATTCTAATGTTAATGCATTTACATATACAAAACAAGTCATTCAAGTATATCCCAAAATTAAATATTGTGACGAGATTAAATTTGTTTGACATATTTTCCAAATTGCCTCCCTTGTTTATGTATATTAGTGAACAAGGAATGGAGTTAGCTTGTACAAGGAAGTGTGGATCAAGGTGTTTTCAATTACGTTATAGGTTTTATAACATGTCTTTGTCTCCTTGTTTATAACAAGTTTTTATCTTTTTAGGAAATTGAAGAGTTTTTGACATAAATGAACAACATTAATCCAAGTTATTGTTATAAAAAAAACTTAATTTAGAAACTTATCTAAAACCGAAAAAAAAAATGGCTACTTCACGGGTGTTACCCTTAAAAACAGTTTACCAGCAGCGGCGCTGACTAAGTGCGAAAAGCAAATTAGTGCTTCTGTGAAATTGAAAGAAAAATATAAGCACATGTTGATAAAATGAAAATTGTATCTTGTTTTATAATTTCTGCTTTTGATATCGTCTTTGCAGTAGCTTTACCACCTTCAAGACCGTTGTTGGTAAAGTATGATGCATTTGTACAAGCAAACTTCTCATTTTCAAAATTACAGCTAACCTCTTTATTCCTTTTACCAGAAAAAAAATCTTACTAGTTAAAACTCATCATAGATACTAGGATTAAAATTTTGTACACCAGATACGCGTTTCGTCTACAAAAGACTCATCAGTGACGCTCGAATAAAAAAAGTTAAATTGTTTCCTTAAGAAATAGCCATAAGTTGAAATATAATTCGAATGTTCAACAATACCACCGATCTCGGTGTCATTTGTTTTGATATCCCTTTTTCATATGTTTGTGTTCTTATATTATAGATGACCTCCTGTACTGGTATAAAAAAGTACTAATAAAAAGAGCAGTTTTACATTAATCTCTGTATTTTATTTTTGTATTGCATAACGTAACTTTGAATAGAAAAATTTGTAAATAAATAATAGATATTTTTTTGTATTTCCACTGAGCATCCTGAGAATGACGTCCGACAACAAGGTTAAAAATGTTGGTCTGAAAATCAAGGTCACAAACGTTACTTCATATTGCAGACCCTAGGCACCTGTTTATAAATCGTTTCCGATGTATATCTTAAGAACCTCTTAGTTTGAAATGATGATACTTTGTATAATTGTTATCAACTAGAAAATGTATCGTGAATGAAGCTTGAAGATCAAAGTCACAAACTTATTTTAATGTTACAGACCTTGGTTCATAGTTAAAAATCGTGTCAATTCTTTATCTTTTGTGCTTAATCGTGTTAGATGGTGATAATTTAGTGCACTACTACGTGATGTGACGCAAAAAAGGTTAATCTAACCGTTCATAAATTCTTCGCTGATACATTTTAAAACTATTTCGAAACTATGGTTCCAACTTCCTAAGGAAAAGTGACCTCAGATGGATTTTGCTATTCTTTTTATATCCCTTTTGGTCATATGGCTCTTACTATATTCATGTACTTATATGTCCGTGGCTTATTATTTCGGGCGCATCTTCATAAAGTGTTTTTTTTATTTTTTTAGCTTGAAGGTTAATGTCTCATTGTATTTCTATATCTTTTCCATTTGCTATGAAATATAACAAATAGGATTACACACAAGTTACCAAAAGTTAGATAGTACACTTGTTATATCAATAATTATAGATTTGCACAAGTGAAGCAGGATCTGCTTACCCTTCCGGATCACCTGAGATCATCCTCAGTATTTAGTGGCGTTCGTGTTGCTAAGTCTTTAGTCTTCTATGTAGTGTTTTTGGTACTGTCGTTTACCTTTTTGTCGTTTTGCTTTTTTTTACCACTGTCTTGTGAAACAAAAAATAATTTTGTATTATAAATCAACAATAAAACGAAAAATATAAAAGGGGGTATGGGGTATTTAGCCCCAGTCGACTGCGTTTTAAAGATTAGAATCTAAATGTTTTGTACGATCCAAAAACAATCAAGTCGTATATTTGGATTGATGTCATCGCATACGTCATCGTTAATCTGTGGACACGTGTTTCCTTTATAAGCTGTTTTAATTGACATGTCCTTATGAAACTCTATACTTTTAAAATCAAAATTTAAATTAGAATGTTTCATGTCAACCATCGAAAGCTTATTTAGCTCATAGGGATTTACTTCTTATCAATTACGACAATGGGCAATAGCTCTTTCTTAGCCTGCAATCGAGTTAAAAAGAAAAGTGCAATGTCTTCTCTGCAATCCTTGCTTGTATAAGGAACTTTTTTTAATGCATGTATTGTATTGTGTTCAATACATTTCAATCAATTTATTTTTTCTGTTCCCAACCAACAAAAAGAATAATAAAAATAAATATTATGAAAATAACTTTATAAAGGATTTTTAGAAAATAAAAACTGTAAGTATGTATATTACTCAAGTGTGAAAGATAATTTCTACCTCACAATGACTGGAAGAGAATAAATTCTATAATCGATCGTCTTGCTTTTATTAACTTATTGCGTGAACCCCTGAGGGTTCACGCATGTTAATTAGTTAGAAATATAGTCTATGGAGGAATATTCGGAACCCTAATTATTGTTCATTCGGAACATTTATATTTCTTATCTGTATTAGCTTCCTGCAATTAAGAGCACCTCCATACGGATCATTTAAGATATCTAAAACTTGGCAATAAAGAACTTTACACAGATCGCTTAACCTCACTTATATGCTATATGGTAATAAAAGATATAGTTGATAATCTATATAGAAAAAAATAGAAATAGATTCCCATACGTATAATTCTTAAAGAATAATAATGATTCAAAACATGGACACATGTACCTCAGTCTTTCAAAAATTCATTGAATTAATCTAGAAATAATTAATGAGGCATTGAGTAATGGTCAACTAGTAGGAGACATTAATTAATGTTCCTTACAACTGATCATCAATAAGTGTAACTCTACCACGAGACTCATTGAGAGATTAAATGATCTAATACAAAACCATTTTTGTAGAGGCATAACTTTTAAGTTCAAGATACAAAAGATTTCATTAATAAAACACACGAGGTAAAAAGGGAATGCATTCTTATTGCCTATGATGAAACATAAATGTACACAAATATGATCATTGATAATTAAAAAGAAACAGTTATCAATGTAGAAGAATTAATTGACACCAAAGAATATCCTTTAAAGATTCTCAACAAAAAAGATTTAACTGCATTTATTTAAATAATTCTAAGAAACAATAAATTTGAGTTTAATGGAAAGTTATACAAACAAGTTATAGGAGCGCCCCCTCCGTAGGTGGTATATTTTCACCATCATGCACATACATGTATCTGCATCTGTCTGTCCTATTAATGAATTTCTTAGATAAGTTCAAATGGAAAGAAAACATCAAATTACACTGTCAATATAGAGATGGCGGTTTTATGGTCTTCACATGCAAAATAGAGCAAGTAGAAGATTTCTTTAACATAGCGAACAAAATTTCCCCTATACTTAAGTTCACATATGAGGTAGTAGTTGTGAGATTTTTGAAAAGGGACCCATGCTTAAAAAGTTAACTTTAAGCAAAAAGTCCCAAAACACTGTTAAATTTCTGAATTATAGGCAACAAACATAAGTTAGCAAAAAAACAGTGTAAAGTTTTGAGATTTATTACGTATGTTTATTTAAGGAACCGCATTTCATAATAATCGAATTATACTGATATGATTATATAATATTTGGTAAACTATGCTTGCCAATGAGAGAACTTTTCAATAAACATGGCGTTGAATGTTGAGTCTTAGCAAAGCGAGCTAAATGACATCAAATTGACCAGTGTTGTACAAGATATAAATCAATGGCAATATTTTTATACAAAAAAAAACGGAAAACAGACACGATAATAAGGAAACAAAAAAACAGGCTCCGGATTTGGACAGGTATATTAAGTATACATGTATAAGCAGCAAATTGAATGTATTAGCTGGACCCAAACCCATTTCTAAGGTGGAACGGGATTTTACGGCACAAGGTAAAATGGTAAGCAAGTAGATTTTGTCTTATTTGGTAGGAATAAAACTTTCACATTTAATGAAACAAAATATCGTACTTTCTCTGAAATATGTATTCTAAAAAGAAAAATATATAAAATTACTGAGGGATTCTAGTTGAAATATTACCTCTACCAATTAACACCCTAGAAGTGTCATCCATTGGTAGTAGTTTGACCTTTCACACTGGTAAAAATGAAAGCTAACACCATCCAGAAATGAACTATTGAAATTAAAACATTCCTTATCTCCCTACTTTATATTTAACACCACTCTCAACATGCCATAATTGTCCTGATTTACAATAAAAAGAAAATATTATCCTCCACACACATGGTAATGAAAATACTGAGATATAATTTACAATTCAGTTGAAATAATAATTAGCATAAAAAAAGTTCTAAGGTTCACGTATTGACTTTTTTTTTTTAAAAAGCAACTTGTCACTTGTTTCTACTTTCCAAGGAGAATTTAATCAAAACACACAGATTCTCTACACATGTCATAAAGATTCCGTTTAATTCTGTTAAAAAAAGGAAACAAACGTATGAATAAACCGGTAAGGGCAAAGGCATTTTGTTGATTTTTAATTGAGTATTACAATATTTACTTTTGAATGAAACTTCGACATCAGCTACTGTTTTATAAATAAAGGTTCTATGGCTCGATCTTGGCTAATTATGATATCAATAGATATTCTTTGGCTAAACTCGGCGGATTTGCGTAATTTAGTTTTGTCCTCTACTATGTAGCACTTTTGAAATGTTAATTTATCTTATTTTGTGATTTTTAACTACTAGGACTAAGGATTGAAGTATCCTGTGTTGTTTTGACGACCAAACATTAAAAACAAATCATAGAGAGACGTTTGGATTAGATACATTAATTCATGATATGGTACACTTGTGTCTTTTCAACAATGGCGAGTTGTCATCAATACATACAACTCCAAAGCAAGGACCGAAGCTCATAAACTCGGCAATCAACGCAGGACTTCGGGGAAGTTCGGAGAGCCGACAACCATGCTTCGGAAGTTGATCAATATATGTGTAGCGTAAGAAACAAGGAGTTCTCGTTGAAAAAATCATTTACCAAGAAATGTGCGAAATCAATATCATATATCCTGAACATCAAGACAACTAGCACAGGGGCCTTCAATTTAATTACGTGGAGAGTGGAAATCAACATTTAATAGTTGTATTTACGATCATACTTTGTAAATAATGTATACTAGTAATTATATATGATTATATCATTAAACATAAGTGTGAAAGAGTTTGAATACCTGAATATGATCGGAAGAAAAACATCGACTGATTCGGTTTTTTATAAGTACTTGCATGCGTGAGTATAGCTATTTGACCAAAAGGGGACCTTAACGAATAACCAAATCCATTTAAGCTCATGTTTGCCTTAGGGCGTTTGAACGTTAGTTTCTCAATTTATCAGCAGATATCTTACCAAAATTTGGGTAATAAGTCATATCTGACAGTACCATTTCCCAAATGCTCCAAATAATCTTGAAAACAATTATAAAAAAAAACGCTGTTATAATTGAAGTGTAGAGATTATTCATAGCTATGTTTAGCACAACCATTTGTCATTGTGTGTCCTCTATGCTCAACAAATTCCCAATTTATGTGGCCTTTTAACTTTTTTGATTAGAGCGTCACTGATGAATCTTTTGTAGACGAAACGCGCGTCTGGCGTACAAAGTTATAAACCTCGTATCTTTGAATAGTTTCTTCATAACGCAAAATGACCAGAAGAAACAAAATATGCAACCGTGTGTCTAGTTTTTGAATGTATGTTTAATACATTAGATTTGTGTTAACAAACCAAACTTTATCACAAAATCAGTTGTAAACATATAGTCTTATTTTGAATATTTGGCCCTCAAATAGATATACGAAGATGAGGTATGAGTGCCAATGAGACATCTCTCCATCCAAGTCACAATTCATAAAATTAAACCATTATAGGTCAAAGTACGCAGTCAATTTAGATATTTAGCCTTATTCCCAAGTAAACGTTATTAAATAAAATTGCTCTTTTCTATAGTGACGTTGCCAACCTAATTTACACTAGCCAAAACAATATCAATAACTCAATTTACAAGATAGATACAAAGAAATAACACACTTAGCCAATGGCACGCCAACTTCATTCGGGTCACGACGGTGATCTTCATTCAGTTTTATGCAAACCGAAAGCCCATATGTTGAGTCAAGGAACAGGAGTGTTGAGCCCAGAGCCCGGATAAACGAATAATTAGATAAGAAAATGAACAAATCAATAGATAAATGAGTGGTGTTTAAGAATTCTTAACATTGTGCAGCATATACAAATGAAAAACAATGATGCTTTAATGTTTAAACACTTGCTGGGTTCCAAATAAATTGTTACTTTTATTGCTTTATACGCTTTTCTATTATGTTATTATTCTTTCACACAAAAGAGTTTACTTTCCCTGTTGTCTTTGTTTTCATCATCGTTTTATATGCGATTTACAAAAATAGTTAAATTAACGCTAATTTCTGACTTTTCTTGTTTATTTACTCCTTTAACGGGAAAACATAGGAATACATTTGTTGATGCCATCTGTTGGAGTTTGAATCCCGCGAAGGAACTATATAAATTTTCAGGTACAAAATGCTTTCAGATCCTTGTCTTGACGATGTTGCAAACCTTGTTTGTTATTTTTTCATAACGGTCGGCAAATGGTATGTATTTTCCTAGGCGCAAGAACGCTTTCATGTAAGGATCTGATACGTCAGAAGTTTCAATGTTGTCATAATTGATAAGAAGTAACGATTTTGATTTGTTTCTTAAAAAGTGGCTTACAGCTCCTCTGAATTCCTGCACACAAAAAGGATCGTCCTCCATGGTATAGGCTTTTGATAAAACCACAATGATTTGTTTCGACTGAGCAATTTTGATAGATATTACCTCCCCTCTATTCGATCCTGGTAGTGTATCCAGAACAGTATCGTACACCTTTAAACCATTATTTAGCAACGTGTTCCTAAGATCTTTTAAAACCCACATCCGAACGTCGAGTTCATTTACATCATACGAAATGTAAACATCATAATATAAATTTTGAGCTGCCGCTGGTTTCTTCGTCTGGCGCATCATTCGGACTATTATCAGAATTTCATATTGGAAAAACATAAATAGTCCGAAAATAACGGCTAACAACGATACAATAACGGAAGATAATATTATAAGCCAGTCCCACTGAAATGGAATCTCATCGCATCCAAGAAATACTTTTGTAACTTCCTCGACAGGTAATATTTTGCCATTTACATTACAAAGCAACGGATTTATTGTTTTGTTTACGTTGTATACTTTTCTCCATTCTCCGATCCAGAGATTGGTACAATCACAAACAATAGGAGTTTCGCCAAGATAAATGAAGTTTGCATCTAATTCCTTAAACGAGTCGGGTATATCAGTCAAACTGTGATTGAAAATAATAACCTTTTTTAGTTTTTCAAAATAAGCTATATCCACAGAAAATAATGCATTAAATTCTTTGAATGAATTATAGGAAACATCTAAAATTGAAACTCTTTTCAAATATTCGAAGAAAGGGAAGCTTTTCATACCAGTGTTTTTGAAATATAGCTCTAGATTATGACCATAACCTTTTGGCATTACTTTCAAGTATTCCGGATTGCTTATTTCTTGGTCAGTACAATTGACAACGAGTCTATCTCTGCTTGGTTGGTCAAAGCAATCGCATCGACTTGGACAACTTAAATCGCCATGAAGGTCGCATGTAAGTTTGTCCCTTTCATTCTTGTCAAGAAATAGTTTCGCATTAATTCCCGCATTTGGGCCGTCAGGTGGACAAATATAGTCGGGAAAATTTGGAAAAACAAAGCTATAATCTGGTTTCCATATGTTCGAGAAACGTAACACAGGTTCTAATCTACAGTCACAATAATATGTGTTGTTTCCGAAATAAAAGTTGGTATTTCGCATTATCTTGAAGAGTTTTGGGAACTGATCCACAGAAAATCCAACATATTCGTAATCCGGAAAGTGCATTGGTGGATTTTGTGCAACACTAACCGTACCTGTTCCATAATGTAGGCTTGTGTTTACTTTCCATCCTAATATATTTTCTATTTCTTGGAATAGATTGTTTTCATAATTTATCTTACAATAAAGTTTGTCCATAACAAGATTTGTCACGTCAATTTTTGTAAGGTTGTTCCCGGACATATCAAAATTAAAAATGTTGACAGAATCACCATTAAAAGCATGTGGATCCATTTCTTTGATCTGGTTGTTGGCTAAACTCACACTTCGTAAATTTGACATATTTTGAAACGTTTCATTGCTCAGATAAGCTAATTTGTTATATTCAAGTTTTAGAATTTCCAAATTTCTCAAACAGGAAATAGTTTTTATATTTGTGAGTTGATTTGACTTTAAATCCAAAAGTTTTAAATTCTGAAAATCACATATATTTGTTGGTAATACTCGAAGTCTTCCATTTCTGTGTACAAGATTTGCAGGAGCACTTGTATTAAAATTTGACGGTGGCAGAACAAATGCATTCGAACCAAATTTAATATATTCGATATGCAAAGTCTGAGATGATCGTTCGAAATTTTTATCGAGTTCCCATAATCCTTTAGAATGACAGCTACAGCATATTTCATAATCAGCAACACCAGGTTTGCATATAGAACTGTCGCAAAGAAGTTTTTGGTCTCCTTTCCATTGACTGGGAGACCATGGTACCATGTTTGCAATCAACATTTGAATTTCAATCATCGCTATGAAATACAATCCTAAGGAGTTGAACATTTCAATTTGCTTTAAGAAAAAGTTTTAGCCGTCATAAAGTTAACCATTCTGAGATCAATTTAAGCATTTATACGAACGGAGGACAACTCGTGACAACGTTACTGCAATACATGTGATATCAACTCCGCCTACATACGAAGACTTAAAGTACAAGTAAGTAATTTGCCATCACAAGATATGTAGTAACCAAGGGTTGATCCCGTTTACATGTATAAATGAACTAAGTTAGATATTGGATTTAAATGTCGCTTTTGTCCATAATTCAAGTAGATAATTTGGAATGTGCGAAAAAAACAGTCCAAATTATCTACTCCAACGTGTTGGTTATCACTTTTAAATGTGAATTCTTTATCTCCATATTTCATTTAATCATCTCCGAAATTACAAAAAAAAATATTTATAACGAACAATTGCTCAATGAATTTTTCTTGATAATAACTGCGCCATTTTCAATTTATGTACTTTATTTTGCCATGTAATTTTGTAAATTGTTATTACTATTAATTAAGCTTGAGATAAAGAAAACTGAATTCTAAACAATTACTTTCGTTGCACTTGAAGTGGTATCATTACTGAATTTGTTTTTGTGTTCACCATTTTTCGTCATTTGGTCTCATATCCACACTAGCCTATAAAAACTGTTTTAATCCCGTCAAATTTCGATGATAATATCACAAATTAAGAACCTCGTCAGTGGATGTCATCAGTTATAGTTTTATGGGTTTTCTTCATTCATGGAAATTGGTCTTGATGGTGGTCTTTGAGGGTCTCTGGTCAATTTACTCGCGGTTATTTAGGTCTCGAGATTTTGTATGAACACTTGTCCAAAATCCTTTCTAAACCTCAAAATGGATTCTGTGTTTGTTTGTGGGTTTTTGTGTGTTTCTTGGTTGTGACTTATTGACATATACCACTCCTTTCCGTCGTTTTAAATAGTTTGAAATATATGTTTATACATGAACATAAACCTACTGTTTGGTCTGGTTGTGCGATGTATTTGTATGATTTGTATTTTGGTTTCCAACAATCGCGTTTAATTCACTTTATGACATTATGACATTAGTCCTACTACATGTACAGAAAATCTTTTTGTCTTTGTTTTTGATATGTTATATCATTAATAATCCAAAAGTAAAAATGTAAAAAAAAAAGAAAATACTGTGAGCCTTTTATTGCGGATATGTATTCTTCGTGTGATTCGTCTTCCGTAACAACCATATCTAGAGGCAGAATGTTTATAATGTCAATAAATTCACTTTGGCATAAGTATGCATGAAATATCAACATTATGAATAAAAGGATATAAGGGGTCATTAAAAAAAACACACAAAAAAAAGACAATTACGAGAGTTCCAATCTTATTAAAAAAACAGGTCCGGGGTCCACGCTTTGCTTGCGTTCTATTTTCTGTTTAAAGGACCTTTTGGGATCCTTTGGTATTGGTTTTCACAATGATACACTCTTTCAGAAATTACATTGCTGATATAATAATAACCAGAGTTCCGCACAGTTTCTTGTATTTTCCTCCATTAATAGTAAATCACTACCATAGGGTATAGACTTTAGAAAACAGTCTTTCACTAAAGGGTTTTTAGTATAAAAAGTCCACGGTATCTTCTAGACTGGTAGAATTTATGATCAAAAACATTAAAACTGTTCCTGTTTGAAAATTCATGTACATTTGACTCTCGTGTACTCTCTTGTTCTGTACTCATGGTCATAGTTACACCCTTTTAGTATGATGTTGGTGCATCTTATAACACAAACATATTCAGTTCTAGCTGCTCTTTCCATATCTTTGCAAATATTTGTATGACAGATCTATATGTTTGCCAGTACAGTCCATAATAAGCTGAAGGAGTTTGCCATCATTTACAATATCCTGATACATAGATTTGTCCCTCTCATCTGTAATATGTTTGATCTTATAGCAGTATTTTGATCTGATTTGTTCCCGTTCAGCACATTAAAAGATAAAATGTTCCAGATCTTCAATTCCCTGTCGAGATATTGTACATCAGAATAGAAAGTACAAGCAGAACGGAGTGTAAAGTGTGGACACAGGATTTGTATTTTGATTAGATTGCAGAGTTCAACACGCGGTTTTCAACATGAAACAAGTTTCTACAAAATATGTGAAGTTCTAACCTCGATCTGAGTCTAGAAAGTATTGAATAAATTAAGCTTAGACTATCAAAGGGAGGTACGCCCCTCCGGGTCCGTCACTGCAAGCACAGGTGAGGTCAATTTTACATAGTACAAGAAATTATAAAGTTCCCGTGATTGACAATCTTACAAGATACTTGTACGGTATAATGTAACTAAAAGAGTTTACATCTAATCTAAATTGGTTTCACACTAAGGTATACTAATTTAAACAAAAGCACAGAAATATTTATTGGCATGGCAAGATCCTGCACACGAAAACAACAGATCAAAAAAAAAACTTTGAAAAAACTTTTAAAAAATCAAAATAATAATAAACTATGCTGGTTTGCATTAACATTTTTTTTTTAAAATCCATCTTTCGTTTCATACATAAATGAAACGTTTTGACCGAAGTTTGAAACCAGTTCAAATAAGCTGTAACAGTGTCGATTCCACAGTTCTGTAACACATACTTACTGAAAATAGTGTGTAAGTGTTAATGATTCCTTTTATCAATGAAATAAAAGATGTCGAAGAGAGAGACCAAATATTACAGCGTTTGATATATTCTTTATAAGAACTCTTTATTTACACCTGCAAATCACTTAAAATTGACGTAACCCCCCACAAAAGCAAAATGAACAAAAAGATTGACCGATAGACGATAAGATTGTCTTTAGCCTTTGCTCTTTAGAAGAAACCTTGAATGATCTGTTGTTAATTTTAGTAAATAGATAAACTTGAAATGGACAGCAATGATCTATGTTGATATATATCCTATCAACGATACCACAAGTTCAATTGAAATGATTAATAGGAATATATATTGGTTTTATGTCAAGTAATTTATCAACAAACTTTTCTGTGTATTTCATTTCTTATGTTGTTAGTTGGACGGAAGTATATTCCTGTTTTAGAATTAAATAAAGTTCAGTCGAAATGCAATAAAATTGAGAATGGAAATGGGAAATGTGTCAAAGAGACAACAACCCGACCAAAGAGCAGAAAACAGCTCAAGGCCACCAATGGGTCTTCAACACAGCGAGAAAATCCCGCACCCGGAGGCGGGCTTCAGCTGGCCCCTAAACAAAATGTGTACTAGTTCAGTGAAAATGAACGTCACACTAAACTCCGAAACATATAAATGAACTAATATTAAAAAAAACATACAAGACTAACAAATGCCAGAGGCTCCTGATTTGGGACAGGCGTAAAAATGCGGCGAGGTTAAACATGTTTTGTGAGATCTCAACCCTCCCCTATACCTCTAGCCAATGTAGAATAAACAAACACACATTTCTAGAAGGATATATTAATGGAACCCAATCAGAAAAGTTTGGATTGTTAATGGAAAGAATATCATCAATATATCTGAATAGGAAATTAAATGATCTGGCTTCTTTGATCTTCTCGTTTTTGACAAGTGTCTGAAGGAACTCCAACTCATATAAAAATAAGAAGAGGTCGGCAAGGAGAGGCGTACAGTTTGTTACCATTGGAATGCCGACAATTTGTTGAAAAAGTCTACCCGGCTCCAAATTCAACAAATATGTTGTCAATAAGAAACTCCAGCATACTGATCACTTGCTCCTCTGTGTAGCATGTTTTACCTTTTTGTTCACTATTAACAAAATATGCCGTATGGTATCCCAAAGTAATAAATTTATAGCGTAAATTTAGAGCCTGCACGCAATAAACGCTAGTTAATAATGAAGTCCGATTTGGCTTATAGAAAGTATATAAACTTTGAGAACATTCCAACGTTGTCCAATATTTATTTACACGATAAATATTTTAAACACTTACCAATTGTCACTACAGTAAACGTAGCTTATTGCATCTTTCAAATGCTGGATTTTTGCTGGGTATAAGAGGAGACAACTGTCGGTTAAATTTAAGTGAAATAATATTCGAAGTTTTTCGGATGTTTGAATTTAATTTTGTTATAACAACATGACAAGTGTAAAATCCTTAATATGATACTCTATTCAGTTTGTTTCTGGTCACTGTCTTAACTAACTTTAATTTTCTTTGTGTGTGTCAATACACACTTTCTCGAGATATTTAAAAAGAAATCTTTCAATTGTTGTTGTCATCTATGGTGTTGAACAGACGACAGTTTCAATTTTTTGGTATGTTTACGAAGACTGTATAATATTGTTTCAAACTGCTAAAATAAAATCCATATACATCTTTGTATCTGCTTTTTTACATTTTTTATGATCCAAAATAATATTAAAATATTTATATTCATCAAACTGCTGATAAAAGCCTGTAAAATGAAGTAATTTTTAAAAATCGTGTTTTAACAAAAAAGAGTTATTTCCCGTTTAGGAGTTGAAAATGCAAAGACAAACTTTCTTATAAAGATTTCATTTTTGTCATAAACCATAAACCTCTTACATCTGGCAAAGTGCATGAAACTCTTTTTGGATGTGACAGCTTTCTCTAGTAATGCATTTTTTTCGCTTCGCTCCGTTCCGCTCGGCTGAATTGTCACAGTTAAGATCCAAATTTAACAAAGCATTTTTATCGGAAGTTCATTTCGTATCTTATAAAGGATAGGAACACACATAAGACATATTTTGCAAATGTAAAATTTTACAGGTTACACTAACTGCAAGTAACAATTATTAATTCTTATTGTTACTTTTTGCGGATAATTGTAGCCAGTGCCTATAAATAAACTCATCAAAGATACCAGGCTTATACTTTTGTACGCCAGACGCGCATTTCGTCTACAAAAGACTCATACAAAGCCAAATCAAGTACGAAGTTGAAGAGCATTGAGGACCCACAAATTTCGAAGTTACAATTCCCCCGAATACGAATCACTATAGTGTCAAGCTATCCAGCAATTCTCATCTTGCAATTCTCTTTATAAGAATCTATCCAGACCTGCAATTCGTAATCCTGCAATTGCGTTTGGAAAACTACTTGAGCGACAATTTTATTTTTCTTTAAAATCATAGTTTTTGACTTTTTGTTCGAAAACAAGATTTATATAGAAAATCAAAGACTTTTATATCCCATTAACAAAATTCTAAATTAAGTTTGCAAATTTCTATCTCATATTTACGATTTGTAATTAGCATTTACAATAATATCATGATGACGATTCAAACAAAGTATTATCTGTTAATAAGTCCAGGATGTGATTCGTATAAACCCATGTTTAACCCAAATTTGCGATTTTCGAAACTCATATTAACGACTAAAAATACAAAATTTTGATGTAAAATGAATTTTTTCATGGTATACCTGCAACACAACTTCTATTTGAAACTGGGTCACCCACTTGTTCAAAACCATTGCCCCGGCAGTTCTGTATGGCTAGGGGTTATAGATTCTGCTCTAATAAATAGCTTTTGGGTAGTACTACATCGAGGGGCCAAAGAATTTCTGGGGTAAGCATTCCTAGAGGACGAAAATCGCGTCCGAAACATGGAAATAAAGCCCAATTCGATAAAATACGCATTGGGGGCACCCACTTTCCAACCCGTTGTCTCGGTAGTTCTTTATGGCTAGGCATTATAGACGCTGCCCTAATGAATAGCTATTGGATAGTACTACAACGTGAGGGTAAAGAATTTCTGGGGTAAGCATTCTTAAAGGCCGAAAATTTCGTCCGTACCACTGGAAAAATGTCATATTTGTTAAAATATGCACTGGGGTCACCCACTTGTTCAAAACCATTGCCCCGGCAGTTCTGTATAGCTAGGGGTTATAGATTCTGCTCTAATAAATAGCTTTTGGGTAGTACTACATCGAGGGGCCAAAGAATTTCTGGGGTAAGCATTCCTACAGGACGAAAATCGCGTCCGAAACATGGAAATAAAGCCCAATTCGATAAAATACGCATTGGGGGCACACACTTTCCGACCCATTGTCTCGGTAGTTCTTTATGGCTAGGCATTATAGACGCTGCCCTTAGGAATAGCTATTGGATAGTACTACAACGTGAGGGTAAAGAATTTCTGGGGTAAGCATTCTTAAAGACCGAAAATTTCGTCCGTAACACGGGAAAAAAGTCATATTTGATAAAATATGCACTGGGGTCACCTACTTGTTCAAAACCATTGCCCCGGCAGTTCTGTATGGCTAGGGGTTATAGATTCTGCTCTAATAAATAGCTTTTGGGTAGTTCTACATCGAGGGGCCAAAGAATTTCTGGAGTAAGCATTCCTAGAGGACGAAAATCGCGTCCGAAACATAAAAATAAAGCCCAATTCGATAAAATACGCATTGGGGGCACCCACTTTTCGACCCATTGTCTCGGTAGTTCTTTATGGCTAGGCATTATAGACGCTGCCCTAAGGAATAGCTATTGGATAGTACTACAACGTGAGTGTAAAGAATTTCTGGGGTAAGCATTCTTAAAGGCCGAAAATTTCGTCCGTAACACAGGAACAAAGTCATATTTGATAAAATATGCACTGGATTCAACTAGAACGGGATAGTGCGCCATAAGTTAAATTAATTTTATTTTTTCTTTGCTTGCCATACACTTTTTCTGCTTTGTTTTACAAGACATTTGCTATAATTAAGATAATATCAGTTACTCTTTCAACATAGACATATTTTTATTTTTTCGGTCCTACTTTACAGGATGACATTTTCGGCCTTTAAGAATGCTTACCCCAGAAATTCTTTACCCTCCCGTTGTAGTAATATCCAATAGCTATTCATTGAAGCAGAGTCTCTAATCCCTAGCCATAAAGAACTACAGAATTAATGGGTCGGAAAGTGCGTACCCCAATGCGTATTTTATAGAATTTGGCTTTTCAATGTTTCGAACGAAATTTTGGGCTTTTAAGAATGCTTACCCCAGAGATTCTCTACTATCCCAATGTAGTACTATATAATAGCTGTTCATTGAAGCAGAGTCTTTAATCCCTAGCCATAAAGAACTACCTAGACAATTGGTTGGAAAGTGGGTGACCCTAGAGCGTATTTTATTGAATTTGGCTTTATTTCCGCGTTTCGAACGAAATTTTGGACCTTTAAGAAAGCGTACCCCAGAAATTCTTTACTTTCCCGTTGTAGTAATATCCAATAGCTATTCATTAGAGCAGAGTTTATAATCCCTAGCCATAAAGAACTACCAAATTAATGGGTCGGAAAGTGGTTACCCCAATGCGTATTTCATCGAATTTGTCTTTTTTCCATGTTTCGAACGAAATTTTCGGTCTTTAAGAATGCTTACCCCAGAAACTATCTACTATCCCAATATAGTACTATATAATACCGTAGCTATTCATTGAAGCAGAGTCTTTAATCCCTAGCCATTAAGAACTAGCAAGATGATTGGTTGGAAAGTGGGTGACCCTAGAGCGTATTTTATCGAATTTGGCTTAATTCCATATTAAGGACGAAATTTTTGGCCTTAAAGAATGCTTACCCAAGAAATTCTTTACCCTCCCGATGTAGTACTATATAATAGCTATTCATCGAAGCAGAGTCTCTTATCCCTAGCCATTAAGAACTACAAAAACAATGGGTCGGAAAGTGGGTACCCCAATGCGTATTTCATAAAATTTGTCTTTTTTCCGTGTTTCGAACGAAATGTTTGGCCTTTAAAATAGCTTACCCCAAAAATTCTCTACTATACCGATGAAGTACTATATAATAGCTTTTCATTGACGCAGAGTCTACAATCCCCAGCCATAAAAAACTACCCAGACAATCCCTAGCCATAAAGAACTACCAAATTAATGGGTCGGAAAGTGGTTACCCCAATGCGTATTTCATCGAATTTGTCTTTTTTCCATGTTTCGAACGAAATTTTCGGTCTTTAAGAATGCTTACCCCAGAAACTATCTACTATCCCAATATAGTACTATATAATACCGTAGCTATTCATTGAAGCAGAGTCTTTAATCCCTAGCCATTAAGAACTAGCAAGATGATTGGTTGGAAAGTGGGTGACCCTAGAGCATATTTTATCGAATTTGGCTTTATTCCCATGGTTCGGACGAAATTTTCGGCTTTTAAGAATACTTACCCCAGAATTTCACTACTATCCCAAAGTACTACTATATAATAGCTGTGCATTGAAGCAGAGTCTCTAATCCCTAGCCATAAAGAACTTCCCAGACAATTGGTTGGAAAGTGGGTGACACTAGAGCGTGTTTTATCGAATTTGGCTTTTTTTCCGTGTTTCGAAAGAAATTTTGGGCCTTTAACAATGCTTACCCTAGAAATTCCTTACCCTCCCGTTGAAGTACTATCCAATAACTATTTATTAGAGCAGAGTCTATAATCCCTAGCCATAAAGAACTACCAAATTAATGGGTCGGAAAGTGTGTACCCCTATTCGTATTTTATAGAATTTGGCTTTTTTCCGTGTTTCGAATGAAATTTTGGGCCTTTAAGAATACTTACCCCAGTAATTCTCTACTATCCCATTATAGTATTATAAACTAGCTGTACATTGAAGCAGAGTCTATAATCACTAGACATTAAGAACTACCCAGATAATTGGTTGGAAAGTGGGTGACCCTAGAGCGTATTTTATCGAAATGGATTATTTCCATGTTTCGGACGACATTTTCGGCCTTTAAGAATGCTTACCCCAGAAATTCTTTACCCTCCCGTTGTAGTAATATCCAATAACTATTTAATAGAGCAGAGTTTATAATCCCAAGCAATAAACAACTACCAAAACAATGGGTCGGAACGTGGGTACCCAAATGCGTATTATATCAAATTTGGCTTTATTTCCATATTTTGGACGATATTTTCGGCCTTTAGGACTGCTTACCTCAGAAATTCTTTATCCTCCCGATGTAGTACTATATTATAGTTAATTATTGAAGCAGAGTCTATAATCCCTAGCCATAAAGATTTACAGAAACAATGGGTCGGAAAGTGGGTACCCCAATGCGAATTTTATAAAATTTGGCTTTTTTCCGTGTTTCGAACGAAATTTTGCGCCCTTAAAATAGCTCACCCCAGAAACTCTGTACTATCCCGATGTAGTACTACAAAATAGCTATTCATTGAGTCAGAGTCTTTAATCCCTAGTCATAAAGAACTACCCAGATAATTTGTTGAAAAATGGGTGACCATTGAGCGTATTTTATCGAATTTGGCTTTATCTCTGTGTTTCGAACGATATTTTGGCCCTTTAAAAAAGCTTACCCCAGAAATTCCTTACGTTCCCGTTGTAGTACTATTTAATAGCTATTCATTGAAGCAGAGTCTATAATCCCTAGTCATTAAGAACTACCCAGACAATTGGTTGGAAAGTGGATGACCCTAATGCGTATTTTATCGAATTTGGCTTTTTCCGTGTTTCGACCGAAATTTTGGGCCTTAAAGAATGTTTACCCCAGAAATTCTCTACTATCCCAATGTAGTACTGTATGATAACTATCCACTGAAGCAGAGTCTCTAATCCCTAGCCATTAAGAACTAACCAGACAATTGGTAGGAAAGTGGGTGACCCTAGAGCGTATCTTATCAAATTGGCTTTATTTCCGTGTTTCGAACAAAATTTTGGGCCTTTAAGGATCTTTACCCCAGAAATTCTTTACCATCCCGTTGTAGTACTATCCAATAACTATTTATTAGAGCACAGTCTATAATCCCTAGCCATAAAGAACGACCAAATTATTGGGTTGGAAAGTGGGTACCCCAATTCGTATTTTATAGAATTTGGCTTTTTTCCGTGTTTCGAACGAAATTTTCGGCCTTTACGAAGGCTTACCCCAGTAATTCTCTACTATCCCAATGTAGTACTATATATTTGCTATTCATTGAAACAGAGTCTATAATCTCTTGTCATTAAGAACTACCCAGATAATTGGTTGGAAAGTGGGTGACCCTAGAGCGTATTTTATCGAATTTGGATTATTTCAATGTTTCGGCCGACATTTTCGGACTTTAAGAAAGCTTACCCCAGAAATTCTTTACCCTCCCGTTGTAGTAATATCCAATAGCTATTCATTTGAGCAGAGTTTATAATCCCTAGCCATACAAAACTACAAAAACAGTGGGTCGGAAAGTGGGTACCTAAATGCGTATTATACCGAATTTGGCTTTATTTCCATATTTTGGACGAAATTTTCGGCCTTTAAGAATGCTTACCCCAGAAATTCTTTATCCTCTCGATGTAGTACTATATAATGGCTAATCTTTGAAGCAGAGTCTATAGTCCCTATAGGAAAGTGGGTGACCATTGAGCGTATTTTATCGAATTTGGCTTTATTTCCGTGTTTCGAACGATATTTTGGCCCTTAAGTAAAGCTTACCCCAGAAATTTCTTACCTTCCCGTTGTAGTACTATTCAATAGCTATTCATTGAAGCAGAGTCTATAATCCCTAGTCATTAAGAACTACCCAGATAATTGGTTGGAAAGTGGGTGACCCTAGAGCGTATTTTCTCGAATTTGGCTTTTTTCCGTGTTTCGAACGAATTTTTGGGCCTTAAAGAATGTTTACCCCAGAAATTCTCTACTATCCGAATGTAGTACTATATAATAGCTATCCATTGAAGCAGAGTCTATAATCTCTAGTCATTAAGAAGTACCCAGATAATTCGTTGGAAAGTGGGTGACCCTAGTGCGTATTTTATCGAATTTTGCTTTTTTCCGTGTTTCGAACGAAATTTTGGGCCTTTAAGAATGTTAACCCCAGAAATTCTCTACTGTCCCAATGTAGTACTATATAATAGCTATCCATTGAAGCAGAGGCTATAATCCCTAGCTATTTAGAACTAACCACATAATCGGTTGGAATGTGGGTGACCCTAGAGCGTATTTTATCGAATTTTGCTTATTTCCATGTTTCGGACGACATTTTCGGACTTTAAGAATGCTAACTCCAGAAATTCTTTACCCTCCCGTTGTAGTACTATCGAATAAATATTTATTAGAGCAGAGTCTATAATCCCTAGCCATAAAGAACGACCAAATTAATGGGTTAGAAAGTGGGTACCCCAATTCGTATTTTATAGAATTTGGCTTTTTTCCGTATTTCGAACGAAATTTTGGGCCTTTACGAATGCTTTCCCCAGTAATTCTCTACTATCCCAATGTAGTACTATATAATTGCTATGCATTGAAGAGAGTCTATAATCCCTAGCCATTAAGAACTACCGTGATAATTGGTTGGAAAGTGGGTGACCCTAGAGCGTAATTTATCGAATTTGGCTTTATTTCCGTGTATCGAACGAAATTTTGAGCCTTTAAGAAATCTTAACCCAGACATTCTTTACCTTCCCGTTGTAGTACTATCCAATAGCTATTCATTGAAGCAGAGTCTATAATCCCTAGCCATTAAGAACTACCTAGATAATTGGTTGGAAAGTGGGTGACCTTAGAACGTATTTTATCGAATTTGGCTTTATTTTCATGTTTCGGACGACATTTTCGGCCTTTAAGAATAATTACCCCAGAAAATCTATACCCTCCCGTTGTAGTAATATCCAATAGCTATTTATTAGAGCGGAGTTAATAATCCCTAGCCATAAAAAACTACCAAAACAATGGGTACTCAAATGCGTATTTTATCGAATTTGGCTTTATTTCCATATTTCGGACGAAAGTTCTGGCTTTTAAGAATGCATACCTCAGAAATTCTTTACCCTCCCGATGTAGTTCTATATTATAGCTATTCTTTGAAGCAGAGTCTATAATCCATAGCCATAAAGAACTACCGAAACAATGGGTCGGAAAGTGGGAACCCCAATGTGTATTTTTTAGAACTTGGCTTTATTTCCGTGTTTCGAACGAAATTTTGGGCCTTTAAGAAAGCTTACCCAAAAAATTCTTAAACATGCATAAAAACGAAACCATATCCGGGACTTCACAGATATATATCTCTTTGTGAATCGTCATGATTTTTCTAATTGTAAATTCTAGTTATAGACCGTAAAGATGAGTTAGAAATTTGTAAACTAAAGTTAGAAATTTGTGAATGGGATATAAAAAACTTTATATTTATCTTTTTTTTCAAACAAAACAAGTCAAAAACCATGATTTTGAAAAAAATTAAAATTGTCACTCAAGTTGTTTTTCGAACGCAATTGCAGGATGACGAATTGCAGGATATCTTTATCGCAAGAGAATTGCAGGATGAGAATTGCTGGATAGCTTGACACTAGTATACGAATCTCATTGATCGATGTTTTAGAAATATAATTATCCATGTATTTATTATACATTAATTCCAAAGCTTTTCCTGCTCCACATGTGGCACCCGTCGTGTTGCTCATGTTAGTACAAACCAGATAATAAGTCTAATTCGGTAGGTCACAATCGTAGAAAAGGGGACGGGATTGTAGTTTGGAACATATCCGCTATCATCTGTGAAACGGATATTCCATAACGGTCAACCAACTCGTGATGACATCCGTAAAATTTATGAAGGGATGATTTCAACTTCATCACTTGGAACTCTTGGTTTAATAGCCTCCTTGTGAGCAGCAACCCTCTATCAAGGAAATCATGATAGGAAAAACAAGCCCTGGAATATCGTATCAACTGGGAGATATATACTCCGTATGCAGGCGCTGCTGGAGTTGCTACATAGAAATGTAATAATCGTCATGATTTCGGCTATTAAAGGTAATAGTAGATTCTGTCTTTCTGATAATTTTGGCTTTAAAGTTTCTATTACAGTTTTTGAGATATTACACGGCTGTAATTCGGTATATCGAGAAAAATATCGTGAAAGAATAAGTAACGGTGGGCAAGTATTGTTATTGGATCGTGAAAGATCTGGTATACTAGAAGGATCGTAAAAGATCTGGTATAGGATCGTGAAGGATATTTTATCGAGAAGACATTCATTCAACGTCAATAAATAATCTAATTTAATCAATTAACATGACAAAACTTGGAAAAATAAAACTGTCTGTAAAATCAAGTCTTAAAAGTACACCGTTTTTACAAAACTACAACAGGCAGATGCTCTTCGAAATTTCAGAGAAATAAAAATGTAAACATGATTTTTTTCAAATTTTTAATGCATTAACTACTTTTCTCTTAAAAAAAATCGTTCAATGTTACTGTTTAGAATAGTTCTTAAAGTTATTTTGATTTAGTTTAATCAGAAACTTTGCAAATATGGTAATGTTTGTAAAAACTTGATATTTCGGATCGTGAAAGATCGGGTACCGCATTTTGATGATCGTGAAAAGGATCGTGAAAGATCTGTTGCCGCTTATTCTTAATTACAAAAATTCCACGAAAACGATCAAATCTTTTTTAAAACAAATATAAAATGATAATTTATATTTGTAATTGGTCTAACAAAAGATTGGATTTGCATGACTTATTCCGCTTCACTTTTATTTGTGAATAGGGCTATGGTAGTTCGATGCCAATGGATCTCATTATTGCATTGTAATACCACACCGAATGTCATTGGATCTGATTATTGTATAATACCACACCGACTCGTCTGTTCGTCCTGCATAAGTTTTATGTCGTTTTAAAAGTCAAGATTGTCCCATCTGATTTCCATTAATGCTTATGCACAGTCATATCTATAAAACGAAGATCCATGTTTAAACCATTGCCGTGATGCCAGCCTATTCATTTACCGTGGATTCTTTTTCTTTGGCACATACTTACAACTTCTCGTCCAATCAAATTGCTTATATTTGCCTTCTTATTTTTATAGTACATACTTTTCCTGTGTACTAAGTAACTACGCATGAATGACCACAAGGGTAAGATTTCATTGTATCGTAATCAAGATATTTAAAACAAAAATTGCCACTGGCTATTTTGAAATAAAATGCTGTGTTCCAAATTAAATTAAATAGTTTGTAATTAGTTTTCACGTTGATTTTTAAATATCCTGCTATTAAAATCTTTGGATCTAAAAATTGTTTTTGACAATTGCAAATTTTATCATTTAAATAAAGGGTAATACATATGGTTCTTTATACCTTGATTAGAGTACAACGATATCTTAAAATTATGATAATGTATCATCCATGCAATTACTTTGTACACAGAAAAGTGTGTACTATGAAACCTTGTGCAGGAAAATTAAAGCAACTTGGTGATAAACTTTCTTAAGGAAAGCAAGCCCCTCGCTCTAAATTTCATAGTATATACCTTTCCATAGACTAACCTAGACATAGAATCAACGCTTCCTAAATCTGTCGCTGAAATGGACTCACCAAATCATATTCAATATTGTTTCCTTTGTGTGCCTAATTTCATTAAATTTGAATTAGCTAATTTACTGATTTCTGTTCACTAATGGATTAATTTAAACACTTGCCTTGAAATCTCTCGGCTTCCAATGAGTTGTAATCTTGCTGTCTATTTTATATATATAAATGAACATATGATACACATCGGTATGTTATTGTGGATATTTTTGAGTAGCGGGTTTTCCCGTTTTCCCGTTTATTTTTGGATTATTATTGGCCAATTCATGTACTTGAATAAAAAATATCACATTCAATTTGTGCATTTTTGTTTAATTTATAGTATGATCACATCTGTTTTACTACATATCTTTACAAATGTTTATTCGCAAATACCTATGCGAGTAAATGGTGATGTGTCTAAAATTAGGTTTCTTGCTAGAAATATTGGCAATGTACTTATTATTTATACTTAAAAATAAGTTCGAATATGTCTTATTTCGTAAATTACGAATAATATTCAGATGCATAATAATTTAAAGACAGACGTGTTATGTTATATTTGTATTTCTCTAACCAATTAAATGTGAACTTTAATGTATCGTTAAACATGATAACAAGGTTATTTATACTCACTAACATTACCTTCTAATTAAGAAAAGGCTTTAATTTTGAAAAGAAATCAACACAATAGTTTAAGTTATAGATACAATGATACGCGTTGATTCATGAAAAACAAACAATTCGCCCTCCGGGCTCACGGTTTCTGTTTCAAGAATCAACGCTTATTCATTGTATCTATAATACAGATTTTTTTTTAAATTGGAAAAAAAAAACATTGTTTTTAAAAACCAAAAGGAAAACAACTGTCACATTCCTAACTTGGCACAGGCATTTTCTTAAGAAAATAGTGGGTTAAATCTGGTTTTCTAGCTAGCTAATATGCCCACTTGAATGACAGTAGTTAGTTGTTTAATGTTCCGTAATATTGCCAAATTTAATGAGCAGCCCAAACAGACATAATTGGTTAACATGGCCATATCTGGGATTCCGCAGCAAAAACTGTGTAAACATACATCACAAATGAATTTAAACAAAAAAGTTTTTGCAGTTGATAATGCAATCAGTATAGTAAAGCATAATTACGGAGCCCCTTAAGTATCATGTAAATATAATTTTTTTCGATTGCATGAGATTCAATCTGGTGCGCACCATTTTGAAAAATCGCGCACACAACTTTTCAGGTTGTGCACAAGACTTTCAAACTAGTGCGCATGACTTTCAATATGGCGCGCACGACTTTCAAGAACTGGGGCGCAGTTTGAAACTCGTGTGCACCAGTTTGAATGTCGTGCGCACCAGTTTTTGAAAGTTGGAAGCTCCTGAAAATCATGAGTTGAGAAATATTTACTCCATATACGGACGAAGTTGGTAAATCACTTCTAAGGTGAGGAAAATTTATAATTGATCTCTTTTGTCATAGAAACTAGTATTGAGTTGATTGCTGTAGTCAAATTTGGGGTATATGTCTAAAAATGAGGCTGAGGAAGCTGTATATATATTTGGTGTCTGTAATCTATAGTTCGTGACTTTTAATGGTACCCAATCAGAAAAGTTTGTACTGTTAATGGAAAGAATATCTTCAATACACATGTATGTAAAATTAAATGATAAATCGTCTTTGGTCTAAGCCTTAGGAAAACATAAACGTACGCATTAAGATATTTCCAAGGGAAGACCACCACAGCCACTCTCGTTTCACTCATTCATGGATGCATTTAGCATTATATATACAAAGATATTTACTTTTCTACAATTTACGCTCCTGAAGGTCTTATTACTAGTATCTTGGATGGCTAGTTACATGTAGCATTGCCTCAACATTCTAAACATTTCTGCCATATTTAAAGCGGTTTTCAAGAAACTTGCATTTTACCCCCATGTTTTTATATATATATATATATATATACATAATTACTCTAAACATTACAATGTTAAATCTGCAAATTTGCAGAAGCAAATTTTTGTTCTTCCCTCGCCAGGATTGGAACATATATATTAACCATGTTGGTTGGCAGGCAGGATCATCAGAAACATTTTTAAAACTAATTACCCCAATGAGAGGAGAAAATTTTTGTAAAGTTAACAGACGATGACGGACGCCAAATGATGAGAAAAGTAAAGGGCCAATTGAGCTAAAAATGGTTCAAACTGATTATTTGATGTTTAATGTTAAATGTCCAGCAACAAATGTCTCGTGAATAGTTTTAGGTATGTTATGTATTAATGTCATATAAATATTCACTTCTTTGTAGAAAACCAGCAGTCTGAGTTAGATTTATAAAATGGTCGCTCTCCCTGTAATAGTTTGCCAGGAGACACATCAGAGTACATCAACAAGTCTGTGTTTGTTTCTTAATAATGCACACTTGAGGGGAAAGCACCAAATATCCAAATATTAACTTTAATAGTATTTTAAAACATCTTGAAGTTCAGGCAAGTATGACAATACAAGACCCAAAGAGGCTTTTCCCCTGGAAGAAATTAATTCCAATGTAACGTTTAGAAATGCTAGAAAAGTTCTAGAAGATGGTCAGAAATAGAATATAGCAATATTTCAAGATTGGCCATGACTTGAAATGTACTAATCAATCAACAATATATTGAAATTAAATTTTTGTCGGAGTGCTTATTACAACACAAACAAGAACAAAGCAATTTCAAGAATTATCATTGACATATCCATCATCTTCACTTCTTACTTTTTGCCACCCGAGTTGACCCCTAGTATTTGGTGAAATTCGTGCAGTGAACAATATTTAGTTTTCTTCGTAGTATTGTTTTTTATTACTCATGGTTTTAATTTCATCACAATCAGACATGAGAATGGTTTCTTCTCCACTTTCTCATAGAATGTATAAATTAATACCATAGGACATGATATTTAAATAAATGGTGCTCATGAACCTGCCATTTTTACTTCATTTCAGGATAAAGCTTTCAATAAAACAAACATTACG
The DNA here is from genome assembly GCF_021869535.1 of Mytilus californianus. NCBI lineage: Eukaryota > Metazoa > Mollusca > Bivalvia > Mytilida > Mytilidae > Mytilus > Mytilus californianus. Next base: position 51,936,310 of record NW_026262581.1, on the reverse strand, counting down.
GCAACAAACATTTTTTACATGGGGAAGTCATGTTTTTCTAATTAAGCATGAAGATGCCATAAAATGAATTTCATATACATAGGGTCATTTTTGCTTTCCACCATCATATAAAAAATATTTTCAAAATGTGGAATGCAAAAATAACCTTGTTATAAGTGTCCCTTATTTAACTTGAATTATCACGAAAAACAGGGTAAATGCTTGGAATACGAGGAAACTTTTCTCTTTTAGATGAATTGAGCTATTCTTTTTAGTTTTTTTTTTGTGGATTTGAGCGTTCCTGATGAAAGTGAATCCAGAAAATTTCTTCGGATGGATGAAATTTCTTGTGTAAATTTCATTTACTCTTTCAAAAGAAATAAACTGCTTCGCTGAGCACAGCTCGATACGCCCGCAGAGGTCCAACCCTGAACAGTTGGGACAAAAATGGACACAATATTCAAGCTTGATACAGGTCTGAATTTGGATTGTAATTAAATATTTGATATATTATAGGTTTCTGAATAAATGTAGTCAAAGAACTTGAAATTGGTTATACGAAAGATTTCTTGCTGTTGTGCAATACACTGTGCTGTTGCGCAATACTTAGTAAATCTTTTGTCAGACTATAAACAAATAAAATCTTACAACTCGGAAACGTAAAATCGAAAATTTATAAAAATCAAAAGGGAGCTTACAAAAATAGATATAAACAATTTACCAAAGTTTTATAAAAAATGCTGAAAGCATTTTTGAGTTTTTGTCCGAAAACTGGAAAATTCCCCTATTTGCAATGAATAAAATGCCATAAATCGGAAACGTATAGTCTGAAATTTATAAAAATCTAAAGGGAGCTCATGTCGATAGAAATAAACAATTCACTAAAGTTTCTTGCAAATTGGTGAAATTGTTTTTGAGTTATTATCTGAAAACTGGAAAATCCCCCTTTTTTATTTAAAAATAAAACCACAAAACTTGGAAACAGTAAATCCGAAATTTATAAAAAACGAAAGGGAGCTCACGTCAATAGATATGAACAATTCACAAAAGTTTAATGCAAATTGGTGAAATTTTTTAGTGTGATGGTCCGAAAACTGGAAAATCCCCCCTTTTTTAATGAATAAAACCCCAAAACTCGGAAACGGTAAATCCAAAATTTATAAAAAACGAAAGGGAGCTCATGTCAATAGATATGAACAATTCACAAAAGTTTCATGCAAATTGGTGAAATTGTTTTTGAGTTATTGTCTGAAAACTGGAAAATCTCCCCTTTTTTAATGAATAAAACCCCAAAACTCAGAAATGGTAAATCTGAAATTTACAAAAAACAAAAGGGAGCTCACGTCAACAGATATAAACAATTCACTAAAGTTTCATGCATATTGGTTAAAGCGTTTTTGAATTAATGTCTGACATGTTGACGACGGACAGAAAGATGGACGGACAGACGGTCAACGGTATACCATAATACGTCCCGTAAATGGGCGTATAAAAATATACAATAAACTAAGTCAAAAATTTCTGGAATGCTTTATTTTTACAAGCCATGTGAAATTTATAGAATAAGAATATCTATGAAGGTATCAAATTAACAAATGCTCATGAAAAAAATGTCCAAACCAAGAGTCTTCATTTTACAGTTACTTAACATACATTATAGTGTTGATATATATTTTGAGAAAAAAAATCAGTTCATAGTTATCATTTAGCTTCTTAAATTTTAAATCATTACTATTTTTATATTTCATGATTGTAATAGAAAAACCATGCATACATAGTCAATTATATCTCTTCAGTTACAAAAACAAATAAAAATATCTAGCTTGTTGTTTTCTTTTTCATACTTTTTGCAAATCTAGTTACTGTCCAGTCATCGACACATATCAGTTAACCAACTTTTTTCAAACAACTGCAGAGATGTAAAGACAATAGATAATTATAGCTTCATTGGTTCACAAATAAAAAATTAATAAAATTATTCTTCAATCATTTCTCATCCTTCATAGATATCCAATACAATACAGGAGGGTCTGGATCTTTATTTCTTTGTTCTTTTGATTTTTTTAGGCCATTTTTCTTTATTCTTCATTTCTTTGCCCAATATTCTATATTCTTTATTCTTTATTTCTTTGCCCAATATTCTATATTCTTTATTCTTCATTTCTTTGCCCAATATTCTATATTCTTTATTCTTCATTTCTTTGCCCAATATTCTATATTCTTTATCTCATTTTTGCCCATTTTTCTCTATTCATATTTCTGGTCTGTTATATCCCATCCAGACCCTCATAAAAGTTTTATGCAGTGTATCTAATTACTATGGTTATATCCCATAGCACCAAGTATCAGTTTTGTCTGGATGCTAAAAACATCTCCGACTTACAAATGGTATGGTTTTGGACGGAATCACAATTTCAAATGGATTTGAAATATTTACAATAATCATTTTTAATTATCACATCCTTTATATTTAAAAAAAACATGAGTTTGAAAATCAAAAAGCAGAAGTAGCCAAATATATTGATGATAAAAGCGAAGGATAAAACAAATTTGTTCATGATGTTCTGATAATTAAATGCAATTTAAAAATAAATAAATAAAGTTTTGGTCAATTTCAGAATCTATGTATATAAAAAAATCTCATACAAGTAGATAAGAAATAAAAAGAACTTCACATATCTTGGAAATAGATCTCATTATCATCATCAATGAGTATTCATAAAATATGTTGTGATGACTGACAATTTTTTAATTTTAAGAAGATTTATTTTCTGAAGATTGTATAAATCGAATATTGTCATCAATTTTAAAAAAATGCTATGTTTTATAAAAAAAAAAAAATACAGCATCATACAGTTCATATTCATACAATTATACATGCATTATATTCTTACAAAAATTTACTTTTAAGAAATTATATATATTTTCACTGTGAATTGCCTTGATCATTTGTTGATTGCTAAATATATATGTTGATTTTCAAAAGCCAAGCAATACTGTAAATAACAACCCTATATCAAAATAGAACTACAAAATTTTTAAAGTCATATACAAATTATAGCTGTGTGATGCCTAAAAATACAATCTTGTCACCACCATAATTTCAGTTTCATATAGTAAATTCATAATAATAAAATACAAATGATCTACAATTTACAAAATAACTATAAATGATATATATATATCTTGGTTTAATTACAGTTATCACAGAATTAAATATACATATTGGTTCACATTAGCTGTAGAGAGGCTAACAAAATAAAATATCACTTTCACTTTTAAACTATCTTCACTCTAAATTATACAACTTCTAGTATTTCTTGCTCCTAATGGACATGCATGACCAACTGAAACTTACAGAAGAAGAAAAATGGAACCAAATCAAATAATCCTTAATGGTTTTTTTTTTATATAGCAGAGAAATCAGGCAATAAAATAATTGAATCAGCTTTTTTTTTGCTTTAAGAAATTGGACAGTTTGTCAATGTGTCAAAAAATATTACTGAAAATATATCCTTTGAAAAAAAACCAACAATATCAACTACAGAAAGCACTGAAGGTGTTGGCAGATTGATGGCAAGAGAGTTATCAAATCTAAATGCACAATAATCATAAATGCAATCAGCTTTTTCAACAAAAACAAATTAATATTCCAAAAACTAAAATCAAACATTAATCTATAAAAATATGTTAAATATATTAAAAACAAATCATGTAATAAGTTGAGTTTTCCACACTTTTGCTCTCCCTTGATTGAACTCTCCATCACCTTCAGAGTCCATTTTCTTTTTATACTCCACAAGAGCATGCATACTCAATGGCTGCCAATCACTGACATAATCTGTGTAATACTTTCTATGTTTGTCAGGAATTGGTGCAGATTTGCAGGATGGATGCTCATCTGAAAACAAGACAATTTTTCAGTTAATTATTAACTAATTAATCACAAATGCTCAAAGTTTCACAATATATTGCAATTTAACATTGCCATTTAGAATATTTTGCTCTCCATCTTATAACCAATGACATAAAAAGGATAAAAGTTCAATAAAGCAACTGTCAAATGCTCTTTGGTTTTTTATATTACATCTGATAGAATCATTTATGTTGTCTCTGTATATTTCCCCCATGTATTTTTTTTTTATAAAAACCCTTGATAGAAAAAACAATATTTTCTTTGATTCATTGTATCTTATCTGACAAAATAAAAAAATATTCCCTCTTTGTACATCTCCCCTCCTCATGTCTTTCCTTAAAAAAACAATCAATATAGTGACCTCCAAAATAATTTGTTCTATATCTTTTATCTGAACGAATAACAACATTGTCTTTGTGTATTTTCCCCATGTCTTTCCATTTCAACACCACAAAATAGTTGTTAATACTTTCTGCAAGGCATCAAAGTTGTCTACCTTTGATCAAGACAAAATTAATAGAAAGAAAGATAACTCTTGTATTACCTGATGATGCTCTCATTCCCATTACAGAATGCGACTTATTTTCTGGAGCTTTGGCTTCATTAAATGCTCTAGGGATGTCTCTGTCCTCCCTAAATTTCTCAGAAAATCCTCCTTTGTATCGTGTGTCTTTTTCTGTAAGGAACTTTAAGCTTTCTCTTGGTTTCCTATGTCGTTTTCTAGACATAAGCAAAACTAGCTCATCATCAAGACCACTGTACTGTTCCTCTGGTTTAATGTTTTCTTTGAAATTATCTTTTATTTCTTCTGTATCTTCTTCTGCAATAGGTTCTGATGTAAAGGTGCGCTCGTTTTCTTGTCCTCTTACCCATCTTTTATATTCTTCTTCTGAGTAATCCTGAAACAAATTTTTCAGTAAAATGTATATCTTGTTTTAAAGTGGGATTCTAACAATCAATATCATAAATTAGGGAATAGTGCTTTCATATTAAATGTCTTGAATATCTACAACTTTTGAATACCTTGGAACCCTTTTCAGATCTGCAACATTTCTAGTTGTCATATAATTGGACTGGTGCCTGATCTGGTATCATTTGATTCAGTTTCCTCAGATCAACTATTTTTCGAGCACTTAAGCATTTCATAAACCCAAATACATCAAAATATATTTATAACATTATCAAACAATACCGTAAATTCAGAAATTTTTGCAATGTTTTTATTATTGCGAAAAATGCGACAGGGTTATAATCGCAATAATTTAAACTCACATTTTGAAATTTTTTATATGAATTAAACAGGACTTTTCTCAATATCGTAAAAATTCAAATCGCATTTTAGTCTAAAATGACAAAATCGCAATAATAAATGCACACAATAATTTCTGAATTTACAATATATATATGTGTTATATCATGTTTGGCAAATCCTGAATCTGTTGTAAATAGAGAGAAGTGAGTGTTCCAGGTTTTCACAAAATGAATCTATGGTTAGCATCAATGTTTTTTCAATTTTCAATTAGGATAATATACATCTGTAACTTACAGATGAATCATCAAGCCATGATGGCAGATATTTGGCCACACCCTGACCAATTTCAGCGTCTAATTGATTAACTGGATTTTCGATGTTGAGAATATTTGTCCTGTCTTGGTTATTCACTGAGGCTCTGTACATCAGTTCAGTCTTATGCCTCTGGTTACGAACTCTCCTCATCACTGACTGGTCAGACAGACGAGATATTTCCGAAACCTAACAAAAAAGAAGAATTTCAGTTTATTTTATTGGAATATGCCCAAATCATTTTTTTTCTTTCTTTCCAGTGAAATTTAGATAAAAATTTAACTATAAGACTGCTACCTAATCAATTCATTTCATTTCAGAGTAAATTTTTCCTCCTGATTCGAATATGTCAATATTTTCTCTTAAAATTCATTAAATTGTTCAATCTACAAAATGTGTTCCTTCAATTTAAACAAGTAAAAAGTAGATCTAAGAATACAATAATATCACAATTTATGTTCATGTGCTATATTTTTTATTTAATTCAGAGATCAATATATACTGTAAAAAAGTTAAGGTGGCCAAACATGTTAACATTCAGGAGGTTAAAAAAAATTTATTCTAAACTTTCTTAAAATGAGAGGGGAAATTTTTTGTGATTGTTTTGCGATATTTGTGGGGGAACAAACCTCACAAAAAATTTCCTTTTTTTTTTTTTTACAGTACTGCACTATTGTATACACAATCATAACTTACATCCTCATTGTCAGCAGCAAATATTCTTCGAAGATTTACATTATATTTCCCTAAATGGAACCTCACCAAGGCATTATAAGCATCCTAAAATGGAAAATAAAATATCCCTATAAAATGAATCAAATTTAAAAACCAAGTTGTCTGGAACTGTTAATATCTTACTAGCTAAATTTCTAATTAAAATCATAAGAAATACAACAGAATAGTGACATAATTATCACAATGTAAAAAATGCACTATTCGTCAAAATAAAATTTTGTTTTTCTGTGCAATTAACTGAAGGACATAATACTCTGCAGGGTTTCATCATGTTTTAACCATGCATGTTCCATTGTCCACTGTGATGCTTTGAGCTTAAACTTCAGCATTTCATTTCGATGTACATTGAATTGCTTTATTAAATGGTTCATTACAATCTCTATCAAATTTGCTTGAAAATTTAGATAAGACAATTACATTGCAATGCATTATGAACATTATAAGCTCCATCATACAACAGACACCACTGCAACAATGCTTTGAATACTCAATTTTTTTTCAAGGAAGGAGAAGCAATAGAAAGCTCTGGAAAGTCAGAGTGGAATGTTGTTCCCTGAGAGTATCATCAGCTCAGTAGTCAGTCCTTTGGTACTGATATGATTTATAACACATTTTCCTGTTGATAAACTAATATGTTATTAAGAAACTGAGGTTCAAACTCCTTAAGGCAAAGTTGATTTTAGATGAATTCACCATTTTGGAATCTATAAAGTGCTGTGGGTAATCTCATTCTTCGTACCCCATTCAAAACAATGCACATCATTGGTTGAATTTCAATTGTTTGGGACAATGTAAGCCAATCACAGCATTTTGATGTGTGCTTTTGAAAATATTACCCAGAATGCATTAGATTCTGAAACAGCAAATTTAGCTATCTTTTTTAGGTCCCCTCTCCTACTCAGGAATTTATCCTTGGTTTTCAAAAGTTTGGGATTGAGCATTCCTGATAAAGATAAATCTTGAAAAGTGCTTACTATACATGAAATTTATAAAGTATTCTTTTTATTCATTTTCAGACCCTTGAGATACAGTTATAATCACAACAGAACTGTAATTCCACTTATCATTTCTCTTAAAATTTGCTTTTGTTGAAACTGACTGACAATTAAAATCATTCAAAGTGACAGATACCCAGTGAATAAACACATCTTAATCTACAAGTTTCTCTTATGCAACACAGATTAACAAAGCAACAGTTAATTTCAGAATCTTTTCTAAAAACGGAATTGAAATTGTTACTTTTCAAATAATAAAATGCTCTTAACTGCCTACATTAAGATAACACGGAAGTTAAATTTCTCTAAAAACAAGACTTCTAAGATATGGTCACAGCCAATAAAATATTCAAAGATTTTCAGATTCTTCATTTCAAAAGATTTGTTTTTGTTGAAATAAAACTCTGACACATTAAATTATACAAAATGAAAGTTACATGACAAAAATACCACATGTCTTATTTTTTTCTGTCATAAGATTATGTAATATGTACTTTCAAAGCAAAACATAACTCATTAAACGGCAACTTTGCATTTAAAAATCAATACTAATGTCATTCAAGTATGAATTCTAATTGACTTAAGATTCTAAAGTAGCAATTTTGGTTTGACCTATGAATTTAGATTTCATTGTCATCTGATATCTATTTTTCTTCTTCAATTATTGATTGATTGAAGGCAGCTCAATGTTCAGCAGCATATTCAACATGCATTTTCAGAATAAAAACTTGTTATTGAGATATGAATGTATCCTACTTGTACTATATCAAATTTTAATGTGCTAGCTCAAAGATTGAAGTCTGTGGAAAGACATACAACCTTATTATTACATTATTCTGACTCCAAACCGACCAGTTTTTCCTCTTATGCCTAAATGCTGTGTGCTTTGTCAAAACAGCTAATACAAATTTCAAATTCTTTGGTTTGACCCAGTTTGGGATCAAATCCTAAAAGTCCCATACTCAAAGTAAGCAAGCTCACGTAAGCAGAAGGAGGTAATTTTTTCTTCTTCAGACATGTTGAATAAAAAGTAGTGTTTTTACTGTCAATGATTTTTTTCCCACTCACATTTACATCTAAATGTGTTTCTTGGTAATTGAAATTACAAAAATGTATTGTATTTTCTCAAATTTTTCCTTGATCTTTCTGTCATTAGCCAATCATAATCCGAGAGATATACTAGGCCAGTGAAAAGTTTTCTCTCATTTTGGTATAAAGAGAAGGTATGATGTCATAAGCTTACATCATTGACGTTGTTTAAAAACAAATAGTAATAAACAGACAATAAGTGATCTTTCAAACTGGAGAATGTTTCTCTGTTATTGCCCTTTAATGAGATTGCAGAAAAAAACAAAATATAACCGAGAGTTAATCCCAAGTCACTCAGTGTATTGAGTCTCATAGCAGATAACAGAATGTGCTCATGATTACATGTAATGTCATGAAAAATTTTCAATGGGATAGATCACAAAACTTCCATGTCAGCCAAACAATACATGCAGAATCAAATGATGAATAATTTATTTTTCGCCCACATAATAAGGTAGACTTAATTACATTACTCCAAGTTATGGCTTTTTTAAATGCAATACTTGAAAGACTTGATATCAGTTAAGAAAATCAACGTTTTTTTTATTACTTTCATCATTTATAATCAAATGTGTCTGTGATCTGTTTCAGTAAAATGTCACTTATCTTTCCTAAAAATATCTACCAGTATTCTAAAATCTTCTGCATTTAGGTTTGTCATTTTTTTTTTGTGGCTACTTGTTAGTCCTGGCCTTCAATAGGTAGTTAACTGCATGTTAATGAACGACAAGACCACTCGCATATGGGTTAGGAAATTTAAGATGTCTCAAAACCAAAGCTTGGGTGTTGGTCCTAACTGGAAGACACTTTTCACCTGCCTTTCCTGATTGACTATGGGAAAACCCACTCTGAACCTCACTGAAAACTCCTATATATATATTTCACTGCCTTGAGACATGTGTTATATGTTGGTTTTAATTTGTTCAGTGTACTAGTTCAGGATAAGAGAACAATATTGAACACCTGTCTGGCAATTGGAAACACCCCAATTGATTTTTTTTCTAGAAAAGAGCATTTAAAAATTCAAACCTTGTATTCTCTTGGAATCTTTGCATCTTCTTTATACAATCTAATCATTGACTCTTTTCTCAAGATATCTAACAATTTTTCTGCTCCTGCTCGACCTGTAGAAAAGATAATAGCAATATGTTCATTGAGTCTAAGCAACATGAATGGACCACAGTTAATCATATGTCTAAAAAAAAATGCATTTTTCATAACCACTGAATTTATTACATATGCATCCATAAGAACAATCTAACATTACAACAATGCCAAGTTCAGAAATTTGTCTTAACAATATATAGATGAAATTCTATATTTTTTCCTTTTTTAAAGATGAATTTAATTCAAAGAAGGCTTCTTTTCCTGGTTTCATATAGTTGTAAAAGCATGGACCAAACACCCATTTTTTGTAAAAGGGTTAATATGCTGACATTAGTCTTGTCTGCTTATTAGCCTGATTTCTTTCGTACATTTTCATCAATTCTCAGCTTACAATTTTTTTTCTCTGGAATTAAGATTTTAGTTCAAACCCCTTGAAAAGATTATCATAAACAGTTTTGACTATTTTATAAAGGCTTTTATACATTTTTAGCTCTAGTTTCCTATGAAGATTAATACAGGCATTCACTAAAACAACAGAAATTTAGATAATTTCCACATTGATTTAATCTGGGATGTGCTACAGTCAAAGATTTTACATCCCAATAAAAAAGCATTCAATTTTTCAAAAAAAAATTTGCATCATTAGAAATTTCCATCAACAATGTCAACATCAGCCTGCATGTATATTTTTTTTAATAATCAATAAACACATATTTAATATTTGAATCTAATGATGTCATTTCTCTTCTCAAAAAACCCACGATTTGCCAAGATGTACATTTGAGCCCAGCATGAACATACTCATGCACTTCCTTGTTGGATGATGGATTACATATATATGTACATAGAAAAATAAATATCAGAAACCATTGAAATTCTGAATGAGATGAAAATAATTCATAAAAAAAATTACTTTGCACCAAATACACTATTACAAGTTTCATAAATAAAATAGCCCACATAAATCTATTTGACAACTTTTTATTAATTGTAATTATACAAGTTTTAAAAAATTACTGAAAAATACTAAAATAACATTAGTAATCTCATAAAGGGGGGGGGGGGTTGGGGTGGCTTTGCTGCAATTATATTATAAATTCAGTCACTATTTTCAAGTTTTGGCAACGAGGTCACTTAGTTCTGTCAACCTTGTAAAAATTTCTTCAGACTTCTAAAGTCATTGTCAAGTCACTTCCTGGAAAATGGTTTACATGTAAATAAAATATTTTCCAAAGGCTAGTCTACGAGCAGTTAATAAACAGTTCTTCCTGACATTCCCCCTAAAAACAATGTCCTTTTTGTTTATGCTTGGTATAGGAATAACATACATATAAACTGCAATATTTATGTTTTAATAAGCAGGGACAAATTTAAAATTCAAATTCCAAAGAAAAGTGTTTATTCTGCAGAAGGTATAACAGGACACATTCAGTTTTTCAATTTGACAAACTCATCAGACAATCACTTGCATTGTATGTACATAAGAAAAGTTGGTTTATAATAAAGAGAACAGCCATTTTTAATACTTCTAACCATTTGAATTAAAGCAACCAGTGAAATTTACACGTTTGACAAATACGAATAGAGCTTTTGATCCCTGTAAAAGTATGAATAACCCCAATAATAAATCTGTAATTTCAATGCAGAAACACAGTATTTTCTAATGAATGTACTATTACCAAGAAATTACAGAGTTTCGGTGACTTAGAGATTCTGAACTAGGAAGACATTTAAAATTAAATATAAGAATTCCCCAAGGTAAATGATATATGGTCAAATAAAATACCACAATAGACTTAAAGGTACATTAAAACTTGTATTCTTAGCCAATAATTTGATTCCTGTGGCAGTCATTGCATAATTATTGATTTTTTATTTCATATCAAGTTTATAAGTACCTATTTTACATAATCATTAAAATGAAATAATGGAAGCATTGGTTATGTATCAGTGAAGGATTAAATTTGTGTCTTTTCAGCAAAAGTTAACTTTTTCTTGTGTGAATAATTTTTGAATTCCTTTTTTCAATTTTTTTTAACTTCGTAATAACCTGTGTGAAATAACCAAAAAAAAAATGTTTTCTTTAAAATCATTTCAAATTTACCCATATATGGTTAGGATATAAATCAGATTAAAAAAAAATTGAATTAAAAAATGTATATAATGTGTCTTATATTAAAGGGTATACAATACAGTTAATGGGGAGATAACGAGGTGGCTATCATAAAATAAAATTTTTAGTGACATCAGAATGTGACATATTGGGAAAATGCATTTTTCGGCTGATCCTAATTATTAGCTTGAAAGTTGTACATGGACCCCCTTTTTAAAATCAAATTTGGCTTGATTATGTTTGAAGATTATTTGTACAAATTTATATGAACAAATCACAGATGAAATTATTTAAAATTAGATGATAAACATACAAAAAAAGATGATTTTTCCTAAAAATCAAAAAATTTAATAAAATAAATCATTTCCAAAGATTTGTTACACAAATTAAGTGCACACTTATGAATAGAAGATATTTCAAATGTTTTTACAATCTTGTACTAGTGTTTATATTTTAAAACAAAAGTTTTTTTATGTCTTTCCAAAGGATAGATATGTTCAAGAAAAAGAAATTTTGAGTAAATCTCTAAAATCTCGACCTCATTTATCTCTAAAAGTAGCACATGAAGGTGTAATTTTTATTACATATTTGAATTGACTAGGTGAAAAATAGCTTGTATGCAAGTAAATTTTTCTCAAAATTTACTTGGGATCAAAACTATTGTATGCACTTAAACAGTTTTAGGTTGCAGTTACTTGTGAAATGATTACAATTAATGTACCTTAACCATTTCCTACAATAAGAAAGCTACAGAAATAAACGAAACAAAAATAGAGTTGTCTCCCATATTTATTCCAAATTGAGCCTAATAACCCATATATAGAATATCTATTTTGCCTGAAAAATTTGATTCCCTAAGGAAATCTAGATTTACCCTCGATTTCTGCATTATTTTTCCTCAATTCTTGCATTCGTTTCCATTCAGCTAAAATTGGATTGATAAGAACTTTCATATATCCATATTTTTTGCAAGTTGGTGATTGATTTTTCAAATTGTATAGATTGAATGGTACTTGGATGCTTTGAAGCATTTATTTTCAAGGCAGAAACAATTAAATTTTTCATTAAGCAAAATAAAATGTACTGGAGCTTATGAACCTAAAAAGTATTAAAATACTATTAAAAGAGGTTATAAATTTCCAACAACAAAAGATATCAATTTTTGATACTGAGTAACATAAAAGAGTATGGAATTTGTAATTAAATCACAATAATTCCTTTTCAGACATGAACAATATTCGTCTAAAAATCAATGAAACCAATAAAATTTATTTCCATCCATTTCTGACATGATAATTGTATAATGATCAAGAATAATAAAAATCATCATCTTCCAGTACCTAGGGACTAGGTATAATCACATCACCAACTACTACTAGCTTTTTAGAGAAAATTCCTCCACAAACAGAAGTAATGGCATTTAATGCTTTTTGAGTTCATAAAACATTTTAAAAATGCTGCTTATATCCATTGATGCTGAGAAAATAAATGTCATTGTCGCTTATCTATATTTCATAATTCTAAAATAATCAATTACTTGTGGCCGGTAACAAGGAAAACTAACTAATGCAAATATTAAGTTCTGTTATAACAAGGAAATTATGTTTTAAATGATAATGATATTTGAAATCCATAACATATAGCAGCTTAAATCCATTTTCATTTTTTATTTGCAGATGCTTAAAAGGGTAATAGATGCAGCCTCTTTTTAATAATTTTACATCTCATTCTCAGCCCTTGTGTCTTCTCAATATACATGCATGAAAGGAATAATCATACCTGCCATAAAAACTGCACCCTCCACAATTTTTCAACCTTTAATCAAGTAGGTCAAACATTCATAAATTTATATACCGGTAGCCATGAAGGCCACAGAATTGTTTAGTCCAACATTTACCATTGCTCTAACATATGAGAAAATTATCAAAACTGTATTAAAATTAATCTTATATAATCTTATAATCTTATAATCTTATACTCCTTCCACAACATAAATCATTGAGGGAGGAAGGATTCTAGTTTTTTAAATTTCATTAATTATTACTAAAGTTGCTTAGAATTTAATATTTAAGATTTCAAAGAAATATCTTAAATGTCAAATAAAAGATAAAATCCCAGTGATGGAGGGATGAGAATCTAAAAATAACATAATATGGCCGTAAGCTATTATCATCTCGTCAATAGTGTTATTCAGTGCATGCTACACATATGCCACGAGACTAATCAGAACTGAGAAAAATAATGAATAAATAATAAGATAATATAAAAGGTCTTGAATAATAAAAAAAAATAGATATGAACAGAGACGAACATCTAAAATGTGCATACAGTGTAATATAAAGAGAGTTGCAGTTCTAGAAGTATCAGTTGACAGTAAATTATAAATAGATTCTCCAAGGAGTCTGTATAGCTCATATGGCACCAAAATATTATACTGAATCAAAATGGAATCCATTAAAACATCTATAATTATCATAAAGTTTAATGTGGGACTATATTTGGTCATGATGGCCATCTTAGATTTTGGGAAGAAACATCAATTTAAACTTAGGGTATTAGATTTGAAAGCCCCAAAAGTCTGATTCTATTAGGCCAAGTTGTTAGAGAGGAGATGTCAATAATGGCTTGTTCATATAGAGCCTCTGAAAAATTTACAGGCAGACGATGGATGCTAAGTGATAGAATTGCTCTCTTGCACAAAGTGAAATAAATGACAGATAAATGAGTAAGAAACACTCAATAATATAAGATATAAAATCAGAGTGAATTCGTAGAATGTGCAAAAAAGGGGAGACAATACAGGAGTGAAGATATAAATATTTGGAGGGAGTAAACTTTAACCAACCTGTTAATGGATTCACAACATCTGAAATTAATAGGTATGAACACAAATTAATTAATGTAGTGAAACTTAATGTGCTAATTTCCTGTCTGTCATTACTCCAATCTGGTTGAGAAACAGATCCCGTATCCATGCTCCCATTTCAAGGATCTGACAACACTCCATTCTGTTCAGGTTATTCTTACATCAGCCAATGAAAATTCTGAAAGTGTCTGTCGTTACAATAAAACCAAAGGATCCTGAAAGGTCTTTAAAAACAGTAGTAAAATGAAGTGTTTTCAGATCCTTGTAAGCAAAGCTTGGACACAGTATCTGTATTTCAAAAAGATTGTCATAACTTACAAATGTTAAAACAGGTTAGTTTGACCAAAAATTCTGTTTGCAATTATTAACAAATATAAAGAAAGGTTATTTTGCAAACTATTCCCCATTCCCCGTTTGTCAATTCTAAAGTAATGACTGGTTCCTTTTTATTTATTGTTCCCTGTTTGCCAATACTGAAATATGTAATGAAAGATTACTTCAACCAAATGTTCCAGATTTTACCAAAAAATGTAATTTCATTTTACTTTTGAGTAATGGTTCCCTGCTTGCCATTTGTAAAGACAGGTAACTTTGGTCAAACTTTCCCTGTATGTTAATATAACTGAATGCCTAAGATAATATATCAATCTCTTCTTTCCATGAACTATAAAGCTAAGTCAATCTGACTATGTCCTTAACTGGCTATGTTAAAAAAAAAATCTGTCTTGTTTGTTTTAAAATTATAAGTCTTTTTCAGAAATGGTGCAATTATACCTTAGTTACATGAATTCATTTCATTGGACCATACAAATTGTAAAGCTGTTAGGAAAGATATTAACTTATTTTCTTGGAATATTTTTTGCGGTTATCCCTTTCTAGCCCTATTCATGCCAATTTTTTGTTTGTTAATTTTCTTATTTTATTGATCTAAAACTTTATACTAAAGATGAATTTATATTCCCAATGTTTATATTCGTGTTAATTTTCTTTTTACAAAAATAGCAAAAATTAGTTGGTTTACACTCAATCAAAGTTGGAGCCTCTTTTTAAGAGAACTCTGGGAAAGACATATTGGATTTTCTTTGTGAAAAATAAAATCCACAATAATCAAACGCACCTCCATGTTTGTGTAGTTTTGGGTGTATTGGTTTAGTGGTCTTCTGTTCAATCTTTGGATGCAAGAAATAATCAGCTTCTGGTCCAAACTTCTGATACAGTTGGACTTGGTACCATTCTAACATCTCTTTCTGTGACATTGGGGTGCCTGGTTTTGACTCTGGTCCTCCAAAATCAGGATTGGATGGTGTTCTGGACATGGGGGGTAGGGAGGCCTGAAACCCTCTACCCTGTCTGGTCCCTGGGGACACAGAAGCCCTCCCCTGTGACCCAGCACTTCCTGACTTCTGTGTGACATTTCCTGCTGATGGGGTGCGTTCAGTTACTGTTGGGGGTTGAACTACATTGCCTTTAGATTTCTTCTTCCTTTCCCCTTTGGCTGATTTCTTATCTTCCTCTAAAATATAAATAAACATTATAATACAAAAATGATTAACATCAGAAGACTTTAAAAAATAATGGCAGTATTTATTCAAACATTGAGTGCTTAATCATCTTATCAATAATATTTTCTATCAAGTAGTCCATTTTATTTTGAATAGATCAAAAAGCTATCAGAAATGTCTAGCATTTGAACACAATTTACAGAATAAAGTATTCATGTGTCCCTTCATAAGCACATTAGTTCACACCTGGCTCTCTACAAAAATGAACTATTGGTTCTTTCAATCGATGTCCATATCTTTTTTACTTTTGCTCATGATATTGTCTTTTTTTATGTTTTCTTATTTTTTCCCCATCAATTTCACCTTATCACATATACTACCGACTACAGCTCTGAACCCAAAATAACGCAAACATTTTGTAGAAGAAAATATTGACTGGTAATTTAGACCATCAGGACTCACTAAGGACTCTGATAGACAGTCACAATTTGGTTAAAGTTTGCTTTAGAGAAGAGAGCACAATGACTTGATGATTTTAATATTGCCTTTAAAGCATGATAAGAGAAAGAGCATCATTTCAACTTCAAAAGAAAACAGAACTGATAAGTTTCAAGTGGTCACTAGAGAGAGAAAGCAGCTCTTTCAAAAGTCATTCCCCTTCAGTCATTCACTTCTGATAGTAACCAATTATTATGATCAAGCATAAGTAAAGGCGTCAGTCCATAAACATTGGAGATACCAAACCACTACTGACAATTCCACAGAGATGATTAAAAAAAAAAAAGTAATCAACAAACACAGACGAGGGTCGATCATATAACTCATATTTCATGGCAGTTCTTTTCATCAAGAAAAGGTGGTTAAAAAATTGTATATTTTATCACAAATATGAGTGTATGTTTTAGTAGGGAAAAAAAATTGCTTAGGATAGCTTCATAAAATAATTGTTTCTGGATCAGAGAAGAGACTCATGTTTGGTAAGCTGTTTACAACTAGCCTGCAGAGTGATGGCAAAAGCGGGTTTTTAAAGGAAAAAGGTGTTTAAAAGCTGGTTTCATGTTATAAATTAGTACAATACCAAATAAGGCTTGTTTCAATGATCTAGATGAAATTTAACATACATAAAATCAGCTGGATCACAGTTTTAAAATCAATCTTTTTCTTTTACAGAAAAACTTCATTCATATAAATAGGGATTTCAAATTAATGTACAAAAACTGTTATCGACATACCGGCTATGGATTCAAGACTTCCAAGTCCTATTATTGAACGACGTGGTAACATGTTTTTTCATTTCGTATATTAAACTTGTTAGTAACTTAGATTTTTCAATTTGGTAATGATGGATTAAATCTAAATCTTAAGTGGAATTAAACTACCAAAAACTAAGTATAAAGTTCTTAATAATCTTAATGTGTGTAGCTAATCTTTTATTTTTCCATCAAAATGAATAAACAAGGCTGTTTTTTAAGATGATTATTTTTTTAGTACATACATATAATGGTATCAAATGTATTTTTTCTGTAATGAGGTTCTTTTAAAGGAATTAAAGTATGTAAAGTTTTTAATCTGATGATAAAATCTAAACTTTACTGTAAGAACGATGCCATTTACACAAAAATGTGATACATGTACGCTTGTAAAATGAATCTCAAATATTTAATTTTCATATTTTCTGCACATAAATAAGCTTATTTCACTTTATTACCAGTAAAATTGAGAATGGAAATGGGGAATATGTCAAAGAGACAACAACCCGACCAAAGAGCAGACAACAGCCGAAGACCACCAATGGGTCTTCAATGCAGCGAGAAAATCCCACACCCAGAGGTGGTCCTCAGCTGGCCCCTTACTAAAATTGTGTGCTAGTTCAGTGAAAATGGACGTCACACTAAACTCCAAAACATATAAATGAATTAAAATCAAAAAACATACTAGACTAACAAAGGCCAGAGCTCTTGACTTGGGACAGGCGCAAAAATGCGGCAGGGTTAAACATGTTTTGTGAGATCTCAACCCTCCCCCTATACCTCTAGCAAATGTAGAATAAAGAAACACATAGCAATACGCACCGTAAAACTCAGTTTGAAAGAAGTCTGAGTCCAATGTCAGAATAGGTAACAAAAGAAACTAAGCAAAATGACAATGATACATAAATGAACAAAGGACTACTAGCAGTTACTGACATGCCAGCTCCAGACCTCAATTAAACTGATTGAAAGATTATGTCTTCATCATATGAAAATCAAGTACAATCCCTCCCGTTAGGGGTTTAGTATCATACCATCATAAAATATATGAGAAGAACATAACCCGTATCATGCCAACAACTGGTTTTAGAATAAATGTGTTTATTTTCGATGCAAAGACCCTATGAGTGAATCAATATTAATACCAAAATATGCAATCCTTAATGACTTGACAACAGTATCGTAACTATATCCTTTCCGAAGAAGTCTGTTTAAAGGTTTGGTTAGCTTTTGAGGTGAATGCTGACATTTTTGTGCTTTGTAAAGAATATTACCATAAAATATTGGATGTGAAATACCTGAACGCATAAGATGTCTGCATGTTGATTTATATTTACGAATGATGTCCTTGTACCAATGATAAAGTTTAGTAAATGTTTTGACTAGTTTGTGATATCGAAAACCCTGGTGTAATAATCTTTCAGTAATACAGGGATTTCATTCGTTGAAATCAAATACGTTGTTACATACACAAGCGAATCGAACAAGTTGAGATACTTTAGGTCTGCCCTTTTTTGGTTATACGGCTCCAGTGTATTTGTATTCTTAAAGACTGTAACAGCTTTTTGTTTGGAGCATAGGTTAACCCAGAAATATGCATCAAGAGCTGCAAAAAAATGTGTTTACTGTCTTTGATTCCACCTATCATGACACTTTGAGCCAGCTTTTGGCTCTTTGCAGCTCGGAGCTTTTCTGATAAAGGAAAGCCCAGAAATATTCACTGAAGGGTTCAAAAACAGTGTGTTAAATACTTTGATTACCCCTGATATGACACTTTGATCTAAGAGCAGCTCTGAGTCACTTTTAGCTCGAAGTTTTTCTGATAAAGTGAGGTCCAGAAATATCCACCAAATGGACTTTACTTTGATAACCTCTGTCATGACACTTTGAGCTCAACGATGTTGTGAGCCACTCTTAGCTCAAAGGTTTTCTGATAAAGGGAGGTCCAGAAGTATCCACCAAATGCTGCCAGAAAAACTGTGTTTATATAGATTTAACCTATCATTACGCCCAAACAAAGAAACACAATCATTATCTTGAGTTTTAGACACCTTAGCAAAAAGCACTCAAGGAAATATACCATCTAAATAAGCTCGATTAAATGCTTGCACATCATTTACACAGTATAATGACACTTATTTTATCATTGATTAGATTCAGTAGTGTAATTATAAGTCTGCCATAACATGATGAATTAGGCCTACATTGAGAATAAAAACCTATAAATCCAAACCATGTTATAATTAAGTGTTCTATAATAACAGCTTCTGTGTACACAGGGCTGTAAACCTAGAGTCGTAGGTATCTAAGTTCAAGACCTCACTCGACATAATAATTATTGAAATTAAATTAAACACCAATTGAGTCCACGGTAAATTCTATTTATAGAACAAATGTAAGGGCAGCATGTGTGTTTCGGTTTGTGAAGTCATTTTGTTTTTGTGATAGATGATATTTATGAAGACATTTCTTTAGAGAATAATTCCATACATCAACAATTATGTAACAATCTTACGACCGATTTTGCCATGAATATATTTCTTGTGGGACATGTCAATCAATGTAATGCCATAAAGTACAAACCTAATGACTTTTTACATTTTTCTTCCAAGGATGCTTGTAAATCACGTCTTTTTTTCTTTTCTTCTTCCTTTTTCTGTAAAGATTAGAAAAACAACAAACATAAAACAAGCATTATTTTTTCACTGACTTCTTAATATCTTTAACGGAAAGTCTCCAGAGAAAGAAGCTGTCTATAGGAAGATGTAATTTTGTACAAATGATATGCTATTTTCCTTCAGAGTCAAGTTTAATTCGTCTTCTCGATAATTACATAAGAAAGGATTAAATTTTTGGTAAAAAGACTAGTGCAACTTGACTAAGTAAGATAAAATATTTTCTTAAATTGATCAATGCAAGCAAGAGTGGGTGGCAAAAATCAATAGTCTGTTCATCTCTTAGGTCCCGTAGAAATTATATCCTTGACACATCTGTAAAGTGTTATAAAGAAAAAAATCCTTGAATGCAATATCTAATAATCATATTTTTTGAATAACTGACATTCCAGTTATGAAGATTCAGCATGTTATGCCAATCAAGGAGTTATAATATTGTATTGCCATGGCAATGTGTTCTTTATATGCAAACTTTAAAAAAAATATAATCAAGTTTATGTCTGTCATATCTGTTTCATCCACATTCGTTGCAATGAGTTTGATTTTTTGCATAGTAGGCAAACTATTATTATCCAGTGTGCATACATATAATTTTACATACAAAAAAAACTAAAAAACTAAGTATATATTATAACAATGAAAATATCAATTAAACAAAAAACTTTTGTCTCCCGACTTCAAACCAATGAAAGGACATGTGGAGTATTCCTCACTGAGACATAGACATATAGATAAATGAATAATTTTATTTCTGAAAATATTTAATCCAAAAAATAAATAAACAAAAAAATAAATATATAGCATGTTCAAATAGGTTACTGAAAAATTCTATTCAACAAAAAATTGTGCAGCTTTATATGGTTTTGGTTTGCTAAAACGAAATTTAATTTCAGAAAAAAATTCATATAGATTTTTTTAAAGTTCCTTCATTGAGCCTCAATCAATATTAATACCTTGAATGTTTGCGCTGTAATGGGAACGAACAGGTTTTGGGTCTTTTGTACAAAATAATACGTTTCTGCCTGATCGAGCTTGTCCAAACATAGACAATAGTCAAGATTACAAAAAGTAATAATCCTATTAGAATACACCACAATTTATAGCATTGGAGGTTTTGTTTCGATAATAACTCCACTCAAACAGATCAAAAGATAAAGTTATATGAATACCAATTTTCATTGTTCTACCGATCGGCCAGTCATAAATTGTACAAGAATGCATTCACCTGCATGGAATGTATTGTCTTTTTTGTTCGCATTATTTACATGATATACATGAAAAGTATGTCTTACAGTCTACTGATAGTCAAATAACAAGAGCATTTTTCCGTCTAAAAGTATTTAAAATATATTTATTTCAAACAAACTGAGCAAAAAAGAAAACAAAAATGAAATATCATGTGCCACTGACAGTATTGCAACAGTTCAGTTTTATATGGCACATGTAACAATGAACTTAAGAATTCATAATGTTTGCCTCAAAATTAAAACTAGCAGTCACACTGTTACAGCTATCCACATGCTCTTGAATTTAACCTGACCTGAGCTCTCCCTGAAAGGCAGATCACTTAATTTTTTGTCCAATTATTTCTCATGCTTGCATTCAGAAGTGTACAGTTAATCTGTTTGATTTTACCTGTGACATAAGCTTTTACCATTCAATCATGTCAATAGCAAGAAAAAAGAATCTTATATTTCTTTCTTTATTTTATTTTTCAAATAATTCTGGTGAGATTGTGAAAAATACAGACTAGTGCTGGCAAATCAGATAAATTTTTTTTATTGATTATCAGAATTCATTGGATATGTAAATATTATTTCTAATCTTAATATTTGTGATGTTTCTCTTTGATTTGATATATATGAGATTGACTTTTAAAAATGATAGAAACCACCCTCCTCCCTGATATATGACCAGAATCAAAATAAAAGTTCAAATTACTAAACTTCACTGTAATAGTTATACATCAATGCATCAAAATTTTCAATTATTTCATTAGTTTAAAAATTGATGGATAATATTAGCACTTTTAAGATTTCAAAGGTAGATAACCCATCCTCTGATATAGCTATAACAACTTAAGAACAATCAGTAAATCTGTTCTTCTTTTTTTACAATTTGCGTTTTTTGTTTGAGAAGTTATTTTATAAAAAAAGCTTCCCATCTAAATTTGTTTTTGAAGTTTCATGTTTGCTTCCCTTTAATGCTTTGGGCTATTGTTGTAGTTACTTAAAGGAAAAGTACAATTTATATAAACTGTTGTTTAGTACGACCAAAAACAACAATACCATGGCATTTTAGCAGTAAACTGAATTCAATTGTCAAGCTTTCATTGTTTATCTAATGGATTTATCTTCACCATGCTAAAATGTATTCAACAGTCTGTTTTGCGTAGAATTACGATTGATATAATTTCTAATATAATCAACGAACAAAAACTATTCAGACACCAAATAGGCAAGAGTAAATAACATTGCTGTTTCTTCCTGTGTCAGAAAAAAAATAATGAACGATTTTTGTTACAATTTAATTCTACGCTTGCTTTAGCCAAATTTATCATTGATTGGTAAATAAGTATTGAATTTGTTGCATCAAGCTTAAACCAATCAGCAAGATTTCATTATACCACGAGCAACAGCGATAAATTCTAAAGCTCGTACCTATTATGTATATAGATCACGATAGCTGGTTTGATACACTGGCGGAATTAGATTAGTGCTGATTGTTTGGCATCAAATCTCTAAGGTCTTTCCTTAATTAGAATATGGCTTGCATAGGGACTTCAACATTAATTATTCATTGTGCACTCAACAGTTTAAGAAAAATATTCTATCTCTCAGGGCTTTGATGCATAATTCATATAGGTAATTGAACAGGAGCATAGAGAATGACCTTCAGAATAAGTAAATGACATTCAATGTAGATTTTAAACGATATATACTGTACCGGTCAAAGGTTGTAGAAGATTACATCTGTATAACTTTCATTGATATTTACATACCGTATTTTGTTGTGTATAATACACACTTTTTTACCCCAAAAATGTAGTTGGTCGATTGGATGCGTATAATACATAACTATAGATGGTTTGAATAAGAATTTTTTGAATGTTACCTCATTATATATATTGGTTAATTAGTCATATTTTCAAACTTTTTTTCTCATGGCTGGGTTTTCTTACTGAGTTTGAGGTGAAGTGAGTTAATAACAATAGTCTGACTTTTCTAACTTCATTCCCTATTCATTAAACATGGTTCAAATGATGTACCTAGACCGGTTCATTGTTTCTTATTGATCTTGTTGATTTTCATTGATTGCATGTGGACAAGTAATGATCGCCATATTTTTTTATTGCATGTAGACAATCAATTCCTGTATAGTAATCCAAATGGTGTTTTTGTGGTTCTACTTCTTATATATAAGAAATCAACAACATTATATATCTCTTATTATGAGAATCAAGAGAAAATAGCTGCATAAACATAATTCACTTTGATACCTGATAATTTTCCTGTTTAATTAATAAACAATTTTTTTCCCCAGGCCTCCTCAACCAATAAAAACTGACTGCCACAAAATAGCACAAGAGTGCTGAAAGTGGCGTTAAACACCAATCAATCAATTTTCCTGTTAAGTTTAGGATGACAAACTTAGACCTAAATTAAGCTTCTGTTTATTTGTTTGATAGGGTTAAGGTGCAATCCTTTAGTTTCATGGAGGTCAGTATAATTGTTAAGAGAAACCAAATTGCAGGGGGTCAACATGTCTGATATTTGGCAAGTACCTAAATACTGATTAATCAAGTGCACCCTCTCATTTCTACAACACCTTTTGTAATAGTGATAAGTGATATAGGTAAGCTTTGACCAACTTTTTATATACATATGACCATTAAGTCTGAATTTCTGATTGCATTAAAACTAGGCCAAAAAAATACGAACAAAAATTGAATAAAGTTCAGTAACCTTTCACCAGATATCACTTTATCACCTTGATTGATCTGTTAGGAAAATATAAACTCACTAAAAATAAAAAGATAAAAAAAAATAGATTGTCCATATATTGATAATAAATTACTTTCAAAGGTTGAGCCTGTTGAAATCTTGTCAGTTAATAAATATCTTTAGGAAGTTAAATGCATGCAAGCCTACAGAATCATTGATTTTTTTCTGTCCACAGATTCCATTCTGTCCTACCTGTAATTGATCTTCTGCAGTCAACCATAAATGTTAGATCACTTTTATTGGTTATAGATTAGAAAATGTCTTTTAATTGCAAAAACTTCCAGTCTAAAGCAGCATGCAAATATTAAATTCAAAATAGGAAAACAGGATTTTTCAATCATGCTGAAAGGGAAAAAAATTCCATCTTTAGCTTGTTTTCAATGATCAAAAATCTTCTCTGTTCGTATAATCACAAAAATTTGATTTTCCGACTCAGCCTTCTCCCACATCAGTTTCTACTTTAAATTGATTTCTCTACTGTCACTGTATTTGTTCTTTTAAGTGTTAATTCACAGATTTAATAGAGAGCAGAGCAATGGAATGATATAATGTTTCAACTTTATCCCTTCACTGTAAGACACATTGCAATAATGGGCCTCGTAATAAAATTTATGTTAACTAGTACATTTTTCATTTGTGATTAACTTTTAAGAGCAAAAACACCATCAACGAAGAACCTTTTCAGTATGCAGTTGATTTATTTTGTATCTTGGATAGAGACATCAAAAGCATTAAAGATTCTTAAGATCACAATGTATCGGATAGAAATTACCAAATTGCTTTCCACATGCAAAATTAAATCAGAAAATCACATTAAAGAAAAAGACAGAAATGGAAATGATAAGTACAATTTATTGTACTAAGAAACAAGGTGCACAAAAGAGAGTTGAATCTGCAAAGGAAATTATGTTGCATTGGCAATTTGCACATTGGAAATTGTTGCTTTGAATTTGAACATGAAGAGTTTCACTGAGGACTCATGTCCTGCACATCAGAAACATGAAGGTACTTGTCAAATGTGGAAACTGTAAACAATCTGTAAACACAGAAATATGTTTGCCTGTCACAAACTATAATAATCAAAAGCCATAATATTGTTTGAACCTAAAAGTTACACACATGATGCTTATAATTCAATTAATTCAAAATTGTCAAGGTGGGAATGGACCCTACCTCTTTTTTTTTTTATCTGAGATACAATGCTGGTTACATTAAGTTCAACTGTGTATTTTATTTTTTGACATCCCCAACACTGGAAACAGCATGCCTAAGTCTCACTTCTACATCTTGTGTTGCAGCAAGAAAAAGTGCATCATTCTGTTGTCTTCAATGGCTTTTACAATCAAAGCCCAGTCAAACTTATCATAAAGACTTCAACTTTTTATAACTAGAATTATCTCAGCTTATGTCTAACTTGATGTATCACAGTTAAAGGCAGAAAGTACTAAAATCTCATATATTCTGATCACAAGTTAAGAACTTTTTTCAGTGAGGGGAAAAAAAATCAGACAAATGTAAAATATTTGTATTCTGCTTCTTTGAAAATAGTTTAAAACACATTTGCAAATGGCAGTCAATTCATTAAATTATGTATAAATTCCAATTCCTTTCAAACTTGAAATTAGCAATTGATTTCTTCCAACATTTGATTGTAATATAATGTTTTCTCAGGGCCCTATAACATATTTACTGTAGAATGAATAGAACAGCACCAAATTTGTCTGTCAATAAAAACCCAATTATATAATTATCTGACAAAATTTGTAAATACACATATATCTAATTAAATTCAAAGAACCAAGGCAATTTACAGGACCAATAATTGCTGTAAAGTAATATGAACTGCTTTTGAAAACAACAATAGGAAATTTATAGTTGTATGATCAATATTTCCGTGAAAATATAACATAACAGGGAAGAAAATTACCTTGATAATATTTCTTTTATTTGAGCCTAACTATTTTGTTTGAACTTAATATCTAAAATGTACAAGGGGTTGTAATGCCATAGAGGTCTAAGCAATCAAAATTTCATTTCAGTCTGTGTTTTTGTTAAGGAATAAGTAGGATAAACATTAACAAGAGGCGCACATAAGAATTTCATGGTGCTGTATACCGGAAGCCAACAGTCATATTATGAGACAAACATCTTATTTTTGTATCTAAATACCCATACATAAAAATGATATCAGGAATTACCAAAAATATAAGACAATACACATAAAAACAGATCAAACAAACCATCAACAGCCAACTCCTCCAAGAAAACAGACATACAAACATAGACAAACAACATGTCCAAATAGTCTGATTTGGTGCAGGCACAAAATGTGGAAGGGATATACCAGTTTTACGTGAGCAAAAACCTCCACTGCAAACAATTCTTCTATCAAAAATCAAATCATCAACATCGGAATCTAGAGAAATTTTTCGAACAGAATTCTGCATAAATGAATATTAGCAATCTAAACCCAGTTCGTCACGATATTCATAAAATTCATCTGAAGCTGTCATCTTCTACATAACGGACAAATTACTGTATAATAATAGTCTGAACATTCAATAGCTGTTCCCCATTGTCTATAATCGATAGAAAATGAATTAAATTTGCAATGGATAATTAAAGAAAGATTGACAAAAGTATCAAATGGTAATTTAATGATCATGTGTGACACAAATAGGAAACTTTATGGCGCAAAATATCACATTTCAATGGCAGTGGATGACCAGACATTTCTTATGGTGTCCTCACTTAATTATTTCTTTGGAAAACAGGGTTTCTGGTAGGATGGTCTGGTAGTAAAATACAAAGTAGTCAAATCTGCTATAAAGGCCAACTTTATTTTTCAAACAACCTATCTTGTCAGAAGTTCAGCCAGTAAAATACAAATTAGTCAAAGCTGCTATAAAGGTCAGCAATGGTAAGCTAAAACCTATCCCGTCAGATGCTTAACAAGTAAAATACAAAATACTGTCCAAGCTTCTTTAAAGGTCACCTGACTATTAAGCTAAATCCTATCTTGTCAGGTCACAGGCTCTTCTTGTCCCTTTGTAATAATAAGACCTATGCATTTTAACCCTCAGTTCAAAGGTCACCTCTTTTATAAAATTTATTTTTGTTTACAGGTTCGACTGAAGCAATTTACATAAAAGAAGTCTTTTCAAATAGAAATTGTACAAACATAAATAAAATGAACAACTAAAGATACATCTGTGCAACTGAAAAACTAGAATATTGAGTGGCTAAATAGCCCAAAATGCTGGTTAAGTTACCTTCAGTCATATAGTCCTTCAAACAACTACCATGGCAAGCAAATGTTTGAGTGGACTTTTTTTTAAACCAAAATTTGATACAGAATCTGCATGCTGTTCTCTGTTGTTAAGTCATTTCTAGAAAACTGATTTCAAATGGTGCTAGAAGTAAATAAATCTATCCACCAAATGAAGTCAGGGTTCTAAATCTGTACTGTGTGTTACAAAAAGATTTCCAGTCAGTTAATCCCTTTCCAATTCTGCAGAAACCATTCTGGAAGCCAAGGATGATATAAAAATAAGAAGATGTGGTATGATTGAGACAACTCTCCACTAGTGACCAAATGATGTAGAATGTTAGCAACTATAGGTCACCATACGGCCTTTAACAATGAGCAAACCCCATACCGCATAGCAAGCTATAAAAGCTTGTATATATGATGTATATATACCACATATGGTATATCAGAAACAATATCAAACCTATAAAATTTGACATGATTGGTTCAATAACCTTCATCCCAACCCTCCAATGGGGCCTCCATTATGCCTGCAAAAAACCTTGCATCATAAAAATCTTGACCAAAATAAACATCTAGAGGTCTACAAAAATGGAGACATGCTCATAGTCTATGGTAACTTAATATCTTGAGTAAAGACAAGATTGAAAAAACTGCTAACAGAGCCAACCTGAAACCTTTGACCAAATATTACTACTGACAAATAATAAACTGTAAGCATGTGGAGAGATAAGTCTCTCTCGTATCATATTCTTCAACAATTGTTGAAGCTGCAGCCACCACAGAAACCCAAGTCTCATCGAAGGAAAAAAAAAACCAGAGAGACAAGGACAACACTCATGACATTTCAAACAGAGTATTCAGTGAACTCTTTTTCAAATGGGCTACTCCCTGTATAACGACATTCAAAATATTTGAGTTTTGATTTCCTTATAATTCAATACCTAACTCAACAATAAAGACGACATTCCTCCTGCTGAAAGGATGGCAATAAAACCTACTACTGGAAAAAAAAAAAACAGAAACATTACAAACTAAGGAGGACCCAAGAGTGTATTAAATCTGATCTGGTCTAAATGAAATGGGTAAATCAGCTTACTTCTGTCACTGAGTATATTTTTGCTTATGTATGTGAATCAGGGCTACTACACATGTTACATGTAACTCTGAAGAAGCCCAACTGGCAAATACAATCAAACATTTCAGACCAAACACCAAATTTGGAATGTATACTTGTAGATTACGGTATTGTAACTTATTTTCAATCCATCCAGTCTTCAATTTAAAGTGACCTCCAAAAAGACAATCCAAACATAAACCTCTTAACAAAATCATCAAATAGCCTACTGTATTTACTGAAAATGACAGCAAAGACCTACAAATGCCAGAAAACAGTGTTAACTTTAGGCAACATAGTTAATTTCCTTGTCAAAAAAACTTCTTATTTCAGTCTGCTGACAGAACAAACAAGTGATAACATCATATCTCGGTAAAAAAATGACCTTGACCGTGAAACAAACCTTACAATTGCATCATTTAATTATGGCTTTATCCAGTAATCATATTGCATTAACCACAGAAATAAGACTCGGTAAACTTGCCGATGTATTAAATAACTGCAGCAGCTGGTACAAAGCCCATCCGCAATCTGTTTGCTGCTGTTATTCTAATCAATGGAATATATCTTTATCTCGACAGAAGATATAGATTGATGCTAAATATGGCAGACCATATTAGCTTTACTTGAGACCGGTCAAAGGCAAAAAGGATAAAAATCCACATGGTATATTTATAAAAGTTATAAAGCTACATTAGGAAACTCATCCTATATCATAGAAAAAACATAATATTCCATTTTCAAATTTAATTATTAAAATTTTTTTTTTAAATCCCCTCAAAATTTCCTTGAAAATAAATTAAAATCAAGCATTGAAAAATAAACAATACTGTGTAAATGTCAATGAGACAGACACCCAACACAACATAAGGACCAAATAGGAGCATTTTCAAAATTTTGTGACCCAATTCAATAGAAACAAAGCATCTGTAAAAAAAATCTGTAATATTAACAGGTACTAAGTAATTTAAGTTTTAATTGTAGATTATACTTTTAAGATCATTCTTTATTTCTCAGTAGAAGATTGCATTACCTCCACATAACTATCAGTTCTTAGCTACTAGCATAGGTTTTAAACCTTTAGATTTCATACTTGGCAAATTTCTTAAGACAAAATCAAAATGGATATAAAAAAAATTGTCTCGACTTTTATTAAACAAGTACTATAGTCTAACAAATCTAAAGTCTAAAATTTTTTTGCTTACAATTAAAGTTATAAATAAAAATTATTTCAAGTTAACATTCTTGTCATGCGATGATTAGAAATGATTAAAATTGATGTTAATTCCAACAATTATATTCTTTGACAAAAAGATCAAATGCATGCGTTTAAGGAAACCACAAAACTGTAATATCATGCCAATTTAATGACGAAAAGCTTTCAAGAAACATCAAAATACAAACGTTCACCTACCTGTGGCTCTCCACGATTCCTTGTCATTCTGAGATCTGTTTAATAACCCAGTAATCAATAGTTAAACTTCTCCAATACTCTACGTCCTTAGAGAATCAACAATATCGTACTTTCATATCAAGCTAAATAATGCGATACATTGGAAACCATCAACCAATGTGCTAAATGACACAGCATAACAATGTTGGGTTTGACGAGTTTATTGAAAAAGACAGCAATAAAATATTCAGGATGAAATCCCCAGATGCATGGCGGTAT
Organism: Mytilus californianus; assembly: GCF_021869535.1. Classification (NCBI taxonomy): domain Eukaryota; kingdom Metazoa; phylum Mollusca; class Bivalvia; order Mytilida; family Mytilidae; genus Mytilus; species Mytilus californianus. The sequence goes on along the minus strand of NW_026262581.1, from coordinate 51,906,455 downwards.
TTCAATTGACTGGAGTCGAAATGAAAAGAAATGTGAATTTCAAGTGTTCTGACTCTGGCTGGTTTTTATTTCGAGTCCTCGTGTATTCAACACGGATAATGGATCAATGGCACAATATCAGATCAATTGAATGTTTTAGATCATTCTCACCATTCAACAGTTATCCCCTACTGGCGATAATCATAGAAAATTGGAAATCATCAATTCCCTGCTTTAGCTTTATTTCCACTACTTTATATCTCAACATTTTGAAATTTCCGGAAGTGCCTTAACACATAATTTAGAATTTCCTAGTATCGCTTATCTTATAAAGTTTTAAAGGCTTACTGCAAAGCTTCTCTTATGTATTCATGATAATTTTTTTCTTTTACATAAATTTGATGATCGTTTAAAATTTCATGCATAATTATGCTAATCTTTATTCTTAACGGATTTTTCTCACAAAAAATAATTCAAACGTTATTTTTGCTGTAATTTTCTTATCAAGATACATACATCCAAGATTAAATTTATTCAACTCAAATAAAATGTAGCTTGTTTAATCTTTTGTACCATGACATTATATTCAATTGTTTCCATTGTGTAACATGAATGATTCTTAAACAAATATTTGGACAAAAGGCAGTTTGATGTACCGATTACAACAATCTACCTTAATACCAACTTCAATGAGAAATTAAATAACACGTTGAACAGAATTCAGTGGGTGGAGGAGCATGAATGCAAAACAATTAAATAAATGATACCCAGACGAGGAAATAATCTTAAATTTGCCCGTCCATTCAAGTTAGAGAATCGCAGACTGCCTAATGATTGTTGGTGATTTATTTTCTGGGGTCAACTTATGTTATTTACATGTCCATTCTAGTACCGGCAGATTATAGAAGATGCTACAATTAAGTAAAGAATGATGCAGAAGACTGGTTTTTATAGATAGAGAAAAACCAAAGATCAATATATGTATCGATTCGTTAAAATGACCTAGAAGTATGCCACAAAACGATCTGTTTTCCCTGATAAAATGTAATGTAAAGAAAGAGAATGTTTATTGGAACAATCAAATCTAATTTTCTTCCCCAAAAATACCATTACTAAAAAGTGATGAATCTGAAAATTGACAACTGCATTAACCCAATCACTGTGATCTATTTACATAGAAAAAGATGGAAGGTCGGAAATATTTTATACTATGAAGATATACATGAGAGAGATGAATACATTCCATATACCGTATACAGTATTGTATTGATCTTGGAATGTAACCATCTGTAATGTTATCCATAAATAGAAATGCAGTAATCCTAATAAGAAAATTAATGACCAGTTTTATGTAGTTGATTCTAATGCAACTTGCAACAAATGAAATACAATAGGAAACTGTAAACAATGCAAATCTACAAAATTATTATCTAAGTGATATCTAGCCCAAAAAGTCTGAACTGTGGTTATTCATCATAGCTAGAAAGTTAATATTGGTAATGTATATGAATCTGTGAAAAATTAAATAATATTTGTGTCCAGGTTATTTTTCACAATGTCTACAATCTTTAGCTATCAAGTAACCTTATTTAATCGCTACTGTCCAACAGAGGAAACTGACAAGCTTGCATTCCTGAAATTTTGAAAGTGAGGCTAACTACAAGATGTCAACAATAATGAATGAAATTGAAGCCATGCAAAAAAAGATAAGACTTAAATGAAACCCTATCATATGTAATACAATGATGATATTGACATAAATATTGTTCACAACAGACGAAACAGGAAACAAAGAACTGCAGAAGATCTGTCAAACTCCAGGAGCACTGATTTCAAATGGTGCTAGACAAATTTTCTCCTTAAAATCTATTCACCACTTGAGACCAGAATCCTAAAGGACACTTATTTAAAACAACACAGAAACAAAAGAAGAATGTTAATAAACTGCTTCATCAAGGACATGATGATGAAGTGGGTTAAATATCTAACCTTAAAAGCAAATAGCAAATACATCTTGGTTTGTTAACTGGGGCATTTCAATCTATGGTGGCAGGCTCCAACTTAAAGAGATAAAAGCATTTCAAAAAGCAACACTCAAAAGGTTACTGAATGACCAACTGCTAGATTTGAAAATTTTAATCTGACAACAACAGGCGTTCTCAAGATCAATGCACAATAAAAACCTCAAGTCAATATATAAGAAATACCTGTCACCACATAAGTTTTTCTTGTAACCATATCTGTAGTCCTTGAACTAGATATAGTCGTTTCCATAACTGGTTTTGATATAAGACAATTACATAATTAAATTTCTAACCGTTCTAATCAGACATCCATACAATTTGAGAATTACTGTAAAGAAATCAAATAAAGTGTCAGGCTATAGATCTAGATCATCAACGAGGTTTTACAATCATAACTATATATTGCTCTGAATAGGTTAACCACAGAACCAACAGTTTTGCTTGGAGTCCTAGCTCTATAATACATAATTACGTTTACACTACTGAAGATTAACCTTGTATCTATAGCAGATGTAATGGTAAATTGTTGAAAAATATCAATACCAATCAGCGCATCAGTTAGTCACTTTACAATTCACACAATCTTTGTACATGTAAAACAATCTGAGAATTTATCATACCACTTTAAGCACTGGAGAAAAAAAAATGTCAATCTCTTAAATAGATGACATCATTTTCATCTGAAATTTAATTTTCTCCCCGTATTTTTAATTCTTTACTGAAATAAAACGCTAAATGTGATTTAAAGCATTTCTCCCAATTGATTTGGAGGAGACAACAGCAACACATTCAAGACTTGGCAAACAGTTTTCTACAAATGATTACGGCGAAATCAAATTTACTAATAAATATGAAGTTGAAATCTATTTCCATTGCACTATCTAAAGTGAAATCTATAAAGGATAAAAGCTAACACACAAAACAATTTTATGCCATTGTTAGAGTTCATTCCTATAAAATACTTAAAAGTCAAAATTAATCCACAAGAGAAAAATTTTCCTTTATGGAAATATTTCATATCAGATACCAGATTTTAATACTTTTAGCTCCCTTATAATCAGCGATCATATCTAAGCTTGCATGACAACTAGAATGTATTATCGTGTAAATACAAGGTGTAAAAATAAAAAAAAATTTATGGGTCACAAAATCAGTTCTAGATATAACAAAATAAACATATTAGTTTCCATTTATATCACAACAGCAACAAGACATATAGGAAGACAAAATCCTTACAACAATGGCAAAGGGAGATAATTTGAGTGCCCTCCCTTTCTTATAATTATTTAGAGTACCAAGAATTTAAATCGTTCAACAAATTAGGAGTATTTAAAAAAAAAAAATACCTGTTGTAATTCTTGCTGTTGTTGAGCTCTTCTTTGCTCGATTAATGTGTCTTGTCTGCGTATTAATTCTTGCTGTAGTCCAATTTTGCGTTTCAACTGTTCATAATCATCTTGTCTTACTTCTGACTTGGCTTGGTCCCATTTTTGTGACAAGTCTTCATATTTCTATAAAAAAAACAAAAACATAAGTAAATATTAAAGAATCAAGCTTGAAATGTGAATAATGAAACAAGATCAGTCAGAAAACTAATAGCACAGTTTTTAACCCTAATCTTCCATAGTCAAGCAAATAAATTATTTAAGTATTTAGTCAACAATTTGAAACCTCAATCTAATTGCATCATATTCTAAACATTACAATAAGCACCACTAATTGTAGATAAATATGACAACTGCATTAATGCAGTCTAAATATAGCACTGAAAATATTCTGATTTTCTTTATAGCAATAAAAGAACATAATGAAGCTAAAAATACGTGTACATAATATGAAATAATAATCATATTTTGTAAAAATCTTTTTGAAATTTCAAAAAGGAAAGTAGTGACCTTAAATAGAATATAGCATAAAATCCAAACCCACCGTACACTGTACCAATCAGATATAATACCAAACATGACTTTTACAAATGATTAATTTTGACCAACTCCATCTGTCCGACACTGTTGATCATAAGAATGTGATAGTTTATACAACGATGAGGTAGTTACTATATAAACACACATAGTAGTACTGAAACCTTGGATGTATTGGGAAAATTGATAAATTATTCATACATGTGTAAATTACCATTTTTAATACAGAAATATAGTCCAGATCAATACACTCACCTACAAGATTCTGTTTCTTGTTAAAACTCATTTGACTTATAAAAATGTAACAATTTAACATTAGAACAAAAAAACTTATCAAAGGATTAACATGCAGAATGCATTAAAAATGTTTTTGTTGCAATCCAAATCAGGCAACACAGATTTAAAACAAATAGTCAATTACGTTTGCAATAGTGATACAACTGCAAATATTTACAACTTAAAAATAACATTGATGAACCCCTCATGCATCTAAAAAAATTTATTGCTGCATTTCATTTGACACCACAGATTCAAAATAAAGACTTTGTTGCCCGCCATCTCCAAATAATATCACCAGAAAAGGGCAAAGTCCATGCTTTGGTTTGGAAATTTCCAGCCATCACATCTATCCTGTGCTCTTATTCCAAGTAAGTGTTAGTAACATCATTATACAAGTTATTCATAACCTATGCTTTATACAGTTAAGAAACCAATATTGAATATACTGCGGCCTTTGCTAAAGATTATCGATAAATGTACATATATACATACAAAACCATCATGAGAATTTTCCGTGTTAATGAATTCTGGTGTTGGACAGAACAACATGTACAGTTGGATTGCAGTCAGGTCACAGTTGTGAGGAATATTGAATTAGAAACTTAGATCTTTCTGATTCAATTGGGATCAATGATGATGATCATAATAGTGGATTTATATTATTTCAAGATTATTCAGTTGATATTAGACACAATGAAACAATTTTAGTAGGAACAAGGCATGGAAATAAGGTTTCTTCTTTGTAAAATTTCATGAGAGTAGAAAAAATAGTTTGAAGTACTGTTTTCCCAAATTGTCGTAAAATGTTACTTAAGGGATTGCTCTTTAGTATTTCACCAAGTATAAAGGAATAAGTATAACTTGCCTTATTTCTAATCCACTATAAATTAATAAGTTTAAACTACCGTTAATTCAGACATTTTCCTATGTTTTTTTTATTATTGTTAATTGAGCATTGTGTTGATTGTCCAACAATCGCAATAATAAATTTCATCCCAAACATGCATGAAATATTTGCCACTGGACATATTTAACAACGAACAATCAACCAACTAATAATAAATGCAAGCAAAATTTCTGAATTCCCAGCACTAGAATCCAAAAATGGCATCATCAATATGAGTATAAAAAAAGGAGAAGTGGAATAATACGTCAATGAGTTAGGAACATCAATAAGACAGCAATAACGTCTATTTTGGATTTCAAAAAGAATGAAATTTCATATCAGTTAAAACTATGGTACGACATCAATGCATTCAAAACAATCACTTAAGGGCAATAAAAAGTCTTTCCATTTATTTTTGTGCCAAAAACATATCTATAAGGTAATCAGATATGATGTAAGATCTACTATGGGAAAACATCAAAGATCATTGTTCTGGTCTGTATTCTCACAAGACCTATTATCAAGTTATATTTTTTTGATGTTTAATTCATTTCAATTTAATAAATGATAATTTGAGAAGTCATAAAAGTATTATGTATACCTTCAAGTATAACAAGAGTGAAAAAAAATCAAAATGCTTTTCACAAAGTAAAACATTTCAGGAAATCACTAAGGAATTCACACGGATTTTTCCAATTTCTGTCATGTTCTGTTGTTTAAAAAGGTTGAACAGCAAGACTTCCATTTGAACCAACCCACACCCACCCCCTTGAAGCATGCCTATGCAGGTACTTACAGAGGGAGTTTGAAGGAAAGTCTAAATAATTTAAAAGATTCTATCTACTGCAGGACAATCACTTAATCATTAAGAAAAGTTCACTTTTTGTTAAAGGTCTCCCCTCCCCCTTTAAAAAAAGAAAATTCCTGAATTATTGCAGGTAAATAAAAATCAGCTATTATCTTAGAATTACATCACTGAATAGCAGAAGGCTTGAAGGCTAAAAGAAATCTTAGAGAAAGTTTTACTTTTGTGTATAGACCTCCCCTCCCCCCTTTTTTTAAAGCCCTGGATAATTTCTGATAAACAAATCTTATTTTCTCTTTGATTACATAAGTGGACAACAGATGGACAGTACTTAAGGCTTGATGACATATGTACAAGAAATCTCAGGTAATATTAACACCTGAACAACTATATAATTATGTCATTATCACTTTACTGATATACCTGGCCTTGGGGTTTATAACATATGGATCACCATATCTGCCATAATTATACATGGTTTACAATATAGTGTGAACAAATGGTATGCATAGTTAAATTCAATCTTCTATAGTTGTTAAATTTGTACTCTTTTAAACATGTCACAATCAATGAATGTCATGTTGGAGACTAATTGTTCAACTTACAAACTTAATATAGTGAAAATTAAATGCATAAAATGCAAAAAAAAAATTGCATCAAAATTATACTTTGTACTTTGTCATTTCCTTTATGATACAGAAGGTCTGTATGGGGGTTTAAAAAATGTAAAATGATTTTCATTATCATGCTTATTTGCTTGTCTAAAGTAGGGCCTAAAATTACTGGAATGAAATTATTCGAAGGTCATCTTCTTTGAAATAATATGTCTGGAATTCTCAACCCCCCCCTTTTTTTTTTTTTATCTTTCATTGAAATTGAAGCAGCAATTTTTTTTCAACTTTCCAAACATTGAAAAAGTAAAACAGTAAATAGTCCATTTTCACGAGATTTGTTAAAAGAAAACAGTGTGCTACTAAGCTTTCTTATTCAGATTTAAAAAACCTCTAGTTAGAAGCATCAGGTTTTATTGCCTCAAGTTCAATAAAGAACCACATAAGCTATCATATAATTTCAATCGACTTTTGGTTAAGTAAGTCATCTTCTAATTATCTAACAACTAATAAAACAGGTTATGATAAAAAGGTTTATTCCTTAAGGGTTACAGAGAGTATTAATCATTCACACCTTCTACCATAATTATGTACTTTAAAAATTCAACATCAAAAGGATTATTTATTTCCCTTGAATCAGTTATAAGTCAACAAATTTCCCTGGCCTGCAATTCTATCTTTTACATATTTCATGCAAGTGAAATACAACAATGATGATATTGACATTCAATTAATCTAGCCATATGAGAAGAAAACAATCTGTCTCTATGCTAGTGTTAATTTTCCAATTATGGTGTAGGTGTTTGTTGACCAATGGAGGCAATATCATTTGAAAACTCATATATCTCCTTACAGCTGTTTAGATTATTATCAATGCTTCAAAAAATATACTACAGCTTATTTTGCAGCTATAAAAGACGGTTATTTTATATCAGAAATAGACACACAAAAAAAATACCAGTAGTGAATAAGGTATAAGTGAAAACTTGACATATACTTAAAAAAAAAGAAAAAAATGGAGAATGTGTCTATGGGCCACAGTTGCCCCCGCTTGTAAAAACGCATGAGTGAACTTCCACATACAGATGCAGGATTCACGTAGTTAAGACCGTTTTGTGATTAAAAGCATAAGTTTCATAACATTTGGTTGAGGTAAAGTAAAGTTAGAGAACAGAATTGAGATTAAGCCATTTTTATGTTTATAAAGAGGCATAACTCATGAACAGTAAAAATGGCACCACACAATTTTGAACCTGATCTGTGTTTTGTGGTAATAAGCATTGTGTATGAGTCATACCATTTGGTCTAGGCAAACTAAAGTAAGAGAGAGGAAACGACAGATTTAGCAATTTTTCCATTTATAATGGGCATAACTCATGATCAGTAAAAGTGATGCCACCCAATTTCGATTTTGATCTGTGTTTTGTGGTAATATGCATTGTGTATAAGTTTTATAACATTTGGATGAGGCAAACTAAAGTTAGGGAACGGAAACGGAAACTTTTTAGCAACTTTTATATTTATAAAGGGGCATAACTCATGAATGGTAAAAGTGCTGCCACACAATTTCAAACTTGATCTGTGTTTTGTGGTAATATGCATTGTGTATAAGTTTTACAATATTTGGTTGAGGCAAACTAAAGTTAGGGAACGGAAACCAATTTTGGGGACGTTCGGGACGAACAGATGGGACAGGCGGACAGATGGGACGGATGGACATGGGTAACACTTAATGCTCCCTCTGCTACGGAGGGGGCATACAAAAAAAAAATGGCATTGTGCATGCAAGTTCATTAAGTCACCTTAAACAAATATAATTACTTTGCTCTGGCCTTTTTATTTTAATAAAGATAAACTGTTTGCCAAAACCAAAGACAGAATTTAAAGACAGTCTAATTACTTGTGCTTAATAGCCTAGTAACAGTCATTATGTTGTATTGTATATATTGTGGTTTAAATGTCATTGTAACCTTTCATAAATCCATTAATCTTCAACTTTTTTCACAGCAAAAACTAGGCATGTGTTAACACATTTTTTGTGTACAAGTGATCAATTCTATTTTTATTCTATCAAGAGCTATTTAAAGAAATATAGGTAAGTCAAAGTTAATTTAGCTGGTTATCTTGATTTCATTAAGTAAACAAATTTTAAATACTCTGAATGCAAGACAATATTTTTTTTTTTATTTTATTTAAATTTATTTGCAATTCAAATTGAACAGATCAGTTGTAACAAAAGAATCAATAAAAATTTGGGCTGGTTCAAGCAAGTCAATTAAGTTACCTTAAACAAATATATTTTGCTCAGGCCTATTTATTTTATTAAAAGGCCAATTATTTGCGAATACCAAAGACAGATCAGGTATAAGAAAAATGGTTACCACATGGATGATTTATGCTGTAAGTTGATAAGACTTTTGAAAGTTAAGAAGTTATCATTAAAAAGTAACAAGAAATCTTTGAAGTGTGAAATCTTACAAGTTCAAAAGCTAAATAGACAGTATTAAGCTACTTTAATTGAAAATTGTTTAAGTCTCCTTGATTATGCTAAATCAATGACCTACTAAGTTCTCCGATGTTATCATCACCAACAGGTCAATAAGCTTTCCATTAGTTCTATTCAACCAATAACCTTTTACGTCTAAAACACTAGCATAAAAAGCCTTAGAAACATATATGCAATTCACGCTACCAGGAAGCTTATTCTCTTTTAGGGTATAAAACTGAAAGTTGTTCAAACTACGGAAGAGAGATTCCACATAAAGGAAGAATAGAAAAATCAATGGAAAGCACACGTTTAAATTCTAGATGGCTGATCAAAAAGTTCATATTACAGCTATTCCACTTAATGACTTAATTGTTTTTATTTGCCGACAATAAATTAAAGCAAAGAATACTTCTATTTAATCTTCCAATGAATTGGTTTATCGAGATGGCTGAATAAACAATTGCAAAAAACATTCGAAACCTGTTTGATTTGCAATTCATAATGTCTTACTGAGTAAGCATAATTTGCCAATGAATATTAGATACTTTACCTCAAGTGTTTAATTAATCTCAATTTAGAATCATGGTTTTTCCAATTTTTTCTTCAATATGGAGGATACTCCATTATTGGGTCGGATGATATATAGTTTTTCAATATATATAGTCAATAATTATTTAATACTTAAAATTTGAATTACTTTACAAAAATCGTTAAACCGTTACTGGACATTCATTGATTCAAATCATAAGGTTATTTGATTATTACAACACACCTTGTCAAATAAAAAGACACGTTTTACTGAACCAAACCAATTTTAACCAGACCTCAAATTTGCCACTGTCCATCAGTAATAGTTATTATTTATAGTTTTTGATTGCCTACTTGATATCTTCTGTCTTGTTTTTTTTAGCATAAATTAAATAGTATAACTGGTTAACTAAATATCTTCAAGTAAAATTTAATGTAAATATATGAAAATGTTGAAGCACATTCACATCACTCACAAACCTAAAATTGAAGAAAATTTGTCAAACAATTTTAATAAATCTGAGCATCTATGCTCGTCTAGACATTATCATATTCCAAATTATTAGAGCAAAAAATAATCTTTTCAAGCAATACAAATATCATATTAAAAAACATACCACCAATTATGGTTTCTGTACCATCCAATTATTAATAAAAATTAAAACACTAATCATAACTACGGAAGCCTTCGTCAATGTGCGTGTAGTTTACATGTGTAGAAATGCATCCCATACAAGTATACAATTTCACAAACAATGTAGGTACACAACAAATCGATCGACCCATTGTACAAATACATAAGTTTGCATGATACAGGGCGTCCCTCATATAATACTGACAAGACTATTGTCCTAAATTAGTTTGGTTTGTATTCTTTCTATTGTTCCAAGAAACAACTTTTAAAACCATGTTCACAAAGGCCTGTAAGTTTGAAAGGTAAAAAGTCAACTTTAGATATTGAATAAAGTTTAATATTATTTCAACATAGAGAAATATTTCTAAAAGTAAGAACCTTTATTGCCTCAGTGAAAACAATTTAAGAAAGAAAAGACTTCACTAAAGACTGTATAGCTACATTATCTACGAAGAATACTATCGAATCATTCTGTGTCCTTGTGACTACAAATACAGTGATCTTTTTAACAAACTTTGTTGATTTAATCAGTTTGTTCTGGTTGAAAAGAAACCAGTCTCAAATTGCCCCACAGTTCAATCGGCTAGGTTGTAAGCATTTGTCCTGAACTGACATCATCATACACAATGATCACCCTAGACTACTTCTGAGTGAACTACTGGTGTCCATAGGGCAATTTGGTACAGTCAGGGTCTACTAAGGTCAAAAGGAAACAAAATATCGCTTGTCACAAAGTTTTATCTTTTCTATTTTATTCAAATGAAATTATAAAGTAGTCATTTTAGTTTCCAATGTTATATTAAGATTTCCACACAACTATCGCTATGCATTTTTTCACTAAATCTTTCGTTGTTTGTATGCTTCTTTTTATTTGTCCAAAATACCAAGAACTTAAGCTCAGTGCAAATTGCATCACATGCTAATTAACATAGAAAGATGATGATGATGATGGATGTCTGCTTAACGTTCAGCAGCAAATTAATATGTATATTCAGGACGAGAACTTGTTATGTAATATGAATATTAACCCTGCTTTGTACTAGACCAACACGCTGAGCCGGATTTTTAATGTGCTAGTTCACAAGGTAATAGTTCGCAGGAAGACATGTCACCTTACCCGGACACATTATTCTGACTCCGAGCCGCGTGTTTCATGTTTCAGCAGAGAAGCAGCAAAAACCAATTTTCAAGTCTTTGGTTTGACCTGACCGGGGTTTGAACCCACGACCTCCCGCACTCGAGGCAAACACGCTACCATGAGACCCCCAAGGCAGTCATAAAAAGATGAAAGAAGGGGCTAACACTTCCCCATGTATAATTAATTTTAGTTTCAGGATGATTATACATATATCTACACCATATCTTTATATTGTGCTGACTAATCTTGTCTTAACAAATGACACACAAAACACAAAAAATGTTTTTATATTCCAAATTCTGTATATTTTTTTAAAGTCAGGACATTAAAATATAACTTTGCACCTCAACATTTTATTAGAAGTGAATTTAATACAGCAATGACATCAAAAAAGAAGCAATTCAATCAAAGATTATCAGAATTTCATAAGGTTAACAGCCTCTATCCAACTACGACATTACAGATTTTTGAATTGGGCATGTAACTACATGTATCTTAAAAAAAAGAAGAAATAAAATACATTTGTACAACAGGGCAAATATAAATTAGAAGTCAAAGAAGGAAAGAGGACACCATGTACAAAAGAAACAAAATATGAAAAAAGCAACAGCTATCCACTAAGCACTACAGAAAAAGTGTAAGACTTCACACATTTTTGTTTAGGGGCCAGCTGAAGCCCACCTCCGGGAGCGGGATTTTCTCGCTGTGTTGAAAACCCATTGGTGGCCTTGGGCTGTTTTCTGCTCTTTGGTCGGGTTGTTGTCTCTTTGACATATTCCCAATTTCCATTCTCAATTTTATTCAGTCACATAAACTGCATCTAAAATCAGGGTGAACTAAATATGTGCTGTGGAAGGAAAAGCAGTTCCTGACCACTAGAAGCAAACTATACAATCAAAAATTATCGTAATATCAAATTGGAATAAGCCTGCCAATGAGTAAATTCACATTTTTTTTAAATAAAAAGTTGAACTGAAAAATGGAAACATGAGATAAATAAAAACTTTGAGGTCAAATCGAGAAAGTAATGATACTGACCTGAAAATTAACTGGCCTTAATTTGGCAATGAAAAATGTGTTGCTCCTAGTATGAAAACATTTCGTTAACCACAAAAATGCTCCAAATGAATTAAACTTCACCAATATAGTACCTGTTCACTTACTTTCAAATTTCTTTCAAGAGTTTTATTTCTCTGTATACATTGTATTCTTGGTTTTTCTTCATCCTCCTCATAGATTTTCCTCCCTTTCGGTAGTGCAACAAAACTACTTGGGTTTGAATTAGCAAAAACAGTTTTTAAATACATAACTTTTTTGTCTTTGTCAAAGTTATTTTCTTTTTAAAATAAATTAAATAATAAAATAAAAAATAATATCCCTTTCTTCTCTTTGGAAACTCAACTCCTCACAAAACAAAATATTGTCGTTATAAACAAAAGTTTTCATTATCGTCAAGACCTTTTGTCTACTGCATGCATTCTAACAATACAATTGTAACTTAACCAAGAAGGTATTTGAAAAATCAAATAGAATTTGTAAAGAAAAGACAGTAAAGATAATAACCTTACCTTCAATTTTTTAAATTACGGCTAAAATTATGATGAGTAATCGTACTTCAACACAAAAGCGTGAAGAAAATCGTCCTGTATTAACAAGTCATTGTGAAGGCGGAATTAAAATTTCTGACTTCAAACAAGTAAAAAAGAATCTAGAACTAATCTGACAAATTTAAACTTTTCATGTCCAATGTAAAATTTCCTATTTGGTCAGTACAACTTAGGATTATGGTTTTGGAGGGAAAGTCACTCGGGTGGATAAATCCTCTTATTTGTTCTGTAGGGTTTAATAAGGGTAACTTAACACTGAGATATTTGAACAAGCCACTCACGAAACATAGTTTGTCAGTTTGTCGTGGGTTCAGTTACATAATCTGAGACAATAACTCGCTTCATTTATAGAACTTGACACATATATATTATTCTACAAACATTTGCATAATGATATCAAAAACTGCTAATTTCCCAAGGCCATCAGATGGAATACTTGTGTAATCTCATCTCCTTTAATCTATTTTTAGGTCAAGCCTTCACTTAATCTGGTCTTGTTCAAATAAGTTAATCCCTATTTAAGAAATTCTGAATGATACACAAGCTAAATTCTCAAGTGCAATATAAAGCGTGTTAAAAACGTCCATTAAGACATGAAACCCCAAAAAATCCAATACCACCATATTCAATGAACAAGTACAAATACAAAGCCCCCCCCTAAAAAGAAACATCAAACAACTGCATGACTTTGCTTGAGTTTGCAATAGTATAACATGATCAAATAAATTTCAATATTATCTACCCCTACTATACCTCTTTACTGCCATATTTAATCATTCCAAAATAATATTCTTTCTAATTCCTATTCACACAGAACTATTACAGATTAAACTTTTAAATATATTTATACACAAAAAGTACTCTTTAAAGCTAAAATTGACCTTGGGGTGTGTTTTCACAAGATAATACCATAAAACTGGGTTTTTACTATTTAGATGTTGAATTGAATTCTAATATTTTGCTAGGTTATAAAACAGTCTTTACCTCAAATTACTGTCATTTTAATATCTTGTTTATGTTCAAAACACACTCAATACAGGATCATCTTTCAATTATCTATTTAAATCTGTTACACGTTTTAATAATAAGCATTTCGAAATAATCTGAAATTTAAGATATTTATAGAAGAATGATTTAATACGTAAAACTTAATATACCTGTGCTAAAAATCAACAGTTTATTCAACTTGCTGCTCTTTCATGCAAATAAATGTAATCAAATCTTTGAATATAATTTTTTATTACTATGTAAAACCAAATAAAACACGCAAATACTAAAATTCATAGATTCTCAGAATCATTATGCAATGATAACCTTGTAATTTTTTTTCTATTATACAAGATTGACAATACAATCTAAACCTTTTCATAAAATGACAAACTTTGATTGTAATTGACATTTCACAGCTATAAAACTTTGAAATCGTTTAGTATTATTCTGCAAAGTATTTTCAACTTCAAAAAGATGTGCAAGAATGATAAAATGTCAAATTATATTTCCAACATGGTCTATTATTTGAATAGTAATATTTAACAATATTTAAAATGACTGCAAATAATCAAATTATCTCCCTTTGAGAAATTCTGAAACAATACATGGGTTTACCTTAAACTTTTAAAGTTAGTTCTAGATTGTTACGACATCTAACAGCCTTTTATGGCACTTACTGGGGCCCCAGCAAGTCCTAAAGAAAGCCATCAGACAGGGGCCCCAGCAAGTCCTAAAGAAAGCCATCAGACAGGGGCCCCAGCAAGTCCTAAAGAAAGCAATCAGACAGGGCCCCAGTGAGTCCTAAAGAAAGCAATCAGACAGGGGCCCCAGCAAGTCCTAAAGAAAGCAATCAGACGTCAGAGCAATCTTTCAACTACCTTCAGGTATAGGGCAAGGCAAAAAAATCAAAAGGCAGAGAAATAAAACATTGAGGTTACAAAATAACTTCTCAATTGAAATTTATCTTACAACATTAAAAATTCTTAGATAGGAGAAAATAGAACCCAGACATACTGGAATGAACTTATGCTGATAATAGGCTTTCCAAACCAAATAAATTTTCAACTCCACAATTTTGTCTTTCTAAACATATCAATACCTTTAAATTAAACCAAATATGAAAATTGTCTGAACAAAACAGCAACATTTTATAATTCCCCTTCTATCAAAGCAAACAACTCAATCATAAAGAAAATACTAGGATGTAAAAAAATATTTTTCATTGATCAGAAGAACATAATATTTTTTTTTTTGGTGACTTAAATATATAGAATTAAGTGACATGCAAGATTGTATGGTCAAAAGTAATACAAGATCGTCTCCCTTTGAATTTTCAAGCATAGTAGTACATGTACAAACTATGAGTTACATACAAGAATAGTTACCTCCATCGTATATAACATGGCTAAAACATAACTCTATCCATTCCCAGCATCACAAACACAACATCATTTTATGAAGTTGACAGTAATGTAATTCTAATCAATGATAAAATATGTCTAATCTTATTGACATGAGACCATATAATCCATTTGTCTGTTGACAGATGTTCTCAATTTCTCCAATCAATCATATTCAGTGAAAATTATATATTTATAATCATGAGGCTTTTTTTTTTTAAATCATATTTGCTCTTTATGATAATGTATGCAAAGAGAACTTTTTAAAGTACTGGGTAAGGAAATACTGTTTTAAAATGGGTACAGTGTACTGTTTCTGTTTTGATATTTCATCGTATCGGTTTCAAAGCCATTTGAGATATGGAGGCATTACCTTTCCTTTGTGGGATTTAGCATATCACTTGATAAATTTATAACATAGGGCAATAGCAAATTCATTGGGTTGTAACAGTTGGGGGTTTCAATTATCAGAGCTACAATGCACATTTTTAAAATGTTTTTGAAAGTTGAAAAAAATGAATTGAATTGAATTTAGTTTCAGTTTTTCTAATACCCAACTAGCTTTGTCATAATTATTGTTAACAGAGGTCTAAACCTAAATCTCATTTGGAAGCAACAGTGCTATCAATGCATATTTGCTAACCAGAATTGCAGAATGTTTTAAAAATAACCTATGCAAACCTTTTTTAATGTGACCAGCAATAGCATTCCTAAATTTGACAAACTGTCAAGAGAGACAACTCTCTTAGAAGCAAGTTTTAAAGTGTCAGGAAATTGCTGTAACTTGTTTTCAACTGTTAGCCAAATTATTAAATTCATCTTTTTGTCAATTGCATTGAAATTGTGAGTGACAAAAGAAATGTATATTTTTTAACGTTGCCATTGATTATAGCTTAAAGTTCTATATAAAACAGCTTGTCTTATCATGTTTTAGAAAGTCAGAATTGACATATTTGCTAAATTAGCAGAATCATTTCAGACCAAACACTTGATATAACTTATTAATAATTCTCATAAGGCTAATCAAGTATTTTACTCCACAGAATCCATGTTAAATGACCATTTTAAATATCAATAAATTGGAGAATAAACCATATGTCAAGTTCATCATACAATGACCACACTACATCAATTTTATTGTTCAACGATTTGGTGAATATTAAATGACATGTTACCTGATGTCAAACAAAGTCGAAACACCTTTATGTTTATTGACCACTCGTGGCATACAAAAGAAAATTACACTGATCTGAACCTGGACTACCCACAATTCAATTTTAACCAATTAAAGTCTCCAGGTAACTCATTTTTGATGGATTTTTCTAATGAATCAATATCTTAAAACACCCTTATGTGAATCAAGGAAGATAAGTTTCTATCATGCAAATTATAATAAGGTCATGAAAAAAGAGCGTGTCATTTTTTCTTTTTATGTTTGCAAGAATTCTCATTATTGAAGTTAATTACGCTGGAAAAATTTATCTGAACAACAAACATAATTTTTCATAAAAGGCTAATGAAATTGAGTAGAAATGGAGGAAATATGAAATTACAATGAAGCTTTGATGTCTCAAACAATAAAGGAACAATCTAAAAACCAAGTTAAAAAATATCTGAAGATATTGAGTGTTAAAACTCCATTTTCATTGCAATTATACAATATGGCTATCAGTTTTATTGGCAGAGAGAAGCTGAATGCATTGAGCAACCAATGAGAATTCGACAAGTGAATGGTGAAAGATTTTGTCACATACCACAAGTTTGAATGAGTGCATTTTACCTTATTTGCAAAAGATCAATGTAAGAACTTAAACATCAGCTATAAAGTTTATAGACAGCATTAATCTGTACAGGCAAATACTGTGAATTCATTTATTTTCGTGGGTACCAATTTTCGTGGATTGAGGAATGCCTGTATTTTCATGGATATTTGATTTTGGGGTTTTGCCAAAGTTTGCATACAAACCTATAGAAAATTTGCAATTCGTTGAATATTTAAATTTGTGGTTCAACTGTACCCACAAAATCCCCCAAAATTGGTATCCAACCAATATCAATGAATCCCCAATAGTAAACTTAAACCTATATGTACAGCATTTCCACCCAAGCAAGCTGAAGATATAGTTATTTGTTCTTAATCTGTATCAAACATAGTTGAGATCTCTGCTATTTTTTTTTACCATGCATGTCCTAGAATTCACATATGCATTCAATGTGGCAAATTTCATCAAGTTTTAACATATCATATGAATTGAAAAATATATTATAAAAAAAATTAAAAATTCTGACAACATGTAGTCACACCCAAATTGATATATTGTACATAAACCCTGTGAATCAAAACTTCTCTAGCTACATGACTGAATAAGTTAAGGTGGGATATGAATAAAAGGAGGTCTGGGGTATAAGTCAATGTGAGAAAAACACAAAACACAAAAGGTTAAAATACAGTCTCAATCAATAATTGCAATGATTTAAAAAAAATTATCCATCTAAACATACATCAGTGAACTACATATAAACTGTGTTAAATTCTAAAATGTCCAAACTAACCTGTTATACTAATCAATAAGGGAGTTATATGTGCATCTCCATTATAAAGTATATTTCAAAACTTAAAAAGGATTAAATTCTTTACTTTACATATCAGTGAATTATCTAATACGCTTTGAGTGGCTGTCTTTACTTATATATGTATACCCTAACGATAATGACTTTAAGTGAATTCAGTATTGATGGCAGTTCCCAGTTACTAGTAAATCTAATCAAAATTTGTATGGACTCCAGGACCTCATTTCCTAAAATTTTGTATGTGCATATCCACTGGAACATTCTTTTAGGGTCCATTTTAAATTTAAAATAAAAAAAAAAACACCAAATCTATTAACAAAAATCTCCAAAACCTCACAATCTGTGAATCCATTCTTTATCTTAACTTTACCAAATAATTGTAAAATTTAACTATTGCAATATAATTTTCAGAAGTATAAAATGCCTTTGTATAATTTCCACCATTTAAACAGGAAATGAAACCTACAACACCACCATGTGCTTTTCCAACAGGTGAAATGAAATACTATGCAGGTAAATTATTCAAAGGTCAAGTCTTATTATATCTTGTCATTTTAAAATTTTTATATCTAATAAATTAGGTTGCATAAATTATTTAACACTTTAAAAACTTAACCACATCAATACCCTCGAAATAAACATGAAGAAGTGTGTGATATATACTAACCTCGTGGTAGAAATGTGTCCGCTTCTTATATAGGTATTAACCTGCTCATATCGTTTTATGTCTTTTTTTTTATCAACAATACATGAATGACATGGTTTCTTCCATCTATAATACTATGTGAGAGAGAATCACTCAACCATGGTCATTGATTAAACCACTAAAGCCCCCTATCTTGTACATGCTTCTGAGCCTCTTCTCACTATTTGGCCGATAATTAGTTTTATGGCTCTTGGCTGTATACTCTAAATACATTGGTCAAATCCCTGGCAGAACGATCAGATCTATACATCAACCAATCATTGATTAGCATGTGTTACGATTCCAATTAAGAACTTTGTCAGGTGTAAAATACCCGCTCAAACCTAACTCTATTGTTTTTCTGGTCGAACAAGATAGATTTCTATAGAAGGGAACAAACAATAGCTCAACAACCAAAATGAAATAAGTCTTTTTCCCCCAAACCGTATTGATCTTTTAAAAACTAGTTATGTAACTGGAACATTTTAAACCTTACCTTAAAATTGGACAAAAGGCTCAATAAAAACAAATTCTAGTGTTAAACAAACATCAACACGAAATTGTAAATCCATTATTGACTTACGGAATTCAACTTGTGAAAAAAGTGAGGACTTTTAATAAATGTTCATTAATGACTATTATAAACAAGTATTTTAAAATTATTTAACCTCAAGGGTCGGGCCTCAACATTGAACATATAATCTATCGACTACAGTGTTTTAAAAAAACTTGTTCATGCATGCCTTTTGAATTTATTGATGGAAAGGTTTCCACGACTACTAAATATCCAATTATTGTAATATAATTTGCTGTCCCAGCACAGGTAGGGAATATTGAGTGCTGTTATTGACAAATGGACCTGTATTGCTTTCAACTGTATTTAAAATGAATTGCAAAGAACCAAGCCTTGCAGAGAGGAATCGTTGATAAACAGGAAGGCTCTCTGTGGGTCTTTTCTACTAATTCTGAAAAGACAAACTTTCCTGACACATTATAAAAGAGATAATCTATGCATATGACTTGGAAATTCCAGTAAAAGCCCCATATACTGATATAGTTTGTTCAACTCTGTAGTTTTTATTATATTTCACCTACCATAATATGGTAATCAATGAGATAAAATTGAGAAATTCTAATGATTTTTTTTTACTTTCTATGCTTACAGAGTGCACATTTACATCGGGACAATATCGTGAATTACGATCATAAAATAAAACTTTTGTTGCAACAATACTAAAAATATGAATCTACATAAAACAGAAATTCAGCTTTCTTTTAGTTCAAGCATCCAAAAGTACAGTATAAAATCAGAGAAATGTGTTATCATTCTATTTTTTTTTGTACAATCAATAATTTCCTTATCTGTCTTCTTCCTAAATTCTAAGGAAATTATTAGAAATGCAATAAAATGGATTTCAATTTTCCATATCTAAACTATAAAGTAAATAAAAAAGCAATTTATAATCAACTTCAAAAGTCATAATGTTTTACTGTTTATAATTGACCAATGGTTAAAATGCCATCAATGGCTTAACTCTGCCAGTAAATTAACTTTCAATGTTTTTTTTGTGTTTTTTAATGTTTACATAACATCAGGAAATAAACTTTAGAAGGTTGATAGATGACCCTAAATTTCCACTGGACTTAATTCAAGCCACAATCATTAAATCAATTATGGTAGCCCTAAAAGTTAAGAAGGTCAATGGAAAATTGGCAGATAAGGCTGGAATGCTCTTTCATTATACAATGTATTTGTCCCATTTATATATAATTCTATGTCCATACAGTTCAGACCTGTTAATCCCTGGGACCCTAATCTATTATCTGCCAAGTATTCAATGTCCAGTATTCACTGTGATTTAGAAAAAACATCTTTTTCTCAGCCAATACATTTTTTCTGTTTTCATAAACTTGCTTTTGGTCGAATTATGAGGTCCTGTAAACAATACTGAAATGGGTACAGCAATCCAAGTTAAAAAAATAAAGTACAAATGTACTTGTTTATTTGAAAATTATTCACCTGGTACAGTGACAATTATTAAAATAAAAGAAATTTTCAAAGGTACAACAACACACTACATATTTTAAAGGTAAATCATTAAAATGAAAAAAAGAAAAAGAAAATATTAAAGCTCAAAGACAGAAAATAGCTTTCCTAATTCACATTTACTATCATTCAGCCTTCTGTTACAAAAAGAAGCAACTACTTATGAATATTTATAAGTAAATTAACAATCAACAATGTATTGTTTAAACCTTTAGAATAATTAGTTGTTCGTGTCAATACCTTTGGGACAAGGTGAAAAGGTAATAAGATAGGCTAAATAGAAAAGTATATGGATTGCAGGTAACAACTGAAGTCAATGGTGGAGAACTTTGTGATCACACCGTAAAATTACGTTTTATACGAATTATACCTACTGTCATCTTTGCTATTATCTGATTTGCTAAATAGATTGTTGAACAAAGTGGAAATGCCCAAGATATTTTTAAACCAGCCTACACATTGAAAAAAAAAAACGTATCAATAGCTTGAATGAATTAAAAAATTGCTGACATGATATTCAACACCGTAATGTCGGTCAATAAAAAAACAAGGTCTGCATCAGGGGATAGCAATGGGTTTTGATTCTGTAAATGGTATATGTTTGTAAAATGTATTAGAAATTTTAAAATCTTGCCCAATTATGAAGTGACTTAAATTATCTTTTAATTTTTTAAATATTGCAAGAGTTAACAGGCAGAATTCCTGTTTTTAACTCACAGAATTAAAATCAGAAAGTAGCAATAAAACTTTCAAGAATTTGCATGTATTCATAAAGCATTTTTCAACAAGTTTTCATGTAATTAATTATTATTAAATAAAAACTTATGCAGCACTTACATGTTACAGACAATTTTGGAACAATACTGCAAATTTTGCATTGCAGAACATGTTTACAAAACCACAATGAAATGATCTGTATCTTAAAGAGTGTAACACTTTACTATTAATAGAAATGGATTTCAGGTACGAATTTCCTTCTTTTACACAAAAAAATAAAAACAACTGAGAATCGTCAAAAGCCTTCAAAACTGCAGTTTTAAGTAATCTCAAAACAAATAATTTAGTCATATAACTCAATTAGTAATAAGCTGTGATTTTGTTAAAAACTAACAAACATTAAGCTGTGATACTAACAATTAATTAAGTATTATAAGTTGACTTTTTCAAAATGGCCCTGCATGGTGAAATAAATTAAGTGGAAATTAGTAAAAAAAAAAAAATCAGAAATAAATACAAAGACAAAAAGGTAGGCCTGTCCAACTTTCATTTTCAGCAGAAAGGACCAATGGAACACATTATTACAGCTACCTATGTCCAATAATTCCCTGAACCATATCATTTGATGAGTAAATGTCAACTTATAGACATACAGAAGTCTGCAAGACCTTGAGGGTGCAATAATTACTTGTATCAAATAGGACACTTCAGGATGAACAACTGACAATTATTAACCTTTATGAAACCTTTCACAAAGTTACAGCCATAGTTTTCATAATGTTGATATCTGATTTAACCAGCTTTGTCTGTATGGTAGAACTTATAGGAAATGATAATAAACATTAACCATCATCAAGTCTTTGAACTAGCAATCTACAAGTTATGTTTTTATTGATTGGGACGAAAAACAAGACGACATATATGATTAAATGGAAAATGAAAACAACCGAGAAGTCCATCTGATAATGTTTGCCAATTCTGAATCTGAATAAAACTAGAATATCTCTAAGCAGAGCTCATTAATGCATACCAGAAACCTTGCAATTACACCAGTCATGCCAGTATAGGTATATCTATTGCAAAGTCCATGTTTGCTTTGGAAACCCCCTAATCTAAATTACCCTGTCATTAAGTACTGAAGGTTTAGTGCAAGTTTCCCTTAAATATACATGTAGCAAGTACTTTAGAAGATATTGTGGTGTTAAGCCCCTTTTAGCACACAAAAAAGGCTAAGCAAATGTTTTTCTTTGGGAAACTCAAAATCAACACAATTCAGATAAAGATGAAATTATAGGTCACTGAAACTCAAAGTTGTGTGCAAGTCTCATTGAAATGTAATTTAACTGCATAAGGATATGAGCAGATTCAAAAAATTTGCTAATCTTAGAATGGGTTAAAATACACCTTACTGTTATTTGTTTGCCATAACTGGACATCACAGACAACTTCCCATAATTTTTTTACCTCATAAGAAAATAAGTCTGATGCAACAATGCTTAAGTGATAGTTGTATGACGTCAACAGTTCAAATGTCGCAAAATCTCAGGTCAAGTGTGGCAGATAAAACAACATGATAAGGTCTTCAACAACACAGATATAACAAATTAATTTTTGTAAATCTCCAGCTTAATTTACCATTTGACTTGACCCATATTTGCAAAGCATTTAGCAGTTCTTTTAATGTATGACTGACTGTTCTAACAGCTACACTGAAATGTAAGCAAATATTCTAGTAAACATTGCTTTCACATATCATAAACAAATACAAATTGTATTTTCCAAATAGGCACTACTAAGTATTTTAACATTACTCTGCAGTGTTTAAAGCATCCCATTAATACAATGTAAGTCATCAGTACACTTCTCAGTGATGCCTTGCTACTTTTCTTTTGCTAACTTATTTATTTGCACCATCTTTAACATAAAGAATATGGATAATGAAAAGTCATGAATAGGAAATCTGTTCAGACAAACCAACATTCCATTCACTTAATAATGTACTCTCCTATTTCAAGCAGGCCACTGTTTAGACTACATAAACCAGCCAATGAAAGAAACAATTAAATATAGTACAATAAGTTGAAAAACAATTAAGCATTTCAGAAACATTTGCTTCTGCAGTAAATTTCAAATTAATATACAACACACCGTGTGCAGTAAAACTCATTTTAAAGAAACAAAAATAGTCTATACTATTGTAATCTTATGTTTTTGCAAAGGCTCATTTCAAAAAGACTGAATTTGACTTTTAAAATTTAGAATTGAATAGAATTTTTATCCTGTATCATGGTAAGATGCAGATATATTACCTGAAAATTGTCATGTTATATCTGCATGAACTACTTCCATATATCACTTCCAACATTCTTATAGTACTAAAAATATTCTCATACTAATGAAATTTTTTACATCTAATTGTACTTCTCATTATTATACACCTTTATAGCAGCAAATCAGTAAGCTATCTACATGTATACCATAAATTATTCCCTTATTCATTGTTTGTTTACTCACTCATATAGTTCCAAATGTATCTTCCAAATTTTTTTCTTGCTTCTGGCTGGAAGTATGTTTAAGACATTTGTCTATTGTTGAAAACTGTATGTTGCCCTTTGGATTTTTTTTTTTTTTTTTGGGGGGGGGGGGGGGGGGTAATTGTGTTGTTGGGTTGTTGTTCAAAATTGAAAGTTGCAAAGATCAAATTTTTTGTCTTTTTCTTTGATTTCAGTCATTAGTTGAACCCATTGTACAATGAGCTGCTATGGATAAAAACAAGTTAAATTTATCTGACATTTTGATATTTTTCTAAAGTTTACTTGGAACAAATGTCATTTAATTTAAAGCTTAATTGAGCAGCGTGATTTGACCTTAATGTGTCATCATTTTTACAAAGAATGAGTACTATACTTGCCAAACATTTCAAAATCAAATTTAGGCTTCCAAAAACTAACTTTCTCAAACAGGATTTTAAAATGATTATCAATTGCCACCTGTGTACCAGTGGTGTGATCAAAGTGCAAATGAACAAGTGGAAAAAACACTAAACCCTCAACCCTTTCCCCTCTCACCTTACCTATCAATTTCTATATTACTTACAAGTTTCAAAATTCATCTCTCTATAATAATAAAACATTTATCATGCATACAGTAATTAGTTTCACATGAAATCAACATCCATTAATAATTTACCATTCATTAATTTTAAGTATCAAAAAAATGTTTCAGAAAACTTTTTGGGGTTGTGTGCTTGTGACTATAACGCACATATCAGTTACAATTGTACTCTAACCTAGACACAAAATATTACTAACTGGAAGATTTAAAATGCACATACTAATATGTAATCTTGAAATCTTTATTGCAATAAGATAAATGCATAACTGTATGAATGAACTTGCAATAAAATAATCTAATAAACTTCTTTTTATGTCATATGAAAAAAAATTTATGATAAAGATCTAGGGTGGACATAAAATGCTATAGATACAAGTTTTAAGTAACATGTTCAATTATTTCTATATAAGTACAGTGGTACTAGGATAGAGGATGTACAGACACATCATTTTCAATCCAAATTTAAAACAGTCATGTGTATAGCTAATTACTCCACCAGATAAAAGTAAGAAGCTTCACAATATTTAGATTCAGAAACTCAGGCACACCTGTTCAATGTACAAAATTGCAGCAACAGGCAAAATTGTCTTCTATTTCTTTAGAGAAAGAAAGGAAAGAAAAAGCCAAAGTTAAACAAAATATTTTGTTTAATTATGGTCTCAAGTGACTGGTCTGACCTAACTTTGGACCTTACACATGACTTTCCTTTAGCTACAACAATGTACCAAAGCATTTCACATACCAAACACGGTATTTATAATAAACAGAGATCAATATTTAATGCTTGTAGAATAACTCATAATTAATAATTAAGTGAATGTTTACTGACATGTTGATAAAAAATTTAAAGATGCTTCTCAAAATATTAAACTTAACCTCAAATATTATAGTTTCACCTATAACAATAAACATCAATTCCTTTTCAAAGAAATCTATAATTTAATAAAGAAAAGAAAAAACGTAACAGTAGTTCTAAAAGTTCTCATTTTTAAATAATTAAAAGATTCATTGATTTGATAAAGAAGCAATAACTATTCAATTGAGCCTACCTTGTTGTAACAAAATTGATGGAAACGATTCCGTCAGCCCTTTGATCTATTATTGAGTAAAGAACTCTTGTTTTTATTCCCCTGGCACCGGAGTGCTAGTTTTTCCTATATATGGAGAGTGCATAGAGAAGACCGTTGGAGCGTAACTGATCAATACGCAACACTATTTCATATTGACAATGAACATTTCATCCTGTGTTTGTATGTATATTTGACTAATGGTCAATCAAACAAATTGATTTTAGCTTGTTTTAGATCGGTAAATAATAGAACAATGATACATCAAGGGTAACAAAAACCTCGGGATAATTTCTGCCTACTAATTGAAGTCGATCTTTTAGGCTTTTTATATAACGTATTCCACAATTACCAAACAAAAGTGTATTTTTGTTCAATATATAGATGGGATGTTAGATATTTTATTTGCATATTGACTTTTGTATCTTTCTAATGTATTTATCTGTAAGTTTACAATGTTTTATGTCAATAAATGCAACAATATCTAAAACTGGAGCAAACAATACCACCTGATGTTAGCCCAAGGTTTTAAATTTTAAATGCTCAATGCATTATTATTGCACATATTTGACAACCAACAAAAAACTATTGAATTGCAATTCCTGTAAAGTATTTGCTGGCAACAATTAAAATGCAAGTTATAATTCCATGTTTTGCAATGTTCATCTTCTTGCATATTGTGCAATATTTTTTCAATTCTTAAATTTATAAATTATTTAACGGTATGTATTTCATCAACATCAAACATAAAAGTAAATAGTGGTTGATTGATTGATTTTTGGTTGCTATTGTCTACTTTGTGGCAGCCAATTTTGATTGGTGGACGAAGGCTGGAGTGCAGCGAGAAAACCACCAACCTTTGGCTGGAAAACTGACAATTCTTGTCAATAAAGACTGACGTTGAAAGCACCTGCAAAGTGCAGGGTTTGACCTCACAACCTCAGTATTGACAGGCTAGTTGTATAGAAGATGACACATAGTTCACATGGCCACCAAAGCCCCCTAAAATAGATAGAAATAGTTCAAAACTGTTATAAATATAAAAGTGCTTTGTAAGGAGTTGCAAAAGTTTTCAATGTTCAGGTTAAACCAGTGCTAGTCGACAACTCTGTGTTTAAATTCTCGCAGGAATTTTGAGATAAAAAAAAGCACTGCCCTTTGAATAGGTTTTGTATAGGGATATTTGTGGATTTTTGTCATGAACCTATTCACCAAATTACTTCTTTTCCATTTAAAAAATTTCAGTCCGACATTGCCTGTATGGTTAAATAAAACAATAATCATGATTTTTTAACCAGATATTGAGCTCAAATATTGCACTGAGTCAATAATCCCTTCATGTAAGCACCAAAAGGAAAGACTTTCATTCGAATTACCAAGGATTTTTTAATAATCTATACTAGAATGAAAGATGTACAACAATGTATAACATATAAATATTAATCTGTCACAATTGATTGAGAAGAAGCAACAGCCTGGGTAGTATGTAGGTATCTTGTTTGTAAAAGAAAACATGTTACCTATATTTGTTTACAAATCTATTTCAATGATATTTTATCACTAATCAATAAGCACTTTCAAAACTTTATCTATAATTTAGATATATCTTTTTTATTCTACAGCATGCTCTATAAAGTATAATTGATTGCTCTGTTGGTCTTAAATTAGTTGTATTTTGATCTATTTAAGGTCCAGAAGATATAATTTCCCTAGATAGCATCATGAATTATTTCTCATAATTCAAAAAATCCTTGATCTAATAAAGGCCTTGTGAAATAAATCTTTTTAGTACATTATTCGTAACATTGGTGCACCTTTTTGCAGGCATTCTATTAGCTGAGCATTGCTAAATATCACATATGTGTTAGTATCAAGGAATTACTGATTAAAAATAACATGAACTGAGACATGGAGGACAATGCAAGATGACAGAAATGACCCCTTTGTGTAGCTACATCTTCCCTATCAGCCTACACAATTATGCTGATAGTGTGTAGCAGACAAACCAAAACAATACAATACATGTGTTCTACACATTCCTTCCTGGATTCTTTGCAAAGGGATAATCAAATATAAGTTTTCCTTTGACTCAAGACTAATGTCTCCACTGTTTCTTCCTGTCTCTCTAGGAACAGCAACTGTATAAAAATGATGTTATCTGGACATTAACCCACATGGGAAAAGGCAAACTGTCAATGTTCACTCTTTTGTAATAAATTTTAAACAAACTGACTGTTTTTTACTGTAGGAGTATTTTCATGGACAAACTTGTTTACTTATGTGAAATCCAAAAAAAGGATCATGCTGATATAAAAAATAAGTACGGCACATGACATAAAGTAATTTAGTCCTGTTTATCTCTAGGGGATTTTCCGCTCACAAACTTTTTTGTTTGCAGAAATGATTAAATCACCTATCACATATGTAGAAATAATTAAATCTACGTTTAGTTAGAAGAACCAATAAGTTTCCATTTAAAAACAGTTGATGGACAAGGTAATAACAAACTAGATGCAAAAATGTAGGGAAGACTTATTGTTCTACTTTCACGTCAATCAAAATATCTTAAATATGAATAACAAGAATGTGTCCATAGACACCATGCCTCTCTCACACAATCACACTCCAATGTTGAATAAACTGGGATATCTGGGTAAAATCTCTAATTGGCAGGGCTGATCCAGCCATTTTTAAAAGGGGGGGGGGGGGGGGGGGGGGGGGGGGGGGTTCCAACAATATGTCCCCATTCAAAAGCATTGATCTTCAAAAAAAAGGGGGGGTTGGAACCCCCAGAAACCCCCCTGAATCCGCCACTAATTGGCATTAATTTTTAAACTTATTTTCTCATCACTTAAAACTTAAATCTACATTCAGTTCTTGTATTTACATACACTTATATGAACATACAATTCTTCATAATATAATTAAGATAATTTTATCAACAGTATTGATTAATTGATTTTTTAAAAATTGTTTACTATGTATTGATTGTAGCACATATGCTTTAAAATGGCTAAGTGAATTTCACTCAACATGAAGTCTGTGACCATAACATATGGCATGTATTCTAGCCAACAGAAAAACACAGATTACAAGATTATAAGTGAGACCTAATTATAATGTAATGAGCATTGTGTATAAGTTTCATAACATTTGGTTGAGGCAAACTAAAGTTAGAGAACGGAAACCAACTTTGGGACGTACGTACGGACAAGGGTAAAACTAATTGCCCCCTCCGCTATGGCAGGGGCATAAAAATAAAACATTAGTAAGATATACTTTGCTTAAAATGTTTCCATATAGTATATTGGACAAAAGAATTGCTGTCCAGAAAATGTTAAGCAAGTTTTATATGGACGGCCAACATCGCCAAAGCATATATATTCTTCAAACACACAAACATCATAATTGACTAGCCACACATTGCTGCAAGTTAATAGATAAATTTATCTGCTAATTTTATCATTCTCAATCATTTATGTTCTGATAGAGGTAATCTTTAGAAACTAAATGTTAGTAAAAAAAAAAAGTTGCCACTTTTTAATTCTATATGTTTTAGTATGAAATATCTGGCTAAAAAGTATTTGTTACTGTAGATGTTAAAATTGTTGTCTAAATTTTTAAAAGTGTCAAGAGATAAAACAGACTGTTATAAATATCCAAAAGTATTTTTATATTAAAGATAATTCAATGATTTGAAAGAAATTTTGTAATAATAAGCTATCAGTTATTTGATTACAAACATGGATACAAAAAATTAAATTGTTGTTAAAATTAGACAAGAAGTTGGGAACTAAACAATGTTTTAAATAACAGATTCATCTACCAGTTTTTTTTCCAATGCTATTTATTTTACCTAGGTTAAGGGACATAACTCTTTAAAATCACTAGTATGTTTGTGTCAACAATTTTCATACAAATATTCTAAGCTACTAAGTGACACAGTTTTTTTTTTAAAAGCTGTTTCACATAAAAGCTTAAAAAGCATTGTTGAAACTGACTTTGGCAAACACTGTACTGATTTGATTTCAAGCGTTATCTCTCTTTAACAAGGTCAACCTCCTTCAGAAGCAAGAACAGCATGATCAACAAGCTAAGACACACTGAAGCTTACCGCTTTAATTCCTTCCTGAAATTTGATTTAACATGAAGATTAATTAATACTCTTGTTAAGAAAAGATATCAACGACTCCATCATCTTATGTTTAAAACACATTCCAGTATTCGTAGCTCTCATTTTATATGAAAAAATATGTGAATCTTGAATAAATAATAAGACATCTAAACCTACTAAATTCCCATATTCAATATACAACATTTATGAGCCTCTGCTGACATTGCAATATTTCTCTAATACTATGAAACATAATTTTGTAAACCTTTTAATACATTTTCCTATAAAGTTCCAGTTTTCAGACTTTTTTCAATTGAATCACATTAGAAAATTTTGAAAAGTAATCCCCTTTCCTTTTCATAATTTCATTAAAAACATCTTAAACTACAGCCCTAAAAATCTGGTCAAATTCTTGCTATTTGTTAAAACATTTTGACAGTGAAAACATCTCAATACAAATGTATGGAAGACAACAAATAAACTGCTGTTCCCCACTGAATTCTTTAACTGCTTAAATGTCTATAAGTATGGTAACAAAAACAAGCAAACACACAGAAATATATTTTACTGACCTATATAACATCTTCAGCAAATGTCTTTCAATTAATAACTATAGAAAACCAAATTATTTTCACAGATACTTTTTTAGGGCTATCCTATATGAGGCAATTTTGCAGCGATTTGTAATAAAGATTTTCTAGTTTTGTTCATGTATTCATGTACAAAACCATGAAGTATCCTTATTTCCAAAAGTAGAACCAACATATCGATGAAGACCCTGAAACTTTAACACCCCAGGAGAGATGATTCCAGAATATACAACTGCTTTAGTTACTATAGTTACTGTTGTTTACATCAAAGTTAAGAACAAGGAAGTAGTATAATAATTTACCAATAATAAAGCTCTCATATTTTGATTGCATGTGAATTTAACACATAGCAAATTATTTAATGAACACTCAAAGGGATAAGAGAGTTTAACATTTTTCGTTTATCAGTTTTCAAGATTTATTAGTCATCATTATTGATATTGAATTAAATTGGTTTATTCTTTAATAATTATTGGAAAAAATGTTCATATATTGACCAAATTCCATCATAAACTAATTAAGTTCTTTGATATATCTGTTATCACACAGTATTGTGTTTCATGGTTGTTCTTTTTGTGCATTTAAAACTTTTTCTTTGTACATGTAGTAAAACAATATGGTAAGGTTTGAGAACTTAAAAATCTAAAATCCTGTAATCAACCCTGTTACATGTTTGTGTACCTGTCTCAAGGCAGGATTCTTGTCAATAGTTACATGTACTGCTGCCACTTCATGCAGTTTTGTCTATTGAGAAATTTGGTATTGGCATCTGACATTTGGTTGCCTGTTATTTTATTCAGCACTTTAGACTTGCCATATAAAAGGTATGGTACAGGAGTCCAGTCTAATGTTGGAGCGCATATTGTGCATATAGTTATTTCCAGATGTTTATTTTGGTTTACCTGTGTCTTTGACATTTACCCAAAATTTATTCTAATTTATATCGTTAGAATTCTCCTACCCCAAAATATTAAGAAAATTAAATCTAGAAATACCCTGCATACTTATATATATATATATTTATACTACTGATTTGTTTTTCTGAACTTAACTGAAAACATTTTTTTTAAATACCTGTGCAGGATGTGCTCGTTTGCGTTTAGTGGTACTTGCTGCCCCAGCTGAAGTGCTCCTGGCATGGTCTGCACTGGTGTGACGACATCCATAACCTGACGATTTTGGCTTCTGAACTTCTTCTTGCGTAGATACTTTTACAGGTTTCTCATCTTGAACTTGTGTCCGTTTTCTGTTGAAAAAATAGACAGTAAATACAGTATATTACCTGGATATAAAAATGAATAATCTTTAATTAATAATTTGTGTAAATCAAACACGTATCTTATTGGGAAAAACCATTCAGTTAAGACCAGTTTTCAACAATAATTTTTCTCTTTATTGAAAAACAGAGCATTCATTAATAATTATTAAACTGCAAAAGTAGTTGATGCCATAAATAATGCACACTTACATGTTTTTTCTTATTTTAATTCCTATTTTAAGTTATTTTCAACTGTTTTATTGAATTAAAATGCATCATTATGCAACAGCATCTTGTTTTGGCATAGATTTATGAACTTCCTGTTGAGTAAATTGTAATACCTGAATATCTATCACTGTTTAAAATTAAAAAAGTTAACAGGATGCCAGTCTGGAAAATTAATTTAATCAATCTCACTAGCTCTATTGGTCCTGTTATATTGGCTGTATACCATTGTATACATTCAGGACATAGTCATGATAGTGGGCAAATTAATATCAGCATATTTTATACATATATTACATGTATGAGTTACATATGTAGTAGTAAATCACCATCTTGTTTCATAGTAACTCATTCAATATTTATATAAGCAAGAGCCACAGAATAAACTTTTCTGAAACTACTATATTTATTTTTTGTGATTCTTCTATTTCTATTAAAAAAAGCCCTAAAATCACCTTCCTCTTTAAAAATAATGTAAGCTATGCAACTGCACAGTCTTTAAAAAAAAAAACCAATAAGAACCTCGGCCTTCAGTCTCTGATGGATATTCGTCCCATTGGCAATTGTGCCAAGTCTGTGCCAAAAACGTTTATACCTTCATGTACATGTACTAGCTAGAATGCACATTTCAAGATAGTACTTCTGTATGACTAACCAAATTTTGAAAATTTTCACTAGCAGAACCAATTTTTTCTTGTTGCAGGCTTAGGGCGTCAGTTATATATGGATCAGATAATGTATTATATCTCATTATTTGTATACTTAAGGTCTGTTTATCACAGAGTATCCCCTAATAATGGATATTGCTTTAAACTGGTACCACGGACTGTTTAAGCACATGTAGCTACAGTCAATTTACTGTACAGTAATTGCTGCTCAGTAATTAAACCATAAAGGTAGTTGCATATTGGGACGAGAACATGTTAATGTGATATAAAAATAAACCCTGCATTGTACTAGCCCACACCCACAATTTTTTTATTCTTTGCAGTAACTCCTAAATGCTGAATGCTTAGCAGGGAAGCAGCAAATACAACATTTCAAGTCTTAGGTTTGACCCAGCTAGGGTTCAAACCCACAACATAACAAACCTGAGGTGAGCATGCTACCACGAGACCAATGAGGAAGTTTTTTCATCTGAAACTTGTACTATAAACAGGCCTCTACAATAACTTTTTTTTCAACTTGTCCAGTAGGACAAGTACATACCAAAACTTACTTGTCCGAATGAAATTGTAACTTGTCCAAAAAAAATCTTAATAATAACCTTTTATGCATTTTAAGTTGATTCAAGGAGCAAAATGAATTAAAACAATAGAACAGAATTTGATTTATATCTTTTGAAATACTTTTCAAAAATATGAGTTGAGAACAACTGAATCTAGTCATGTCACAGGACTTATGTTCTAGCTTTCTTCAATGCCAAAGTCTGATCAGACTCTGCACATGAGACACCGTCTGATAGGCCTGTCAATGTACACTCATTGGATTTGTATCTTGGTTTTTAAGTTGAAAAAAGTTTTTCAAATGCAATCAATAAAAAAAAAAATGAGGTATGATTGCCAATGAGACAACTCTCTGCAAGAGACCAAATGACACAGAAATTAACAACTATATGTCACTGTATTGCAAGTATTGTTTTTTTCTACATATGATCAAATATGATTTTGTGAATTTTATGGTATATAATTTCTTCATTTTTATTTAAAAAATATTATTTGTTAAAAAAATTACCGGTATGGTATTTATAATAAAGCAAGGATTTGTATAGTGAGAATCCTTAAATAAAGCAACAGAATAAGGTCGGAAAACGAGGTACTGATTTGTCTTGGTCCCGAAATGTCTCCTGCATTGCCAAACTGTCTATTAATCATGTCTATTAAATATGTCTCCTACAGTGCCAAACTGTCTATTAAATTTGGAGCCGAATCATTTCAGAGCTGGTGACGAACTGTCTTGAAAAGTTACCTTATCTACAAAGCACATCACTGATTCGGATCAGTAAGACAGGTTTCCCAGAAAAGTATGCCTTTAACCTCTTAAAAAGTACCTGACAAAGAACCAGTTTTAAAGTATCGATTGCAAGTAAACATGTCAAATTAAAACTTGTTTTTATCTTCTTTTCTTGTTTTTTGTTTATAATTACTTTGTTCATCAAAGTTGGATTAAATTTATTTTCTGCAGAATAATTTTACTTGTCCCGTCGGACAAGCTTGATATATCTTTTACTTGTCCGAACTTTTTTTCCTCTGGTACCGGACAATCGGACAAGCGTTATTGTCGAGGCCTGTATAAAGGAACTTCTATTCCCAGGGCTCTCACCAAGGATTTTTGAAGGAGAGTCCCAGGACTCATCATTTTTGGCCTTGACGAGTCCAACAGTGAGAAGAAGAAAATTTTTCTGTTTTTTAATTCTTATTTAGGGTTCCATGACAAAAAAGAGATAGAAAAGAACATCACATTAAAAGTAATTTTAATTTTTTGCCATAAAATGATGATTTGCTGCGCTCAGTTGATACAAAATATTACAATCTTGATGCATCTTTGGACTTTCCAGTTTTGAAAATAATAAGTCCAGACATATTTTCATGAGTCCAGGACTCATGGACTTGCCTAAATGAGAACCCTGTATTCCACAACAAGGTGCTAGGTACAAGCAATATCTAGTGTATTGGATACAGTGTATATTGAGAAAATTTATTGAGGAATTATATAAAATTACGGTAACTGAGTAACAGTTAGTTCCTTTAATTCATTATTGTTATATAGTCAAGATATCACTGGATTTGAAGAATGAAGTAAAAATTCCCAACTACCTTATTGATAAACACACTTGCATACTGTACATTCATAATCTTTAAAAAATTTATTAGCCATCCAAATTAAAAACATAAGCAATGCAAACTGATGAGTAAGAACTAATTTGTTTGAAATATGTACTACTTTCCAGTATGTTTTTTTTTTAACCTGGCCCGATTTGGTGGTGTTACATCTTACAAAGTCTATTCAAATCATTTTTGAAAAGAATTCTGCTCTAGCCAGTGTTGAAGGCCTCAGTGTGATTTTGGGATGAAGAACAGAAATTAAAGCGCTGTCCCTTTGCTTTTTCTGTTTTTTGCTATGCATGTACTGATTTTGTGTCATGGATGGAATCAGGATACCCCATATCCTTTGTTTTTCTATGAAATGTATTTGCTATCTTTTTGTGCATTTTTGCAAAAATTGCTCTGTCATATTTACAACATCTATATATACCGGTAATATACATTATCTGTACTGGTGTCCCTCTCAAAATAATGTCTTTTTCATACTTTGTTGCAGATGTTAACAAACTGGACTGGTGTTTCTTTCCAAACAATACTGTACTTAAAGTCTTTAAATTAGCTCATGTTTGGAACATTGGCTTTTATTACATAGGATGTCTATTTCATGTGCTCAAGATGACTGTTGTTACTTTAAATAGATTTAATTAACGTGTAAGCAGTTGGATCTTTCATTTTCTTATTTTCTTCATTCCTTTTTTTCCTGTGTACAAGCTTTAGTAACCATGTAACCTCAAGTTTCCAAAATATTCTATAGAAACACCAAATAAAAAAATAATGGTGCTTTGAAACACCCAAGATATATGTTTATGACTCAGAAATTGTGATGACTGTCATACAAGTGAGAGGTTTAGCGCTATAAAACCAGGTTCAATCCACCATTTTCTATATTTGAAAATGCCTATACCAAGTCAGGAATATGACAGTTGTTGTCCATTCGTTTGATGTGTTTTATCATTTGATTTTGCCATTTGATTAGGGACTTTGTTTTGAATTTTCCTCGGAGTTCAGTATTTTTGTGATTTTACTTTTTACTGCTATGAAATGTAGGATTATTTTCCTACAACTGTCAAATTCAAGGGAATATTTTTTTTGACCCTTTTTTGTATGCAACTGGATGTGACGTACTATGATTTGGTGGTATTACACCTACATGTAACATGCACTAAGCAGAAAGTTCTACAACGTTGGTAGGAAATATGGACAGTGATGTGAAAATGAGGGTATTCTGGAGAGGGACAGAAATTCAAATAGCAAACAT
This sequence comes from Mytilus californianus, assembly GCF_021869535.1. Taxonomy (NCBI): domain Eukaryota; kingdom Metazoa; phylum Mollusca; class Bivalvia; order Mytilida; family Mytilidae; genus Mytilus; species Mytilus californianus. Next base: position 51,870,693 of record NW_026262581.1, on the reverse strand, counting down.
GCAACCTAGAGGCCTATCAAAGAGTTGTAGGAATAGTTCTTTAACATGCAGAGAGCTAGGTACTTTTCACATACATGTATGAGGCATATAGGTAAATTTTAGGACAAATTTCATTCAATAACTCAGCAGAAATTTAATGATTAATCTAGTCATTATTCTACCTGAATATCTTTGATGTCCTGTGTATAAAAGAAAAGAAAGGATATGGATTATCCATTCATGACACAATACCAGTATGTGCACAGCAAAGGAACAGCTCTTTTATTGCTGTTCTTCATCTCAAAGTAACAGTAAGGCCTTCAACACAGAACAAAAATAACTTTCACCTCACTACAAGTTTAAGATGGCCCCTGAGTGGAATAAACATACATTGTAGTCTTGCATGATCGGTCTTACAAAGTTACATCTGTATCAGCCTCGCTTCAATCCCATGACCCATAGACCTGTAAGCTAATGCTCTTCCAACAGAGCTAAAGAAGTACTACAGTAGCACAGCTGATAGACATATTTACACTTTTGAATATTTAGCTGAATTCGCTTTGAAATAACCCTAGATTTGTCTATGAATAACCTTCTGACATCATGCAACAATCACTTTAAATTTTGACATCAAATTTTTCAAATTTTGTAGCTTCAAGTGTATATTTTGCAGGAACTTGTGTGATTTTTAGAAATTGCAGACAAATATGCAAACATGTGTAAATATGTCTATGGAAAAAGCTTATATAGCATATCCAATTCTGGTAATTTCATTCCTTTGATAAGTTGACAAATAGACCTATTTTCACTTTTGGGTATTAAGCCAAATTTCCTCTAAATGATCTTTAAGATATGTCTCTGAAAAACCTTCTGGCGTCATGCAACAAACTTTTCAATTAAATGTTTTAAATTGTAATGCAAAATTTTATGGGAACTTGTTTAACTTTAAGTATTATATTGCGAACAAGTTTGCATAAATGTGTAAATATGTCTATAGCAATAAGTTGAATAATGGGCTGCTCTGTGAAGTCTTGTGAATCTTAGCACCCTCATAATTTGCACACTGCCTTAAAATATAATGCAGAGGTCTGATTTTGACACAGGCACTCGTTTCTATCCATTGGGAGGTCCACTAACCATATATGTGAAAGTGAATCAGTTTGCATTAGGGGAGAATAGTCAGCCAAAATGGACACAGGGGGCTGTGCCCCCGTGACGAGGACAGTGCAGGGATATTACCAGTATCCTCGTCTCATGGGTTTTCGTGCTATTAAGAATGCATTGTGAACTCACAATTTCCATTGAAAAAGCATGCATAGTACGAATTCATATGACAACGAGAACATATGATCTAATCATACATGAAATTGAAAGAACTATATAATATAGAAGTCAAACTTGTCTTGTGTGTATTGAACAGTGTTCGTATGTGCTACATAAATTCGAATTATTGTCATTTGTAACCTTTAGATGACCAAAAACTAATTGGCGCGTGCATTATAATATTTTTCATCGATTTTGATTATCGATGCATGCCACGACCTTCATTGCCAATGTAAACAACTTACACAGAAGCTTTTGGGTCATATTCCGGGACATATTCTTTAAGAACTGCTGGTAGAGTTGTCGACCGAGTTTCTGATTTCTTCATCTTCGTTAATTTGTCTCAGCCATCGCTACTTTCTCTTTTCATACCTGTAGTATAGGGCACCTTGCCAAGGTCCCCACGTTTGTCAATATTTTGTTTGTCATGTGATTCTCTTCTGAACGGCCATGGAAACTTCCTATCACGTGATTTACATAACATTTTCCCGCCAATCTTATAAAGCAATCTTTGAGTTATAATCTTTCAATGATCTTCAATCTTATACAAAAAAATTATAACAAAAGGCTGGCTCCGACTCAAATGGTGCAATATATCTCATGCTTTTGCATGCGTTCTTTTTCAACGGTTAATTTATCCATGAAGAGGCTCTGATAGCAAGGAATTGTATATTTAAATATACAATTCCTTGCTGATAGCAGAGACATATAATGTTGTATTATATGTCTCTGCTGATACAACTTACTGCTAAAAAAATCGTAAGATTTTATTCTAATGCATACAGGTAGTAGCATTAGCCTGTCACTGATTTTAAAAGTTATTTCAACATGAACTACATGTTTTTGTATGATTTCTTTGCAACAAATGGATGCTCAATATTTTTATTTTTATTTCTTTTTACCGTTGACATTCTTACTTTGTTTCAGTCACTTTGACTGACTGATGAATATTTTTAAACGATTATATCTGGGACTATTGTTCTAGTATAATAGTCCCAGATTATATGATCTTATATGTATCTCAAATACTGTAACTGTTATCTTATTTAACTATATAACTGAGACTACTATAACGTTATAGTAGTCTCAGTATATAAGTAATAATTTGATTCTTTTATGTCACAGTTGACAATGCACATTTTCGTAGTACTTTTCAGAAGTAAATATTAAAATTCACTCTTTACAAAGAACCGGCAAAATAACAAATTCACTATATTGCCGGCGCCGGCAAATTATCCATTGCTATAGAAATATGCTATTTTGCCGGCTTTTATTAAGATATTTTGATCAGAGCCGGAAGAATAGCATATTTCTCTATTTTGCCGGCGACGGCGAAATAGCCACTGCCTCTCTTATAATGAATCAAAATGCCGACATTTATTCATCTAGGCAAAACCTTTATCTATAGGATGAAAGGGGGTGGTAAACTGAGGTGGGAGGGGGGGGGGGGTGAAAAAAACTTGAAATATAACATAATTTCACGTGAACGTGAAATAATTTCTGTCATGAACGTTGCACGATAATCGAAAAAAAGAGACTGATGTGAACCTTTTGTGTCTTCCTGCAGTGGCGGATCCAGGGGGGGGGGGGGGGGGGGGGTCCGGGGGTTGGAACCCGGCCCCCCTTTATTTTTGACGATCAATGCTTTTGAATGGGGATCTATGGTTGGACCCCCCCCCCCCCCTTATCCTGGGTTGGAACCCCCCGTTTAAAAATGGCTGGATCCGCCACTGTCCTCTATATATGAGGGTATGGCTGGGGGTCCTTCATTTCTGTATTCTTTATTTTTTCGCACATTATTCTTTGTCTTTAAAAGTACTGGCTATTCTGTAATTACTTGATACCTGTATTCTGGACATTGTTCTCTTCTGTAATCAGTATATTTTTACCTAATTCTTTAATTTTTGCAGTAATTCTTTATATTTCATTTTCTATTCTTTATTTTTTTTGTCCATTATTCCCTATCATCTGTAAACCCCACCCACACCCTCATATATGAACTCTCTGTTTTACTTGATATTCCCGATTTAGTATACACATTTGTTTTACTTGATATTCCCGATTTAGTATACACATTTATGATATAAATGGTTTACGGCTTTTAAAAAAAGTATATAACGATCTTCTGAACTTTTAAAATGCAAATATCTCGCAGACACGAAAGTGTATTCTTGATCTATTTCATGTTCTTTATTAACAAGAATACACACATGTCATGCTAGCCATGCCATCAGCTACCATGACTCGTGGTTCAAAGTATCAGAAATAGGAAGTTTGAACTAACAGATGATAAAAAGTGCAAACACTTCTGGCATCGCATTGATAACTTGCCAGAGTAATCATCATGTTGAATATGGGCAGTGTTTGGAAGAAGAAGAAGAAACCTCATCACTTTTAAGATGTCGGTCCTATTTATAAAAAGTCATTCTTTTCGTTTTACCCAAAAAAATCAAAGAATCGTCAACGAGGAAGCATGTATCAAGGAGATCCGAAAAGTATTCACAAGTTAAAAACATATCAGATTTTAACTTAATATGAAGACATTTTATTTAAAAAATACCGAGCACGCAAAATAAGCATTTGAAAATCACGATGCACGTAAAATTAAATAAGCAAAACACGCTGAACGAGGCACCTGTCTTGCACGACTGAACGTCAAATATAAAAGTAAAAAACAGCGATCACGCTGCACGAAAATAACCATTTACCACCCTCTGAAATCTGTATCTGTATGAATATGTTGTAGAATCCCTATGTGCTTTATTAAAATGGGGACGGAGAACGCAATCAGTTTCTAGTGCGGCTATATAGGATATTGTGCCCATTTGCATGAAGCCTTCGCAGACCTGGCAACCTCAGTCACGATTTATGGGACCGGGATTTCCCCAATGAGAGGTGTTGACCTGAATTTTGAAATTCTTTCTAATATAATCCAAACATCTAAAAACAGGCATTCAAATGAGTTAAACGGGTATTTAAGCACCTACATACTCATTCAAACAATATAGTAGAAGATTAAAAACACTTATGACAATAACAGAGGAGAATTGTGTCCTCTTGCTCTTAAAATCCCCCATGGAGATTTTGAAAAATTGGCAGGTATGCCTTCGCTTGACTTTGCTGTAACTATGCTTCAAAATTCATTAATCAAAAGTTTATTCATATATATTCATCAATGTCTAAAGTATTGGTAAGGTTCGCTGTTCTCACTCGCCAAAATTTTTATACATTGTGGCTCGCGGCTGATATTTTAACGCAATCAATGTGTAGAAAATGCGATAATCTATATTTATTATGTAAATAGATCAGAACACGGTTTTTAAAGACATCTTAACAGAAGAAGAACATTTATGACCACTTGGCATATAAATTTCTACCCATTGGTATGTTACCTCCATGCAATTACATCCCATACATTACCTTGTATCGTTTCTTTTGTTGACTAGAATATATTTGACAATAAAACAAAAGTGACTCATACCAGCGGCACGTTCATGTATAGCTTTATATAGGAAGAGACACTCCCGTGTAGTCATGATGACAACAACACTGTCTCTTATGCAAATAGGGATATAAAACACAATCATTTTTACACTTAAAAGGACCGTTTGACTGGTTGTCTTCAAACCAAATAAAGGCAAACCTGGAAAAAAACCAAGCTTTGGCAATTAGTAAAAAAAAACAACAATGGACATGAAAACAATATTACATATGACCTGACAGGTAACAAAATAAAATGTGAAAAAAAGAGGAAAAACTCTTGGACATCACTGATTTTTTAAAACTTTGAGCTGTTTAGATGATTTTTGGTAGATGTTGGAGACACGTGTGTTGAAACTAAATTTCAACACACGTGTCTCCAACATCTGCCAAAAAATAATCTAAACAGCTTAAAGTTTTAAAAAGATTTAGCAAATACTTAAACAAACTGGGAAAATTACAATATACCCACTCTATCAGTATGTCTTACTTTAATTTCTGTCCACTATCCTGTCATTTCTGCAGCTAGACAGAAATTGAAAAAGTACAAGAAAGAGTACTCCGTTTCATCGACAAGGATAAGAATAACATATATGATGATTTACTATCAAAATAAAAACTACCGTCTCTTCAAGTAAGACGTCTTAGAACTATGTCAATAGAGGTATTTAGAACTATGAATTAGGAAAATCCTATATACCTACATAATTTGATAAACATTAAAGAAACACAATATAATTATATTCTTCCAGATATAAAAAATATGCTGAAATTCCTACTGTTCAAACTACAAGATAAAATAAGGAGACGTTTTATGATTGCCAATGAGACATTTTTCCAGCAGAGTCCAAATGACTTTGGTTTATTCAATTATATGTCACCGTTATAACTTCTAAAATGAGCAAAACAGACACCGTATAGTCAGCTATAAAAGGCCCCGACATGACAAAATGTGAAACAATTCAAAAGAAGAAACCAACGGTCTGATTTATGACAACATAATAAACGAAAACAGATTTAACAAACAGCGACCAACAACAACCACTGAATTATACGCTCCTGACTTGGGACAAGCTCACACAAAATGTGGCGGGGTTGAACATGTTTGTGAGTGCTCAACCAACCCCTTACTCGGGACAATGGTGTAATTACAACATAAGAACAAACTGTAAAAATCAGTTGTAAATGGCTTGACACACCAGATCGGCACGAAGTACAAAAACAACTAACATAAAGACAATTTACACAAAGTACAGATCTGAGAGTACTCGCATTTACTGAAAACTAGTTCAAAGCCAATAACAACTAATAGATAAATCATGTTCTCCCAGACTTAAGTATCAATCGGTACACGTCCAGGTATGGCTTGCAATCCATCAGATATTCTGCAGCCAAACTACGGAACGAGTTGCCAAACCATTTAAGAACCGAAGCATTATGTACTCAATTTAAAAGTTTAATGCAAAAGAATGGATTTGCATGAAATATTAAAGTTTTATATGTCTTTTATTCTTTGATATCAGTATTGTGTTTACATTATGTATGTCTTGCCGTGAGTATTTGTTGGTTATAAAACACCAGGAGAGCTTATAATGTTAATGTTATGTGACATATATATATACCGACTTCTAATAAATCTTTTGATCGGAAAACTGTATTACCATCTTAAAGTATAATTACTTATTTAGTTTCCTAATACCGACCCATTTTCTGAGATAACATTTATGTTGTGCTATACCTTAAATTCCCTCTATCCCAATTTTCTTTCAAAAAATGTGCACAACACACCTACTTATTAGGTGATGAATGATGCTACAAAATGTTGAAATAGTTTGTAACTTAACACGAATAACCATGCAGGTATAGTCATTTGCATTACCGAATGTTAACACAAACTTTGATTTAGAATTAAGGTATATAGTGACCCCAGCCGCCTTCAAATACATGTATATATAAAAATAATGTGATATGATTGCCAACGAGACAACTATCCACCAAAGTTCAAATAAAGTGGATGTATGCAATTACAGGCAATCATACGGCTTTCAACAATGAGGAAAAACCCATACCGTATATAAATGGCACCGACATGAAAATTATGAAATTGAATTCAATTGAGAAAACATAACAAAACAGTAATGATAAACATGAACCTACGACAACCACTGAATTACACATGTTTGCTGGAGTCAACCCCCCCTAAACCCGGAACAGTGCATCTATTTGATGATATGTCTGAATATGAACAGTAAAGATCTAGTGTTAATCAGATTGAGCTTTAAATAGGAAATCTAACAATGGAGTTGTATCCAATTATTTTTCTATCTTAAAAAACGGTTTCACAGGCATAATAAAATTGAGAATGGAAATGGGGAATGTGTCAAAGAGACAACGACCCGACCATAGAGCAGACAACAGCCGAAGGCCACCAATGGGTCTTCAATGCAGCGAGAAACTCCCGCACCCGGAGGCGTCCTTCAGCTGGCCCCTAGACAAATATGTATACTAGTTCAGTGATAATGGACGTCATACTAAACTCCAAATTATACACAGGAAACTAAAATTAAAAATGATACAAGACTAACAAAGGCCAGAGGCTCCTGACTTGGGACAGGCGCAAAAATGCTGCGGGGTTAAACATGTTTTTTGAGATCTCAACCCTCCCCCTATACCTCTAGCCAATGTAGTAAAAACAAACGCACAACAGTACGCACAGTAAAACTCAGTATAAGAGAAGTCCGAGTCCGATGTCAGAATAGGAAACAAAAGAAAATAAACAAAATGACAATAATACATAAATAACAACAGACTACTAGCAGTTACTGACATGCCAGCTCCAGACCTCAATTAAACTGATTGAAAGATTATGTATTTTTACAAAAAAAAAATATAAACGGTGCACATTTTATTATGCCATTTTCGCGTATTTCGTCAAACGGCGTTCCTTGAGTAATGCTAGAAGCAAAAATATTTGTAAATCTATGACCTAGACTGGTTTTGTCTATTCTGTTAATGTGCCTGTTGGTTACTAGTAAATATAGTTTCTCAATTTTTTTTTAAAGAACCCGGCTTTCAAATTTTCGGATTTGAGCATTCCTGATGGAGGTCAATCCAGGAAATCGACACTGGTTCATTTTCTAAAACCTAATACGTTTAAACATTGGAGAGTTCATAAAACCGAAAAGTATTAAATGGTCAATAAATCAGACCAGACGATTTGACCATTAGCTACGCAAACAATCATGATAGAAAGAGTTAGACATGGTTCATTAAGGCTCTAGTTTTTAAATATGTGTTCTCGTTTTGACGACTTTATTTGGCCATTACATTAAATTAAAAAAAAAAAACGAAAAGTATTGCAAATGGTTATTAGGCCAAACCTTATCAAGGAATCAGGACAATGCTAGACGATTTGACCATAAACTAAACAAACAAGCATGATAGCGACACATGCTTCATTGAGGCTCCTGTCATAAACATGTTTACATTTTGGCAAATTTAATTGGGCATTTCATTCAATTAAAAAGAAAAAACGAAAAGTACAGCAAATGGTTATTAAGCTACACCTGGTCAAGAAACCAAGGCAAAATCTACGATTTGAACCGAAACTACCCAAACAAGCATGATATAGGCACAATACGATGTAGATTTTCAATATCACATCCGTATCAACCCGAGCACCGATCTAATCCCGAGAACTCTACTCAATGGCTCATATTGGTTGAGAGTTGAAAGGACGTTTGATATTGAAAGAAAAACATTCCATAAACACTTTATTTTATACTGAAAACAAGTTATTCTCACGACATGACGTTATACAGATTTTTTGGTTTTAATAAATCCTGTGCAACAGTGACATATATCCATATCATTACGATTGCCTTGTGGCTGGTCTATAATTTCCATTGATTGTATCACACATAAAATTTACCCGTATTTACTACTTAGTATATGCTAAATATGTATATAGCATGTATTTGTTTTAAACCAAAAATGACGACAACGTATTGGTATTTTTACATCAAACGGAAGTGATCATTTGCCCGAAGGAATTGATGCAACAACATTTGACGATAGTTGACCCTTGTTCTGTCATTTATCAGGTGGGAATATTCAATTTTGGTTAGAAAATATCTGAAAATTTGTCAAATGTTTATGGAAATGTCGAGAATTCGTTTGGTAAGTATCATTAACTCTTTTTTTTTCAAAATTTCATTTAGTTTAATATATTTCAAATCTTATTGAAACGCGTGTCCATTTACTTTCATTTAATTTAACCGTTTTATCATTATAATGATTTTTCTTTTCTTTTTTTGTATAAGCATTGCTTTTTATATGTTTTGATTGTGCTGCGATGAAACTTCCAAACGCCAATTAATTTATTCTCTGTAAATGATTAGATGCAAATTTATTCATGGACAAACAAACAAATACAATCGCATGTTAAAAATAAAAAATCAATAATAATGAAATAATAATAAAAAAAAAGATAAACTAGAGGAAAATCAACACAAAAGATGAAAATAAAGTTGAATATATAAAGTAGTTTATTCATTAATTCACAGTAGTCTTAGATTAAATGTAATGATATTTCTGTCGCATCGTTCATCGTTTTGTCAGTATGTGTTCGTTTTATATAGATAGGCACTTTCACTACAATAGTGAAATTGAGCTGCCCAAACCGTCTATTGTTAAGTCTTTTACCATGAAATTCAACCTTACAGCGGACAAAGTATATACGATCATATATCCTTTTTATAGATGAACTATATTGGGTAAATACGACTGTGTATAGGACAACCCTGTCGAATACCATAGACATTTTAAGTTGTGTGTGACTTTTATATGAAATCGGTTTTAAACAGCTTAAGTTCATGACAAATTTTGTATTTCAGATTGTTCTTGTCTCGTGCCAAATATTTTGTCTTGTTCAAAGTCTTAATACACTTGATGGAATATTTACTGGTACATTTTTGGATACTATCGCAAAGTCGCGGACAAATCCAGAAAAGACAGGATGTGACAGTAAGGAAATTATTATATGTGTTTATACCTTCAGAACACTCATTCAAGTATAATTCCCTATTTTTTTCCTTTATACCTTATCTGCAAACCCTATTCAGACCCTCATGTGAAGTAAAAAATAAAAACTGGAAATTAAAGTAGTCCTGTCCTTTCTATACAGACAAATAACATATATATGTAAGAAATTGTGAAATTGGAAAATATAAACGGCACTTCTCTGCAAATGAAAACTCATCAAGGCAAATCAAATTTCAGACAATAACTTTCAACAGGCACTTTTATTGTTATCGTATAAATTGCTATAATTAAAAAGTAAATACAAAATTTAGTAATGGTGAAATAATTCCATTTTTTGTTTTATTACAGAACAAACTGCTAACCAATCGAATCCTTACTTTTTTGGCACTACGGACCTCAAATGTCTTAATATAGAAGCAAAATTGCGAACAAAAGGTTATGATTTGCAAGATATTCAGGATCTCCGAGAGAAATTTCCACGTCTCATTGGTAAAAGATCTGTTGGGGAGAAAAATAAAACACAATCATCTGAGCCTCGGAATCAGTCACCATACAGAAGCACGTTACGCATTGTACATAGATGGATATTCTACGACGGGTACTTTATTGAATTCGGTGCTGGAAGCGGAAATATTGGCAACTATCAAGATGTTGGCAATAAGACAATATATTCTGCCCTAAACGGAAATGGCGGGAAAACAGATTCGAAATTTGATGAAAATAGCTTGTCCAATGCTAATATGCAAACAGTGTACCCCAAAAATGGGGATATATGTTCTGCCAAAATGGAGAGTGAAATAGCTGGGTATAGTTCCGTGCCATTGGAATGTTTATACAAATGTGCTAGAAGTTTCGTCTCCAAGTTTGGAAAGTATCATTTGATTAAAAATAACTGTCATCGTTTTGCTAATATATTATCAAATATTTTATGTACGGGAATTTGTCCTGAATGGTGCAAGTGACAACTTTTATTTGAGGATGATAAACGTTATTGTGATATTTTATATATACATACATATCCTGGAAATATGTGTCTTTGATTAAACAAATAAGACTGTGATATTTGATAAAACATATAAATAAGAAGATGTGGTATGAGTGCCAATGAGACAACAATCCATCCAAGTCACAATGTGTAAAAAGTGAACAATTATAGGTCAAAGTACGGCCTTCAATACGGAGCTTTGGCTCACACCGAACAGCAAGCTATAAAGGGCCCCAAAAAGACTAGTGTAAAACAATTCAAACAGGAAAACCAACGGTCTTATCTATATAAAAAACTAGAAACGAGGAACACTTATGAACCACACCAACAAACGACAACCACTGAACAACAGGCTCCTGACTTAGGACAGGTGCATGAAATGCAGCAGGTTTAAACGTTTTAACAGGCGCCAACCTTCACCATAACCTGAAACAGTGGTATAACATTACAACATAAAAAGGCACATAATAAAATATCAATTGAAATGACTTAACTCGATCAAAAAGACAATACACAAAAAAAACAAGAAAATATACACTGAACGAATAAGTTTGATCTATGACACAATATAAATAAAAAAGATGTTTCAATGTCAAAAAGACAACTTTAACCTGGAACAAAATTGCGTTAAATAAAGTAACGTACACAGGTAAATTTAAATATAATATATTTATATATATATATATATATATAAATTAAATGCATTACAACATGTACAAATTGTGTCAACATGTCAAATTAACACGAAAGTGCGATTTGAGAGTACCCGCAGTTACTGAACGCTAGTTAAAAGCCAAAAACAATTAATAATAAAAAATCATGCATCAGAGACTAAAATCAATCAAAACACATCCCAGGCAGGGATTTAGTGTTTTAATGCCATGGACAGTCAAAGAAGACATGACTTGTGATACTTATTTCAAACGGGTTAGCACATCCTAATTGTTACGGTGATGTTGTTTACCGAGCCCGGAAATTTAGATACGACCCGGGTAAACTTATCGATCCTTTAAATAAACTTATTCTAAATGGTTACCAATTCAACGCTGTAATTAGATCTTTGAATATTGTTTTTTTATTGGTATTTATATTGATTTTGTTATCAATAAATTAAAATCTAACTAAATATTATTTTTATATACATGTATGCACATCCATGGCTCTACAATCTGTCAATACCTGTATCTTGACATTGCAGAAAGTCGTGTTTTCTCTGACTGTTAATGACTTCTTTACACTAAATCCATTGCATGTTGGATGTGTACTGATTAATATTCAACTTAGTCTTAGATGCATGTTTTTTTTATTAGTTGTTATTGGCTTTGGACTAGCTGTCAGTAACTGTGAGTACTCTCAGATCTGTACTTGTGGGGATGTATAAGTACCCTGTCACGTCAAGTCTGTGTTTTTGTTAGATGTATTTCTGCTTTGTATCTATCTGATGAGTTAAGTAAGCCCTTTTCAACTGATTTTTATAGTTTGTTCTTATGTTGCACTGTTACACCACTGTCCCAGGTTATGGAGAGGGTTGGCGCCTTCAAACTAGTTTAACCCCGCCACATTCTGTATGTGCCTGTCCCAAGTCGGGAGCCTGTAATTCAGTGGTTGTCTTTTGTTGCTGTATATCATAGTTGTTTTTTGTTCATTATATTGAACATAAATCAGTCCCTTAGTTTTCTCGTTTGAATTGTTTTACATTTGCCATTTCGGGGCCTTTTATGGCTGACTTTGCGCTCATTGTTGAAGACCGTACGGTGACCTGTAGTTGTTAACTTTTATGTCATTTGGTCTCTTGTGTAGAGTTGTCTCATTGGCAATTATACCACATCTTCTTATTTTTATATATACATATTAATTATTAGTTATATTTTCCCTAACATTTAATCAACACAAAACGCTAATTTGGAATGATTCCTCTGTACTATAGTATCTTAATTTGATCATACTTAAGGGTTCTTTAATTGCAGGGATTTTGCAGTCTCCGAATGTTATTCGTCTAAGTCCGGCGAATCAAAAGTAAAAAAAAATGTATCATAACTAATATATTGAGCTTTCAAAACGACTATGATCCATAAAAATCCGTATTTAATTTCACAAGTAAGTGGACACCACTTAAATAACAACCATGGATGCATTGGTCATCCTTTTGTTATGGTTGAACTTTGAATGGCTATAGAGCTCCCACTCCACTGCATGGAATTTTAATGTTCTGTATTAGATATGCATTTCAAAGCATTGCCGAACCAAACCTTTTCACATTTCCATAGGTATCAAATAAGCAAACATTAACAATGTTACTGCTATAAGCTGTCTTGGACGTTTCATTCGCGGGAGGATCTATTGTTGTGAGGCAGTTTCCTTTTTGGTAATTGTATGGTATTGGTATGGGCTCGATACCATAGTACTTCAGAAATCAGTTACTGATTAATCCCTTCTTTGTTAGTCTATTCTGACACTACTATAATAACACATTTTGTTATAGCGCGAGAAGTCTTAGGTCTATTACAGCTTTAACTTCTTTCTTAGAAAGCGATGTGACACATTATGGTGACATGTATGAGTTGTATTAGAATAAGTGTTTTGTCAATAACATATGATAATTATATTCCGCTGAGTCCCTAGTCATTTCAAATATCCAAAATTTTGTTTTTACGTACGTTATATACGGTTAAGGTTTTTCTCTTTGTCGAAGGCAGAACGGTGGCAGATAAATGCTTACATCTACATCATTTGGACTCCGGTGGATAGTTGTCTCATTGGCAATCATACCCTATTTCCTTATTTTTATGTTGATATTTTACATGTGGTCTGATTGATATACTTGTACAATTATCGATCGTGCTAACGTACGATTGATTCGATCTCCAGTCATGTCAATGTTTGAGAGATATTGGAAGGAATACACTAGTTTCACATTGCATCCCTGATATAATGTCAATGGTAATATACTAGTTTTCTTTAACATTAAGTCTTGAAAAATCTAGAAAGTTGCCTGTATTATCGGTCTGCTTGAATTCACATGCGGTTTTCCTAGAATATACCAAATATCAAAGCAATAGGCATCAGTACCCTTATGCAGCTACTATACTACAAAACCTTTAAGATGATAACCGTTGGTTTACATTCATTCCTCGTGAACTGTTCACTAAACAGGAATAATACCAAATACTTCTGGTTGCATTTATAGGCCTTAACACAGACTGCACATGCACATCTAATATTAGAAAATTAATATTGTACCAAGTTTCATGGAGATACATAAACCATGAAAAAAGATCTGTGGTAAAAAGATGGGCTCTGAACAAAGGCAAAACTATTAAGTTCAAAGGGGCTCTGAAAAAATTCTAGTAGATTAAATCGTCAAATCGCTATGAACATTTAATATTAGGATTTAAACAATGTGTCACGTTTCATGTATGTCCAATAAACCATGTAAAAGGAGCTTTGATGATATTAAAGATAGACTCTAAACAGGTACACAGTGCAAAGGGGCATAACTCTGGATGACTTACTTAACTTAATCCACTTCGTCCCAAGGGGGACATAGGGCAACTACAGTTTCTCTCCATTTCTTCCTGTCCATGGCTGTTCGTTTTGTTTCTTTTCAGGTTGTTCCAATTTTGCTCAGCTCAGCTGTTAGTCCCCTGCGCCAGGTGTTTTTTTGGCCTTCCCCTTTTTCGATGTCCTTGAGGTTTCCATTCTAGGGCTTGCTTGGTAATGTTTGTGTCTTTTTTTCTGAGGGTATGCCCGATCCACTTCACTTTCTTGTTCTTATTATCTGAGTTGTTGGCTGTTGTTTGGTTTTTCTCCATAACGCATTGTTGGATATTTTGTTAGGCCATCTGATGTTGAGGATGTTTCTCAAACATTTATTGGCAAAAGTTTGGAATGATTTGATAGATGCAGCTGTTTCTCTCCAGGTTTCTGATCCGTATAAGAGTACAGATTTGACATTGATGGTAAATATCCTTAACTTTGTGCTAGTTCTTAAAGCATTACTCCTCCAAACAAGTTTAAGCATGGATAATACCTGCTGTGCTTTCTTTTTTCTCGCCGATATGTCTTCGTCTGTGCCTCCTGATGTACTGACAATACTTCCAAGGTAAGTGAATTGTTGTACATCTTCAACAGTAGAGTCGTCGATCTTTTATATAATAAGACAATCTTGCTGGTTTGTATTAAGCCTCATTGATTTAGTTTTCTGTGCGTTGATGTATAGGCCTGTTTGTTTTGCTACTGTTTCAAAACTTTTGGTCTGGTGTTGTGCATCTTGGAAGCGATGGAATAGTGTACAAATGTCATCAGCCAGTTCTAGGTCTTCAAGACGTGTTGTGAGAGTCCATTCAATGCCTTTCGGATCTTTGTAGGCTGATTTACCAACCCAGTCAACTACAATTAGGAAAAGGAGAGGAGAGAGAAGACAACCTTGACGTACCCCAGTTGTAACGGGGAATGGTTAGGTCATAGTTCCACCGTGTATAACTTGACAGGAAAATTGGTCGTATAGCAGTTTTATCTCTGGATAAAAGGACCAAAAATTATCCTATCCGTATACATTGTACATATCTGCATATTAGGACCTAACAAAGTCTCAACTTTCATGTAGTTACAATAAGCTACATAAGAGAATATCTGATGACAAGGAATGTGCTGAGCAAGTCTAAAATGTTCATGTCCAAATAAAGAGTGATAATGTACTGGTAACGGATGCGGACATCTTACCAATGCTCGCCTTAATGTTAGCCAATTATCATGTAAACAGAAATGATCAGCTTAATAATGAGTATATCATACCCACATCTATATCTGCATATCAAGATGGAAAACTGTATGTACCACACATAAATAAAGTTTTACTGACATGTTCAAAAAGATTTTTGTGGAACGTAGAAACATGCTCCTTTGGACTGTAGGAGGTCATGGGTTGATCCCAAGCCAGATCAAAACAGACTTGAAAATTGGTGTTTGCTGCTTCTCAGCTAAGTTCTTGGCATTTAGGAGTAAGAGCAAATCCTGGTTGACTGGGAGTCAGAATAATGTATCTGGGTATTGTCACATGGCTTCCTGCATACAGTTCCCTTGAGAATAAGCTTGTTTAAAAATCTGGGTCAGTATGTCAGTATTATACAACGCAGGGTTCATATTCAAATCCATTAACGTCTTCTTGTCCTGAAATGCATGTTATATTTACCACTGGATGTTTAACACCAACCTATCATTTCATCATCAGCAGCAGCATCATCTATGTTCAAAGGGGCATAACTCTCAAAAACTTGTTTGCACTAAATGATAAAAAAAAAACTCCATCCTGCAGTCATATTTCAACATGATGATCAATTTTTGTGAAATATTTGAGGGATATTGGCAAGGAATATTGAAATTGGTTGACAGACAAATGACATTGATAAACAGAAATTTCCCTCAAACTTTATTTGAAAAAAAACATGTTGATTATTCATGAGGCATTAGAAAGCTAAAGAAAAACAAAGAAATCTGCTTATTATATTTATTTATTTCTTAAAAATTAATATCCATAACATATGAAATATATATTTAAATTATTTCTAACAACCATTATAAAAGAGATAAATTTTCATTAATCTATCCATGACAAAAATCCTTCTAAATAATTTGACCATGATTAACTAAGTCTGCAGATTTCTCAAAGTTAATGCTGGCTTTTTTAGCAAATCTTAAACATATAAAATCAAATCATAAAATGTTTACTTTTATGATTCCTCTGTTCTTGTCAGGTGAAAAAATTTAAATTCTCCAGTGAACTAAACTAATCTTTGTAAATATTTCAACTTCTTACAGGTAGATTTTACTCATCAAATATAACAATGAAAAGTTTGTACATGTATAATCTGTATTGCAAGAAAAAAATACATTTAGAAAAATTTGGATTACCAATAAGAAAATCCATTTAAAAGCAGAATATAATCAACTTAGATGACAAGATCTGTTAAGTTATCTGAACATGTTTGCTGTTTAAACATTGAAAACATTATAATATAAATTCTGGTCATATGTTTACTTTTTCTACGATGATGTTACACCAAGTGTTAAACAACCATTAAAAGTGAATCAATCTATATGCCTGCCGATGGCACTGGGTAATAATGAAAAAATAAAACTGGCATAGTTTTTATGTCTCAATTATGAGTGCTTTTTTCACAGTTATATCTTATTACTGTTATACAGTTTTTACTAAAGAGTGATCAAGTTACATATGTTTGCATTTTATCTTAATCTTTCCTATTGAAGAAAGCTGTTGTTTTTTCGGTATGATTGTCATTCACAATAAATGTCTAACACTTTCATTTTACGTAAAATGGATATTTAAAGAGATATATCACTAGCTTTTTAAATGAACGAAACTTGCTATAAAGGGCAAAAATCTACAACACAACTAAACAGTGTTGGATATGTATATTTTTTCGACAACATAATTATGACAAATTTGATTAGTTAGCACTAACAGAGCAAACTTCCCAATTGTATCTTCTTGATTATCATTTAATTAATAGAGCTGTATTCTTAATTTTATTTGTTTGAATATATTGCATAAATAGAGAAATATTCCTTTTTTAAAATTTGTTAAAAGTTCCTTAAGGTAGAATGCCACTTTTAAACTGAATATATATCCAACTGATGATCTATGGTACTGATTTAATCTATGAGTCAGTATCATGTTTTTTCTCTTAAATTAGCAACCATTTAAATAAAACTGAAAACTGATACAGTTTTCTTGGAAATCACTTCAAAAACCGTCTAATAAAACTGATAGATAATATTGTAGAAATACACCAAGAATTATAACTTGTCAATGAATAAAAAAATATGTGATTAGCCTGAGGAATAAACATCACATAGAAATTAAATGATTTTAACTGCAAATCAACCAATTTTTTTAAACAATTTTGTAAAATAACAAAAAATAAAATGGAGCTTTACTTATTTATCAGTTTATGCTTAACTCATCAACCAGTTAAAAAGATCCCCCCCCCTAAAAAAAAAGATTTATATTTAATAATTTCTCATCATTGTTTTGACATCAAATTTATAAAAAGCAACTTTCAAATAAACCCACCAGTACTTTTACCTCAGAATCATATTCACTACTGTAAAAACTTATTGGTGTCTGCAGTAAAACTCAGATATTCTCCCTTGACAAATAAAGTTTCCAAAAAAATATATGGCATATAATTAGAAGTGTCTGTCAACCTTAAGAAACATATAAATAACAACTGGTTATTCATTGAAATCATTGACAAAAATCTACATTCCTCCTAAACAGACATATTTGATTTCTAAATATTCATTCAGTCCGTATTTACTGCCTTCTGACCCAAGACCAGATTCTTTCCAGCCCCCAAATGGAGCCTCTGTCATTGAAAACAAGCCTTCATTGACACCAATAAGTCCATACTCTAATTTTTCAGCCATCCTCCAGATCTGACTGATATTCTGTGAGAAGAAGTACCCTGAAACAGAAAATAATCATGCCATGACGAATTTTGTGAATAACTTTCAAAGCAGTTGCTGCTTGTTAGTGCAAGGAACACTGCAGAAAATATAATTGCTTTTTCAATATCACATCCGTTTCAACCCAGTGACACCAATATAAATCTGACAGCTCTAGCATTATGACTTTGATTAATTTTGCATTAAGGGTGATATCTTATAAGCAACTACAAAATAAAGGAATGATTTTTGGGGCTGATAATATATCATGCTTAATGATGAAAGTCCACATAAATATAAGTGAGCTTAATTTTAATTTTACGCATGAAAAGCTTTGGTTAAGTTTAGCATTATGGTCCAGATCTTAGCATATACATATCAGTAGATGCAGTTTGGTCAGAATGGCCAACACTAATACCTTCATGATTTACATTTAAAAAAACAGGACAGGGGATAAATTGTTGTTTATGATGACTCCATTTCATTATTTTACTGGTATTGAATCTGTATGATTAAAATTGACATTAAGTTCCATGAGGATAGGGATTTCATATTGTTTCAATTTAGTAGAGTTACTGTAATACTGTCATTTAAACATACAATATGAATGTTAACCCTTCTTCAGAATCTTTGTTTTTAAATAGTTCTTTATTGTAAACAAATATACCTGCTAAACCAGCAGTTGTTGTGTTTGCTATTTTAATAACCTCTTCTTCTGTTTTAAATCTGAAAATGAATGCAGAAGGTATATGGTATATTGAACTATAAACTATAAAAGCTTTTAAAATAGGTAAGAATTGGTTTTTTTTATTGGATGACGATGGCGATGAATTGGTGTTAAACGTCCAGTGGCAAATATTAAATGCATATCAGGATGTGAACAAATAAGAACCCTGCTTTGTACTAGACAGATATGCTGCGCCAGTTTTTTTAACATGCTAGATCACAAGGTAACAGTCGGCAGGAAGATATGTCCCCTATCCTGACACA
Organism: Mytilus californianus; assembly: GCF_021869535.1. Lineage (NCBI taxonomy): Eukaryota > Metazoa > Mollusca > Bivalvia > Mytilida > Mytilidae > Mytilus > Mytilus californianus. The sequence continues at coordinate 51,851,426 of NW_026262581.1, read as the reverse complement.
TTTTTCTTTGCTCTTACCCCAAAAGGCCCCATGCTAAGTCGAGAAGCAGCTAACACCTATTTTCAAGTTTTTGCATTTCTCATTGGAGGAGAAAAAATAAGAGTTAAATGTCCATAATACACTATTCTCTTGAAATATGTGTGCTTCTTTTACTCTTCTTCATTTTATATTATATTACAATGAAATAAAATACTCAAAACTTATGGCAAGATCAAGGTAATACCAGCATCCACTTTTAAAATGCTAGATTCAATTCAAAATATCTATAAAAATCCTTTTCCATTCAAGATGGAATAAATAATCTAAATCGTTTTATATATTTCTGTTTTATTCATTATTGAGGTGAATCAAGGGAGGTAATCTCTTCTTCTTGAAATTTATAATGGTTTGATACTGTAAATTCAGAACTTATTGGTATGTTTTTATTTTTTGCGAAAATTGCAACGGTATAGGTTTCACAAACATAACAACTAAAAATTTTAACAGCAATATTAATATTCACCATGACGTGTTTAGTTTTGATATAATTTATTTTTTACCATAATATATTTTCCTTATAACTTTTCAACACTATTTTTTTTTATAAAGATTTTAAATTCCCATACAGAGCACATATTATAGAGTATTTCATATAAGAACTATTGTTATATAACTTATAATTACATTACATGTATATTTCACGAGAATCCATTAGTTTGATTGGCTAACAACAATCGCGCATCATTCAAAAATTAACCTTCATATCAAAATGAATTGGTACATTCATGATGACACGTGCTTCCACAAAAAATTGCACAGGTTAATAAAAGAAAAATAAAAAAAAACTTTTTCACCTGTTCCTATTAGCATAAAAAAGTAATTATGAGAAATGAATGCTTCATTTTGCAATATTATTGGGTTGTAAAAGTGTTGATAGTGCACACATTTTTAGAAAGAAGTGCCTCGGCGCTTCATGCAAAATGTGTTTCGGTCAACACTTTTACACCCCAATAAGATTGCAAAAAGAAGCATTCATTTCTTAAATAACATAACTAAAACCTACTTGTGTACTGCAGCAATAGGACCAAATATTTCCTCTTTGGCACATTTCATGTCTAAGGTAACATCCTGTAGAAGTGTTGGTGCATAAAAGTTACCTCCCTTTTTCTGACCTCCCAGCACCAATTTTGCCCCCTTTTGGATTGCATCCTGGACATGTCCATCAACCTGTAATGACGTTATATATAAATTTACCAAAAAAAATATCTAAAGTTGAAAATGCAATTTCATACAAAATTAAATAATGCATTAATTTTAATACTGATTTCCACATTAAAAGCTGCTTAATCATAATAATTAAGCTCTAAGTACAATTATTTCTCCTGACCAGAATATAAAGCTTTGAAAACCTTTGTTCTTTTAAACATTTAGATGAAGGATCATAGATTCAGCTTTCCAAACAATATATTGTCTTATTGAAATAATCATTGTTGTCTGAATTCAGATATGAAGTGAATACTCAAGAGTCAGCAATCTACCAATATAAAACTACAAACACCAAGGTCAACTCTATCAACAATTAACAAACATTTCATATCATATAGCAAGCTCTAAATCATCGTAATACGAAAGACACAAGAATGCATGTGTTGTTGTCATAATATAAAGGATGGGAAACAGGAAGTAGGTGTCTGTGGGATCTGAAAAGTGCACACACATTACAACTCCTCACTATTGAGCAGCTGGTAAAATATGAAGTCACTCTATTGAGTAGTTTATGTGAACAAAGTGACAAAAAATGTATAATAAGTTTAAAATAAATTCAATGCAAATGACTATTCTATCTGAGAATCAGCTCTGAATTTCACAAATGGACAATTTACTTAACTAAAGGAAAGCATGCTAATCATCATACCAGAGATACAGTTCCTTGCTGGCATGTAAGTTAGATTGTCCCATATGTCCTTTCATTTAATAATGCCAACAAATAGATGACTTATCAGGGAAAAAATTACAGGACCTGCTTACTGTTAATTCAGAAATTATTGCGATGTTTTTATTATTGCGAAAAATGCGACAGGGTTATAATCACAATAATTTAAACTTGCATTTGAAATTTTTTATATGAATTAAACATGATTTTTCTCAATATCGCAAAAATTACAAGAGCTGTCAAAATGACAGTAAACCGGATTCTTTAACATTTATTTGTGTTCTGGCATTAATCAATATCACAAGGACCAAAACTCCTAATAGGTAAAATTTATGATCATCAATATCAAACTTGACTTCCATGTTGTCAACAATAACAACATATAAACTAGATAGAAAATGACCCTCTAGCAGGACAAACTGTGTGCCCTTAATGCATAAATTAAAAAAAAATTACTAAGTCCACCTACCTAGGATTTTGAAAATATCTAAAAAAAAAAATTAATGAATTGTATGGTTTTCAAATGGAAAGGCAAAAATCAAGCTTGACCTGTTTGACCATCTAGTTATCATAAGTGACATCATTTTGAAATATTAGAGAGCATATAAGTACACACACGTTTGTTCAGCAGGGGTGGGTAGGCAGAAATCATGAAGTCAAACAAGGAAGAGATAAGTTTATGAGACTTAAACCTTATAAAATATGAAACCATAGTATCTTGTGGTCACTCCAATAACTTTCTAGGCTCCCACTTTCAAACTGTTGTTGTCTTGTAATATAGGCATGGTCAATGGAAGAATGATTGTCTGTGGTTTCATCGATATGAGCTTGGCCTAAATTAAGTGCATGCATAGTACTCTGAAGTTTTTTCAACTGCGTAGTTTGTTTGAATTGGTCAATATTGATATCTCCAAGAAGAACTGTGTAATGATTGGGTGTCACAACAGAATGTATTGTATCACAAATGCTGTCCACATTGGTTGATGGATGACAGTATATCGATGTCAGACAATAGTGCCAATAATACTCGGGTAACACAATTTTTCAATCTTTCAAGAACCGAAAGGTTTGGTTGAACGGTTCATGAGTAAATGCACGGACACGACAATTTTTAAACTTTCAAGAACCGTAACTCCTGAATGGTACAAGTCAAAATCGTGATTATTGAACTTGACCTCCATTTTGTTGTCAGTAACAACATATTAAAATTTAAAAAGGTTTGGTTGAACAGTTCATGAGTAAATGCACGGACACAACATTTTTTAAACTTTCAAGAACCGTAACTCCTGAACGGTAAAAGTCAAAATCGTCATTATTGAACTTGACCTCCATTTTGTTGTCAGTAACAACATATTAAAATTTAAAAAGGTTTGGTTGAACAGTTCATGAGTAAATGCACGGACACGACATTTTTTAAACTTTCAAGAACCGTAACTCCTGAACGGTAAAAGTCAAAATCGTCATTATTGAACTTGACCTCCATTTTGTTGTCAGTAACAACATATTAAAATTTAAAAAGGTTTGGTTGAACGGTTCATGAGTAAATGCACGGACACGACATTTTTTAAACTTTCAAGAACCGTAACTCCTGAACGGTAAAAGTCAAAATCGTCATTATTAAACTTGACCTCCATTTTGTTGTCAGTAACAACATATTAAAATTTTAAAAGGTTTGGTTGAATGGTTTATGAGTAAATGCACGGACAACATTTGGTTGTCGCCCGCCCGCCCGCCCGCCCGCCCCGACCGACCGACCGACCGCCGTACATCCCCAAATCAATAACCGACATTTTTGACACAAAAATCCGGTTAAAAATCGCATTTTAGTCTAAAATGACAAAATCGCAATAATAAATGCACGCCATTATTTCTGAATATTACTGTATATTTAAGAAAAATGAATATGGGTATACATAAAATGTTTCTTTAAACACATGCCTTTTCCACTGCATTGTGATTTATCAATGGCCCTTGGGTTGTACCAGATTCAAATCCATCACCAACTTTGAGATCTCTGGTCATCACCTCTGCAAGCTTTTGAATATATTTCGGGTAAATACCTTCTTGAACTAGAATTCTATTGGCACACACACAGGTCTGAAAAAATATAATTTTCTTTCTTTCTACAAAAATATATATTTTATATATATTCACTTATTGAGAATATTCAGTGACTAGTAAAGCATTAATCAAAACTGACATTAAATTTTAATAGCATTATTTTGAAATGGCAAAAAGTGACCTAAAAATTGAGTAAGTTGTAACTGTACAAATGTATGATGGGTGTGGTTTAGAACCTAAATATATTTCTTATTGTCTTATTTATGAAATTTCTACAGTTGTGTTTACTGGACATAAAAAGGGAAAAATCATACTTCCATTTTCTTTTAACATAACAAAGAAGGGATTTATTGTCAATGACAGCTGACATAACTATTTAGGCTTTTGTTAGGCAAGGAATGATTTAGTTTGTAGGTGGACTTCACTAGGATTACTTATCATTCTTTGCATATGTTTCTTAGAAATAATGTCATTTATCAAGAATACTGAGAAGCATTCAGATGAAGAACAACAACAATATCCCTCTTATCCTTTTTAGATATAATAGTGATTTCCAACATATTCATTATTTTTTTTGTGTCATGTGCTTTTGTCTCATTTCTTTCCTTTCCAATGAAGAAATAAATTAACAGTCATAAAAAAGATATGCAGAGTATATTATGTATTAAGGTGGTACCAAACACCTTGACTAAAATTAATTTGGCTTGTTTAATTTTCATAAAATTTTGACAAAATATTTACTTTGACCCTTTGAAAAAAATATAAAAATTTCAAAACACTTGAACCTCAGACTTTATTGGAAAAATTTCATTGGATATATAGCAGTTTGACAATTACTAATTTTGATCATTGAAAAGCTTAATATTTCCTTAACAATAGAATGTGATTAAAACGTTCAGCTGATTTTTACAGACTTACCTCCCTGTATTGTTATGTACCACCTTAAACATATTTTTGTCCTTAAAAAGGCCGAACTTTAGAACAATATTTTTTTTATAAATAAACTGATAAAATTATTGTTCTACCTGTCCTGAACATCTAAATTTAGAGTTCATAGTTCCATTGACTGCCTGGTCAAGATCAGCACTATCAAACACAATGAATGGAGCATTTCCTCCCAACTCTAATGAAACTTTCTTCACTGTAGAGGCTGACTGCTGGAGCAATATCTAAAAATAGAGAGAGAGAATTTTTAAATTACATCTCTTGTACTATGAGGGGATATTTATTCTTACATAACTGTAACCAACTTGGTAGGGAAAAAACTTTCATTAATCCACTGGTATGTCGAAACCAATTTCTTTATACAAAGGATTTATTCATTTTCTTGGGTATACTTTTGTTGTGTTTCAGGGAAGGATACTTAAATTCAAATGTTCCAATATTCCCTACTGACTTTTAATATCTACATTCATGTGAAGACTTATAAACTTTAATATCTCATAGAGATTTAGATTATCACAAGGTTTTGACTCATGAACTATCTATTTAAAATACAATTTAAATTTTTTGAATATCAAAAATACACAAATAATAACTTAATCATGAATAAATCGTTCCAATATCAAATCTTAAGGAAATACTTTCCAATCTTTTCTCATAGCAATGGCCTTAAATCAAAAATGTTTATCTACAATGAATTAATACCGGGGGTAATTACTTAATCATGAATTAACCAGTTTAGTCACAAGAACCAAAAGATTACTCAAAATTTAGTAATCATTGCTTGGTGCAGTTCTTCAATGATCCAATTAGGATCAATAAAATGTTTAATCACAAAGATCAAAAGATTAATCAATATTTATTGATTACTGCTAATATTGGTAATCATTGTTTGAAAACAGTTCTTCAATGATCAAATTATCACTGCTAATATGTTTAATCACAAAGATCAAAAGATTAATCAATTCTAAGTGATTACAGCCAATATTGGTAATCATTGTTTGAAAATAGTTCATTTAATCATTCAATAATCACTGCTAATATGTTTAATTACCAAGATCAAAGAATTATGATTATAAAATAATCACAATGTATTTAGAACTAATAATTCTGATTTTTAAAACAGAAAATTTATTACTGTACATAATATGAAGTTCTTTATTATCATATATCATATTTATATATATGCAAACAATAATTTTAATTTCTAGAATCTTCAACTTATAAACTACAATTCAAAACCCTTGGTTGCAATTAAGGATTTTCTAATAAATCTGTTTTCAAAGGTGAAAATTGTGAGGAGAGGTGATGATTTAAATAAACTTATTTGGAAATATCATCACTATGTATATTATATTATTTTAAATGCATGTAGATCAATCTGAAATGTTATTTTGAATTTACTTTACATGCATATATCATATCAAAATAAAGAACAGATAAGACTTATTTTTTGCAAAACACTGTGTGAATTTATTTCTCATAATGGTCTGAAATATGTCTTTTATCGCACATAATATATATAATGTAGAAAAACACATCAAAATCTACACTATATAGTAAACTACTTTTCTTACAATAAAGATATTTCTATATATATTCATATTCTATGGGGGTTTAAACATGCATATAAAATATTTAAAAAATAAGACATTATATTTTATTTAATTTTTTCAACAATGAAAGTAGAAAAAAGTAGTTAAAGCAAACTTTTATTGCATTAAAACCTAAAGCATTCCATACCTTCACTAAAAAAATAAATATTTCTTTATATACTTTTTTCTTATTAAACAAATCTTTTGCATTTAATGAATTACTTAAAACTGTTCTCATTTCTTTTATTATTTTCTTATTGGGCATTCAGAGTATCAAAAAAATATATTATTTCTTACAGTTTTACAAATAAAAAAGAAGAACTTTGTTTATTTTATTAATTATTCTTAATGATTTATTGTTAAATCATAATCACAGTGATTCTTTGATTAGACCATGCTAGCTTGTGCTAATCACAGTAAACAGTAGAAGCCTACCTCACAGCCAATGAAAATGCATGAATAAAGTTCACTATTATTTTCAACCAATGGCAATCAAGTGTTTGGACGATAAGCCAAACATGGCACATGTGACACCATATTTAAGAAATTCACTTTTGAGTCAATTCATTATTCACTTATCAACTACCAATCTCAATCAATCATTGTGCTATTACTAAACAATCACTACAATAATGGCTGATTTCCTGGACTTCCTGTTGTCATCACCTACCAAGTCACCACTACCTATAGAGATCACATCTACTACCACACTAGAGGACATCATAGCTGCTACTATTCAAACAGACACCACTTCCTCAGATGTCACTACTCAACCAGATTCAACTGATACCACTTCTACTGATGATCTTACCAACACCACTGAAGATGATGAGGCCCTGGCTGCTGCTATCCTTGCGGAAGCAACAGCTCTTGAGCCTGAGACAGAAACTCGCCTTGCTGACTCACTCTTTGGTCTACTTGGATCACCACCACCAGAGCAACTACTCAGCGATAACTCAGCAGTCCTAGAACTACAGTCACTACTCAAGACAGAACTCAAACAGCAAACCATACCAGAGACTCTGATGAAGCTACTACACAAACCCAAAACCAGTGTATTTACCAGAGAGCAACAACTTCAACATCAGTTTACCAAACTCGAAGTCAACTACCAAACTCAGGTGTCTCAGCTATCCAGCTTCTTCAAGTACCAATCTGCTGTAATTGAGACTGAGCGTTACCAGTCACTTCACCAGAATGCTGCAAAACCACATCTACGAGATTCAATCAACAACCACTTTGATGAGCAACTACACAAGGCTATAGATAGGGTTGAGGTAATATATTAAACATTATTAAATAAATTAAATATGAAAAAAAAAAAAAATATTTTTGAAATAAATATTAATACAGAATTAATAAAAATTATTTAAATAAATTGTCCCCTAAAACAAAATATTTTATTTAGTTATGGCTGCAGATTTTTTTTTATTTTAATGACAAATAAAGATTAAGTTTATGTAACTGAGCCAGTCATTTTACCTATGCTTTGTTGTAATTAATGTATTTTTGTATTTATATTGACATGTTAATTCACTATCTCATTTATTTTACAGCTCAGTGTTATGAACCTCCAGCAATCAGTCACTGACCAGACACACACCAGTACCCATACTACTACCAAGATTCCAACTACCAGACCATTTAATGTCCGCTCTCGTCCACAGCTCTCACGTAGGTCCATCCAGCTCATGGAAGAATGGTACCACTGCAACATAGACCACCCATACCCAGACTCAACCATCATCCAGTCCATTGCACTTCAGGGGAACATCAGAGAAGAACAGGTCAAGAAATGGTTTGCCAACAAACGTAGCCGTTCACAGAACACCCACTCACGTACAGTCATCACCTCTCGTAAGATGTCATCTCGCTACAACAAGAACTCACACTACCAGCCTTACTAAAGATCTACATTGATGTGAAATTGTTTGTCATAAGTGCTATGAACTTCTTTCTTTTAAGTTCTATGATCTTTTGTTTGTTTACTTAGTGCTATGAATTTTTATTTGTTTGTCCTATGTGCTAATAACTTATACTTGATAACTGAAATTTATTGCTTAAATTTGTTTTATTATGTATTATACTGTAAATCATGTTATTAATGTGCCACATGCTAATAAATAATTATAATTCTATTATTCCTTACTTATTTTTTTATAGAAAATATAAAATACAAACAAAATAAAAACATATATTATAAACAACTATTTACAGTTACAATCAACAGGAAACAAAAATGATATACTTAATGTACAAGACTTGTCTTGACTATAAGTCTCCATTTATAATCTAGAAAAAAATACAGTACACAAAAATAATAACGAATCGGCAGTCAGCAAAATTTATACTATAATAGTCAATTTTATAAAATAAAATAAATAATTGAAACTATATCTATTTTACAGACCTGTTTTAACTCTTGAATATCATCAACAAATATGTTTTGATTATGGATGTAGTTGTGTCAGGTTTCAGAATTTTTGTCAGATGTTTGGACTCCTTGGGTTTTTTCTTAGGATACAGGGTAAAATATTATGTCCCATATCACCCACTTTTCTTTTCATATAAGACTTCAATAGCTCATAAAAGGTTATTTACCAAAATTTAAGCAGATTATAGATTTCTTTTCTTATAATTTGATACCCAAATAATGTCAATGCTAAATATAAGGTTAAAATTTCTATGTGGAAAAAGAGAGGGAGAAAAAGTTCCTACCTGAATGAAAGTTTATATTCTCCATTAGTTATGACATAATTACAATAGGAAATATGTAAATATGTTCCCTGTGTTCTTACCTCTTTATAAAAGACAACAATCAGGAGCAATATATATGAAATGCCTCAAAATAAAGCTAGTTATAAAAATAAAGGTTGATAACTCTTAGACCACAAACATCTATCTGTCAATTTTCTGCATTATTCAGTAAAAAATATTAAGAACCACAGTTCGAAATGTGTTGATACATGATTTGTGGTTTTCCCTTCGTATAGTTTGCTAAATTTCAAATCAGAAATTTAATCCCAGACTGTCTGTAAAAGTTAACTGTAAAAAAACGAGGTCCATCTATCAAAAAAATACTAAAAATGAAAAAAAAAAATATTTTCAAAGCTTTGCTTCAGACATTATCTCTTAATCATAAAAAAGCTTCAACCAACATTTCATAAAACTCTATGAAGGTTTGACAAAGAAATTGATGTTTAACAAACTTTAACCCCAGAGTGTATCTACTTGTTAACTACAAAAGACCTCAGACTGTATCTACTTGTTAACTACAAAAGACCCCAGACTGTATCTACTTGTTAACTACAAAAGACCCCAGACTGTATCTACTTGTTAACTACAAAAGACTAAGTCCATTTATCATAAAAATACAGAAAAATGAAAATAAATATTTTCAAAATTTTGCTCTGGATACTGTATTTTGGTCATAAACAAGCTTCTGTCCAAATTTCATAAATTTCCATGAAAGTTTGAAAAAGTTATAAATGACTAAATAACTTTAACATCAGATTGAGCCTGAGTGTTAACTGTAAAAAAAAACTATGTCAATTTATCAGTAATACGGAAAAAAAAAGAAGAATTATTTTCAAAATTTGGCTGTGGAAACTGTCTTTTGGTCATAAACAAACTTCTGTCCAAATTTCATAAAATTCCATGTAGGTTTGACAAAGTTATTGATGTTTAAAAAACCTTTTACCTCAGACTAAATCTGAATGTTAAAGGGAAAATTCACGATTTTTTTACTTATCAGCTTATTATGTTCATAATACAATAAAAAACATATTCCCCAAGTTTTATTTGGATATGAACATTAATAAAGAAGAAAATTGGGAATTATTATTTTTATTTATTCGAACTTCCTGACTTCTGTGACGTAGTTTAAGTCTTTTTGCATGCTGGGAGTGGATTAATCTCATTTTAAGTCTTGTTCGTTAATCATATAATAACGCGATTTAAAGCGCATCGACGACTTTTGACATAGCTATTAACCAACTAATAATTCAGAAAGAAAAGTGATCAGCCGTGCATCTTTTAAAATTAAAATGTACGATTTATATTTTAAGGATTTCTGATATGATTATAGTAATAAAAGTAAATCATACAATAGAATGTTTTTATGATTTTTTTCCGACGGATATGGCGAACAAACATATATAACTGATAGTGTAATAGAAATGCATGTTTGTATTCTCACCTATTACTTCAGTCGAGGGTGTCTTACTATACAAATCCTTGCTTCAGTCTAGAACTGTGTAAATACAATGCATGTGTATTATACTGACACTACCTGGTAAAGGTGTGGTTAAATTCACGATAATTAAAAGATTAGCATTATGTAATTTTAATCCTTTGATCTTCACTAGAGTGTTGTTTGGCCTCAAGGGTTCACCGTTGCAGGTATGAAAAACATGAAGAAAAAAACAGACCTATAAAACAGAAGTGCAGGTTTGAGACAGATTTTTTAAAAATCATTTTGGGAGGAATATGGTGGTAAAATACCTGAATCGCCGTTATACATCTTTTTAATATTTTACGTTAGCTCAGTTTTTAAATAAATAGGTGAGTTTTTTGTTGTAACATCGAAATTCTGAATTACTTTAAATTTAATATTTTTATAAATAAAAATGGCCCACGAAAACGAGCGTATAAATCAAAACTGTACTATTTTAAATTATCATCAGTAACCTTGAATATTTAAATGTGCAGATAAAATTACCAGTTACATTAATATAGTTTGGTCCGCCCAAAGCGATCTACATTGACCTAATCAGGAATGCCCTTATCAAAATATTCTAAATCTCACAATGTAGAAATTCTTTAGCTATTTGATCAACGATGTTCAAAAATTTTTACAAAATCAATCTAACGTCAACTTTCCCTTTTTAAATGGAGACAGATCGGCAGAATTAATTTTTAATATGCTTTTATCTTGCACCTTTGCAAGACTTATCATTCTTACATAAACCCACTCTAAACCAGAGACACACATACGTCTTTTTTTAACTGACAAGATACTCCTAAAGCAGACAAGCAGTATATTCTTTAAATTTCTGTGATTTAATACCAAGAAAGAAAAAAAAATCCCGTAATTAATTTGATACTCAATATTTTTCCTGGAAAATATGCACATCATCATTGGGTCTGAAAAAAAGATAATAATTTGGTATACAGAACATGCAGAAGTGTGAATGTAAAAAAACCTAATTTTTATATCAGAAACCATTATAAATGTGAACCTGTATACGTAAGACCTCATGGGACTTCACCTAACCACATTCAGGTAATATACAAGTAGCTCTGTAATACCCGGAAATGTCAAGGTTAATCACTACCGATAAAGAATGTAGCAATGCAAAGAAAATTCTGACGATTGTGAAGCATGACCATTCATGATTTTAAAGGCGTCTTAGGTGGGATATTGCCGGAACGATTTAAATTCCTACTAGATTTTTTTCTTAATTTAAATCACTGAACTGGAAAAAAAAAGAAAACTACGTCAAAGAACAGAATTCTTCTTGTAAATTCATAAATACAACGTTCTTATTTTGTAACTTTCGATAGACTTGACCTCCAACCCCCCCCCCCCCCCCCATGTCTCTGTTAACTTATAAAAATAACAGGAAAGTATAAAGTAAACTTGAAAAAGATTTTTGATGAATACTATGCAACCGCGACACCCCTTTTGATCACAGCGTACATGCATGTATTTAAATGACTGTCCGTTATTTCGATTAAGAATTGCAATCGTACGTAAAATCCTATTATAGTTCATGGTGAGACTTTTTCTGCCAGATACGCGACTTTTCGTATTTATATTTTCTCTCATATTACTCTCATTTAATATTTTATGCATAAGTGCAATATTAAGAATGGTTTATCCCCCCTTTTTAAGCTAACTAAATAAATTACTCAACCCTCTAGCTGACCAGACGTTAATACAACTTCTATCAGTCTATTCGGAGTGAAGTTTCTTTATTTCTTCAAATTAGCTTTTTGGGGATCATTAGTGTACGTCCAGTTGCATATATATTACATGCATGTCGGAACAGGAAAGTTGACATGAGGTACTACCGGTATTAGAACCATGTTCACATTATTATACATAATACACAACCATTGAGATGATGATGACTTTCTTAAACTGTTCAAAATAATCTAATTGAAATAAAAATCTGTGATTTTACTATGTGCATAACTACGATGAACCAAAGCAAGTTAGATATCGACCTGTATTTAAATCAGATTGGTTTTGGATGTTTCTCTCGTATATTCAATATACATGTATATATTCTAAATTGCGACAATCTATAGTTCCGTAACCTTCTATCTAGGCGTATAATCCAATGATCGACAAGTGCGTACATTTTGTTAAATCAATATTTGTATGTTTCAAAATGTCCATAATTATTGACAACGAGTAATTACTTACATTTTCCCCAATTTACGTTTGGAATATATGTAAATATATTTTCATTTTATCAAACCTTTTTTTTTGAATTATTTAGATTTTCATAAATATTCTTTACACCATAAATGTTATTTATAAAGCAGCGTATGAGACAATCAGAGTTTAGTCATATATATATAATGGCTATTATATCTATGGTTTAGTAAAGACTAGTATATCACTAGTATATCACTATCAGACACGCAAGACAAAGATGCATATTCACCTGATAGTTTCAAAATGGAAAGTTACAAGTTATCGGCCGTGTACACTTCTCAATACCCTCAGAGGTGAAGTGATGTACGAACTTGCTTTATGTAATTGTGTAATAAGAGTTTTACAGCCCGACAGGAAATCGCTTGAATACCTGGACGTGTCAAATTACAATACCTCTGGGAACAATTCCTTTAGCCATGCTGGTGATCAGATAAGGGAAGGTCCGAATTTATTTAAATAAGATTATTACATAAAAGAATTATGAACACACTAGATTTTCGAAATCAATTTTACACGTAACACTTATTTATCACTTTGAACTTTTTAACTAATTTCCATTTAAATTTCTTGTTTCAAAAACTTAGTAAAAAAAAAAACAGTTTCAAAACGACAGACCATAGTACTAGTTATTCAAAAAAAATTATATATAATTAAATTTTCCGTATCAAGTTAGTTAGGAAAGGTTGCATGCACAACCATGTCTATTATTATCTTTTTTCTGTTTATGCTTTCCTTGTCAGGTAAAACAACCGTACGCTTGACAAGATATCGACACTCAATTACGGCTATGTTAGGTTACTGCTTTTTTTGGTCCTTTGTGGTTTATAGATATCGTGGTTTCTATTCGGGGATTATGTCAAAATGGCCACACGCGGAGAAGTAATACTCTAAATTTAAAATCGATGGTGATCTCTTATCTAGCAGAATTAAACTTTAATATTTATGAATTTATGCTTTTTTATACATAATCAACATAATATCAATTTTTCATTTTTTTGCGAAGTATCCCTTTAACTGTAAAAAAATCTAAATCCATTTATCAGTAAAATATGGAAAAATGAAAACAAATGTTTTCAAAATTTTGCTCTGCTTACTGTCTTTTGGTCATAAACAAGCTTCTAACCAAATTTCATAAAATTCAATGAAGGTTTAACACAGTTATTGATGACTGAAAAACTTTAACCTCAGACTAAATCTGAATGTTACCTGTAAAAAAACTAAATCAATTTATCAAACAAGAGTGCACAAGCTGAAATATCTCGCCTTCTATACTGACCATTGATTTTATGTTGATAGTCCTCAATATAAAGTTTTACTACAATTATCAAATTAACATAAACATGATCTAAGAAAATGAGTTCAAGGTCAGATAAACCAAGCCGGAAATACAAGTACACCTTACAATCATTTCATACACCGAACATAGTTGACCTACTGCTTATAGTATACAAGAAACAGACCAACCCAAGAAAACTTTATATTGACCAATGAACCATGAAAATGAGGTCAAGATCAGATGAACCCTGCCAGATGAACATGCACACCTTTAAATTATTCTATGCATCAAATATAAGCAAAAAACATATTGCTTATAGTATCTAAGAAACAAACTTAACCAGGAAAACTTAACATTGACCAATGAACCGCGAAAATGAGGTCAAGGCGAAATAAAATCTGCCAGACTGACATGTACATTGTAAAATATTTCCATACACCAAATGTAAACTGCCTGACAGACACGAGGACCTTGCAAGGTATGCACATACCAGATATAGTTATTCTTTTTCTCATAATAAGAGAGAAATAAACATCACAAAAAAATCTTAACTTTTTTTTCTAGTAGTCACTGAACCATGAAAATGAGGTCAAGGACAATGGACATACGACAGACGGAAACTTCATACCATAAGGCATCTATATACAAAATATGAAGCATCCAGGTATTCTACCTTCTGAAATATTAAGGTTTTAAGTAGTTAGTTAACACTACCGTCGCCGCCGCCACTGCAGCAGGCTCAACAATAAAATCTTAAGTGATATTTACTCAAATTCGCTAACTCACTGCAACAAAGTTGTTCTATTTATATAAATGATATATTGCCCCTTATTTACCAATAAATAGTAAAACAGTATAATTTCATAATTTTGTTTTCATCCTCAATAAAGTTGAATTAAGACTTAAGCCTTGGGATGATAGGGGGGGGGGGGGTCTCAAGATAATACCAGGGCCGATATGGAAAAGGTCATGTATTGATCTGTATGCATCATACGACTAGTTTACATGTTAGTAGTTTTTACTTGACAGCAAAAAACTGTAATTGCTAAAAATACATCCCACAGGACCTATTTGATACAAGAAGTAGGCAACTCTATTAAATGTTCAATCAATGAATAAAAATATTAGGCTTTCTCAACACATGTTTTCTTAAAAATGCAAAATATCTTTATACACTTCAAGTACTTAAGTCTGTAAGGAATTAGCATTAAAAAAAGTAGAAAAGTATTTCATAAAATTAAAATTCCACTTTTGTTTTCTCCTCTTATTTTTTTTCAAATGTCATTTTACTTTTATCATAATAAGATGGTTGAAAAATAATTTGAAAAGTGGATATTTTATCAACATCATACACTATCAATTTTAAATAAATGAATAAATAATTACTAAATCAAGAATTAACCAGTTTAGTTACAAAAACCAAAAGATTAATCAAAATTTAGTAATTATTGTATGAAAACATTTTTTCAATGATCCAATTATGACCAATAAAATTTTTAATTACAAGATCAAAAGATTTATCAAAATTTAGTAATCATTTTAGAAAACAGTTCATCCAATGATCCAAAAATCACTGCTAATATGTTTAATCACAAAGATCAAAAGATTAATCAAAACTTGGTCATTACTGTTTACATTGGTAATCATTGTTTGAAAACATTCAATAATCAGTGCTAATTTGTTTAATCACAAAGATCAGAAGATTAATCAATTCTTACTGATTACTTAGTGATTACTGCTAACATTGGTAATCATTGTTTAAAAACAGTTTATTTAATGATCCAATAATCACTGCTAAATATGTTTAATCACCAAGATCAAAAGAATAATGATTAAAAAATAATCACAATGGATTTAGAACTAATTACTAAATAAAACTGTTTCTGATTTCTAAAAAAAGAAAATTGTTTACAAATTCAGAAAATCAATAAAGAATGATAAAAAATAAACATTTTTTGAAAATGATATATGATGATAAAGAACTTAATATCATGTACAATAATAAAATATCATCACTATGTATATCATATAATATATAAATGAGACTCCTCAAATATCTGTAGATCAATCTAAATTGTCATTCTGAATTTAATTTACATATTTGTGTCAATCTGCCTAAAAATCAGGCAGTGGTGAAAACAAAAACCCACTCAAGTTGACATTAGTTTATGTTCAAAATGTATAATGGTGCATGAATATAACATTCGTTTCCTTTTCCTGCTCTGGTAATTCAAGATATAATTTGGTTGAAATGCACTAGAAATTAACAATTAAGGGGAGCTAACTCTGTAATTTGCTATCTTTCTAACCAAAATTTATCTAGAGATTTCTCGAAATTACCAGACACACAGAAATAAAAGACCTACCATTTCTAACTCAGGATAAGGGTAACTTCAAAATAAGATGCTTAGGTTGGTGGGTTTTTTTCGGCCATGTTTTGATTTTTTTTAAAAATGCCTGATTTTTACAAAGACTGGCACCAAGGATTTGTATAGTATACAAATCCTTGCTGGCACTTAAATATTTCATATCAAATTAAGAAGAGATGAGTCTTAATTTTTGCAAAAAACAGAAATCAATTCCCAAAAAGGTCTAAAATATGTCTTTAAAAAATTAAAAACATATGCACATAACATATTATGTAGAATTACACATCAAAATCTGTCTGAAACAGTTGTTTCTTACACTATATTTTAAACAAGTTTTCTTACAATAAAGATATTTCTGTATATTTTCATAATCTATATATATAATGGTTTAAAGATGTGTATAAAATAGTACAAAAATTTTATTTTTTGTTTTCTTTTAAATTTTCATCAATGAAAGTAGAAAAAGCAGTTAAAGCATACTTTTATTGCATTAAAACCTATTAAAGCATTAACATTTCTTTACATACTTTTTTCTTATTAAACAAATCTTTTGCTCTTAAAACTTACTCAAAACTGTTTATATTTCTTTTATTTTGTTTTCTTTTTGGGCATTCAGGCTGAAGTTTACATTCACCTCATTATTAAAAAATATTATTTCTTACAGTTTTACAAATTAAAAGGAAGAATTTTGTTTTTTTAATTAATTATTCTTAATCATTCATTGTTAAATCATAATCACAGTGATTCTTTGATTAGACCATGCTAGCTTGTGCTAATCACAGTGAACAAAAGAAGCCTACCTCACAGCCAATGAAAATGCATGATTAAAGTTCACTATTATTTTCAACCAATGAAAATCCAGTGTTTACACCATAAGCCGAACATGGCACATGTGACACCATATTTAAGCATGTCACTATTGAGACAAATCATTATTCACTTATCAACTACCAATCTCGATCAATCATTGTACTATTACTTATCAATTACTACAATCATGGCTGATTTTCTTGACTTCCTGATGTCATCACCTACCAAGTCACCACTACCCATAGAGATCACATCTACTACCACACTAGAGGACATCATTGCTGCTACTATTCAACCAGACACCACTAACTCTACTGAATCAACTGGTACCACTTCTACTGCTGATCTTACCAACACCACCGAAGATGATGATGAGGCCCTGGCTGCTGCTATCCTTGCAGAAGCAACAGCTCTTGAGCCTGAGACAGAAACTCGCCTTGCTGACTCACTCTTTGATCTTCTTGGATCTCCACCACCAGAGCAACTACTCAGCAACAACTCAGCAGTCCTAGAACTACAGTCACTACTCAAGACAGAACTCAAACAGCAAACCATACCAGAGACTCTGATGAAGCTACTACACAAACCCAAAACCAGTGTATTCACCAGAGAGCAACAACTTCAATGTCAGTTTACCAAACTTGAAGTCAACTACCCAACTCAGGTGTCTCAGTTATCCAGCTTCTTCAAGTACCAGTCTGCTGTAATCGAGACAGAGCGTTACCAGTCACTTCACCAGAATGCTACCAAACCACATCTACGAGTCTCCATCAACAACAACTTTGATGAGCAAATACACAAGGCTATAGATAGGGTTGAGGTAAAACATCCAATATTATTATGGAGTCAATTAAAAATACAAAAAAAAAAGATTTCTTTCATTTGAATTGAATAATGAAATAGAATAAAAAAAAAGGAATGAATTCTGGTTTAAAATAATGAAAAATGTTTCAATGGTGCACATTTTTTATTCAAATGAAAAATAGAGTTATGATGTGTATTTAATTGAGTCAAATAACAGGAGTAATTTTTTCTATGTTTTGTTAAAATGAATATATATGTTTTTATTCATTATATTATTTATTTTACAGCTCAGTGTCAAGAACCTCCAACAATCAGTCACTGACCAGACACACACCAGTACCCATACTACTACCAAGATTCCAACTACCAGACCATGTAATGTCCGCTCTCGTCCACAGCTCTCACGTAGGTCCATCCAGCTCATGGAAGAATGGTACCACTGCAACATAGACCACCCATACCCAGACTCAACCATCATCCAGTCTATTGCACTTCAGGGGAACATCAGAGAAGAACAGGTCAAGAAATGGTTTGCCAACAAACGTAGCCGTTCACAGAACACCCACTCACGTACAGTCATCACCTCTCGTAAGATGTCTTCACGCTACAACGGGAACTCCTACTACCAGCCATACTGAATATCAACATTACTATGAACTTGTTTGTCCTAAGTGCTATGAACTATTGTCGTTTACTAAGTGCTATGAATTATCATTTGTCTGTCTTATGTGCTAAAAACTTATACTTGTTAACTGAAAGTGCTTTGAGATTTATTGCTTTAATTGTTTTATTATGTATTATACTGAAATTGATGTTTTTAATATGTCACATGCTAATAAATAATTATAATTCTATTATTTCTTACTCATTTTTTGACTTAAAGAAAATATAAAAATACAAACAAAATAAAAATATCTATTGGTCCAAAAGTGGTCACAATCAACAAGAAAAAAAAGATATACTTAATGTACAAGAAAACAAGAAAATATAAAATGCAAAAAAAAAAAATATGACTATTGTTTCAGAAGTGGTCACAATCAACAAGATATGACAATAATTTCACACATAGATACTCTCCACCAAAAACATTACATGGATATCTTAAAATAAGAAAGAGTTTATCAACAATCCTTTGGTAAAGACATTTTTAGAAGAAATAAAATATATTATACAAAAATAGTAATGAATCCACAGTCAATAACTTGTATTTTAATGTAAATTTTTAAAAGAAATTCTTTTATAGATCTGCTTGAATATCACTAACAATTTTGTTTTTGTTTTGTTTATAATATCCAACCTCAATTGAATTCTATCTAAATTCTTCATTATTTATAGGGCATAACTCTATATGAAATTCATAAGAAACCATGAAAATTTGACGTCATAATTGAATTTCGACCAATCATTTGCTGAGAACAAAGTTTTCTCTAGAGATGAGAAATATTTGTCTCACATCGATCGAAAAATGTAAAAAAAGCATGAAAATTAGAGAAATACATTGTATTGACTCCCTGAACAGTGAGATCAATACAATTGAATATGTTATTTATATAGATACTACCTTGCCTACAACAGTAGAACCAGTAAAGGAAATCTTTTTAACCATTGGATTTTCACATAACATCTTGCCCACCACTCCTGCATTGGCTCTTGAGCATGTGACTATATTCAACACTCCTGGAGGAAGGCCAGCCTTCTCAGCTAACTGAAATGGATTGGTATATTAAAAGTAAGACCACCCTTAAAAAAATCCATGTTTGATGTTGCCTACCCATGACTTGTAGGGTTGGGTAGGTAGGTAGGGGTTTTATTTCATTTTTTTGGCCAACAACATTAGTTACATGTTTTAGACAAGAAAGCTATGTAAGAGCAGGAAAGAATCTTTAAAAAAAAATTTGAAACGATTTGTGCCATTAAATTTTTCAGGTAGGCTGCTTTTAGGTGGGTAGATAGGTAACATTTTAACAATTCAAATTTTATTTTTGACCTAAATGATATGAAATATGAACTTTATGTGTAACTTGGAAAAAATCATAAAAGAGCTGTCATTAACAAGACAGCTGGACACAATGCTTTCAGTGAATTCCTTTTTTGGTTTAAATTTCTTTATCATTTTCACATCAGGTTTCTATTTCACTCATAAGGTTTTGAATGCAATTCATTTCATTAACAAGTCTCCAAGACATAAGGTTGAATAACTTTTTCTAGCTATTTTATGTTTTAAATATATAGTTACCATTTTTACATTTTTTAAGATCAACACATTAAACTCAACTGATATAAAAATAAGTTTATACTTTCGTCCTGGAGGAAAATGACAGCTTAAGTAATATTGATAGACGGATGCCAAGTGATGACTTGAGACCTACATGACATGTAAGCACATAGGAGACGACGAATGCCAAGTGACGCCCCTAACAAATTGTATGTGATCCTGGATACTACTGTGCTTTATGATTACCTCAAGACCTGGAACTTAAATTTGGAGATCCTCTTATATAATAGTTTCTTCAAGTGTTGCTCTTTAACCCTGGAACAGCTGGTGCCAAATTATACTCAACATAAACATGTAAATGTATATACAACATGGGACCAAACGCTACAGTCTCTCAACTTGTCTTTAAGATGAAGAACCACAATTACTGACCATATAAAAACCAGAACCAGACAAATGACTTAACCTGACGCAAGTACTTTGACAAATTGATAAGGCTGTTGATAACAAAGGCTTGATAAAGTTTTACTTTTATTATATACATTTAATATAAGTTTGCCCTTTGGGAGTCAGTATCTCAGCTGGGAAAATTTTGCTCCAGGCCCTGTGGACGACACTTGGTATAGTGGGTAGCCAAGCCCCGTGGACATGGACACTCCGCCAATCAACTGGAACACAGAGGGTTCCAAAAGGGGATGAAGCGATGCTTCATCTCGTAGCAGGGTGCTATGAAAAGGGGTTGAATTGATGGTGGAGAGATGAAAAGTAGTTAATTACTTGGGGATGCTTCATCTCGTAGCAGGGTGCTACGAAAAGGGGTTGAATTGACAGTGGAGAGATGAAAAGTAGTTAATTACTTGGGGATAAGAAGAGAAATTAACCAGTGGTGAATTTCGTAATGGTCATTTATTTATAAAACACCACTGGGTTGCTGAGAACTGTTCCCACATTCAGTGAAATATTGAAGGTGGTAGATTGGGGTGGATGGTGGGTGAAATTGAAAACTTATTCCTATTGAGTAAAGGTCCTTTGTATTCAACAGCAAAATCAAAAGTGAGAAGCTGGCAGCCTGCAATTGTAATCTGAGAACCTAATCCTTGATATCAGACAGACCAAATTAGGCATGACCTTTGACCTTATAATGGAATCGACTGCCCCATCTCATGGAGGAAACCATCCTGTCTGAATAAACAACACTTATACTCTGCATAAGTTACAAGAGATGTGGTATGATTGCTAATGAGACAACTATCCACCCAAGTTCAAATGAAGTGGATGTAAGCAATTATAGGCAACTGTACGGCCAACTCTAGCAAATGTTAGCTCTGTTATTTATTTTTGTGCTTGTACATGAGTTCATATTAATAACTTTTGAAAAATTGAAACTGAATAGCATTGTATTATCTCCTTCTTATTAAATCAGTACTTGGCAGGCTTGTAACCAGAAACAATGTTGAGGATTATGTGCAAATTACTTTAAAGTTACAAAAATATTTTGTTTTGTAAACATTCATTGTAATTCAAGAACAACACCCTTCCCCTCCCCTATGAAAGATGAAATAAAACTTCTAGGTAGACCACAATTTTTCAGATCTCAGTATCAAAACTGAGGTCAAATTTATATGATGTCTTTCTTCCTTCCTTCTTTACATCAGTTTTGTCTGTTTCTCTTCCACCAATGAGTTTTGATTGTCTCTTTGGTATCTTCTGCCTCTTTTTTAACTTATATTTCATCTTTTTGTAATTTTTTCTATCTCTTTACTGTGGTTTTATTATTACCATATTCATGAGATACCAATTTTTCATGGAATTCATGGGTAAACCAGGAATGTAAATGTCCCAATGAAGCTGAAACTTTTTATAGGCCTGTATGCAGACTGGCAAAATCATGAAAATCAAACATTCATGAATACTGGTATGTAGTTTTCCCTCCATCCACAAAAATTGGTATCTACGAAATTAAATGAGTTCTCAGTATATCAAGTTTCTATATAATACCTCACACAATGCCAAAGCAGAATATGGTGTATCTTCAGCTGGTTTGAGAACAACAGTACATCCTGCAGCTATAGCTGCACAAGCTTTCCTGGTAATCATGGCATTAGGAAAATTCCACTGCAAAAGTATAATGTTTTAAATAGTCTTGATTAAAAAAAAACTCTATAGAAATATTCCCTTTTCTAGAGTTATGATCCCTTTTCCTCCCTTTAGAAGACAAGTGGGGTTGTATGACTTGTAGCAAGTGGATCATGAATTCTTTGAACAGTCATTTCTAAGTAGATTATAGGACAACTGCTTGTGTTATACTCTTAGTCCCATTATATTATTTTTCATAATAGTGAGGATACTGTTTGATTGCTTTTAGGGTTATTCACCTTAATTTCAAATTGGGTTCATAAATTTATCTTATCCCATTGCTAACAATTTATACTTTGCACGTTTTTTTAAAGATTTTTTTCAATAAAATATTTACTGAATTCTGAACAGAATAGGATTTTCTTTCTAAGACTATTGACTCACAGGTGTAATCATACCAGCTACTCCAATTGGTTGTTTGAGTACAAGGATCTTCTTTGTCTTCGCAGGCGATGGAATAATATCCCCATAAACCCTCCTTGCCTCCTCGGCAAACCATTCCATAAATGATGTACCATACATGACCTCTCCTGTAGCTTCAGCTAAAGGTTTTCCCTGTTAAACAGATATAAAATAATTTTACAAAGTCTCAGTAGCTATGATAGTTAAGATTATAAATACTTTAAGCCTTTAAAACAAACAGTTAAAGAGTAAATACAGATTTAAAGGGAAAATTCGCAATTTTTTACTTTTCATCTTATTATGTTCATAATACCATAAAAAACATATTTACCAAAGTTTTATCTGGATATGAACACTAATAAAGAAGAAAATTGGGAATTAATAATTTAATTTATTCCAACTTCCTGACTTATGTGACGTAGTTTAAGTCTTTTTGCATGCCGGGAGTGAATAAATCTCATTATAAGTCTTGTTCGTTAATAATCTAATAACACGATTTAAAGCGCATCGACGACTTTTGGCGTAGCTATTAACCAACTAATAATTAAGAAAGTAAAGTGATCAGCCGTGCAACTTTCAAAATTAAAATGTACGATTTATATTTAAAGGATTTCTGATATGATTACAGTAATAAAAGTAAATCATACAATAGAATATATTTTTATGAATTTTTTTTCCGACGGATATTTTGAACAAACATATATAACTGATATTGTTTTACAAGTGCATGTTTGTATTCTCACCTGAAGGCTTTTACTTCAGTCTAGCAAACATTTCCCACTAGTACTGTGAAAATACAATGTGTATTGTACTGTGACACTTAGTGACTACCTGTTGAATGCGTGGTTAAATTCAAGGTAATTAAAAGATTAGCATTCTGTAATTCTATTCTTTTGATCCTCACTCAGTGAATTTTAGCCAACACGGTTCACCGTTACAGGTGTGAACAACATTTCGTATGAATGATAAAAACATTAATTATTTGGGGAGGAATATGGTGGCAAAATACCTGAATCGCCGTTATATACATGTATATCTTTTATATTTTGCGTAAGCTTAATTTTAAAATAGATAGGTGAGTATTTGTTGTAACATCGAAATTCTGAATTACTTTCAATTAAATAATTTTATAAATAAAATGGCCCACGAAAACGAGCGTATAAACCATACACTGTACTTACTTTTTCAAATTATCATGGGTATTAACCTTGAATATTTCAATGTTTAGAGAAAATTATCGCGGTTACATGATTAATATAGCTTGGTCCGTCCACAGCGATCTACATTTACCTAATCGGGAATGCCCTTATTAAAATATTTAAAATCTCACAACGTATACATACTTTAGCTATTTGACCAACAATGTTTAAAAAAATAACAGAATCAATCTAAGGTCAAATTTCCTTTTTTAAATGGAGACAGACCGGCGGAATCAATTTTCAATGTGCTTTTATCTTGTACCTTTGCAAGACTTATCATTCATTCATAAACCCACTATATACCAGAGACGTATATGTCAGTCTTAACTGACAAGAAGAATGTAGGACAGAAAGTCACAGGACAAAAAGTCACAGGACAAAAAGTCACAATTCAGTTTTAAATTTATTTTTCTTGGAACAAGAAAACACTAATTTAAAAAAATTTTTTTTTTGTTTTTTTCTTGAACTATTATATATAAAGCAACTTTGTTATTAACATTTATTCAATAAATATCAATAATGATCAAATAATTGTTATGGAAACAAAATGTCAAAGTGGATTAGTACTTAAATGGCTTCATGGTGCCAAGAAATTATACTTTGCATGATTAAAATTTAATAAATTTTCATTTATCAAGGCTTATGAACAATTTCCTAAACCTAAAAATGGATATATGTAATAAAAAGAAAATATTTCAAGATCTTTCTCTTATATATTCAAACAATTGTCAACAAATTATTTGTGACTTTTTGTCATATCAAATTTGTGACTTTATATCCTGTGACTTTTTGCCCTGTGACTTTCTGTCCGTTTACCGACAAGAATACACCTAAAGCGGACAAGTAGTATATTCTTTAAGTTTCTGTGATTTAATACCAAGAAAGAAAAAAATCCCTGAAATTAATTTGATACTTTGATACTCAATATTTTTCCTGGAAAATATTCACATCCTCGTTTGGTCTGAAAATAAGATAAGAATTTGGTATACAGAACATGCAGGAGTGTGAATGTCATAAAACCTTGTTTTATCAGAAACCATTATAAATGTGAACCTGTATACGTAAGACCTCATGGGACGTCACCTAACCACATACATGTAATATACAAGTAGCTCTGTTATACCCGGAAATGTCAAGGTAAATCACTACCGATACAGAATGTACCAATGCAAAGAAAATTCTGATGATTGTGAAGCATGACCATTCATGATTTTAGAGGAGTCTTAGGTGAAAATTGCCGGTACTATTTAAATTCTGACAGAATTTTTTCTCTCAATTTAAATCACTGAACTTAAAAAAAAAGAAACCTACGCCCAAGATCAGAGTTCTTCATTTAAATTCATAAATACAACGTTCTTATTTTGTAACTTTCGATATACTTCAACTCCAACCACCGCCCCCTCCCAACCTGGGAACAGTATATCTAACATTACAATGTTTGTGTACCTGCCCAAATAAAAAAAAAAAAGAAGAAAAAAGAAAGAGATGTCAGAACGGTAAGTCACATCAGATTCAAATATTTATATGGTTGATTGTCGTTAACTAGAGATGTATAGTTACATGTCTCTGCGTTAACTTATAAGAATGACAGGAAAGTATATACTTGAAATAGATTTATGATGAATAATATATGTAACTGAAGCACCCCTTTTTATCAAAGTGTACATGCATGTATTTTAATGACTGTCCGTTATTTCGATTAAGAATGACAATTGTACGTGAAATTCTATAGTTGCCAGATATGCGACTTTTCGTATTTATATTTTCTCTTATATTACTCTCATTAATATTTTATGCATAAGTGCAATATTAGGAATGGTTTATCCCCCCTCCCTTTTCAGCTAACTAAATAAATTAATCAACCCTCTAGCTGACCAGACGTTAATACATCTACTATCAGTCTATTGGGAGTGAAGTTTCTTTATTTCTTCAAATAAGCTTTTTGGGGATCATTAGTGTACGTCCAGTGGCATATATATTACATGCAAGTCGGAACAGGAAAATTGACATGAGGTACTACCGGTATAATAGAACCATGTTCACATTATTACATTATTATACATAATACACAACCATTGTGATGATGACGACTTTCTTAAACTGTTCAAAATAATCTAATTGAAATAAAAATCTGTGATTTTACTATGTGCATAACTTCGATGAACCAAAGCAAGTTAGATATCGACCTGTATTTAAATCAGATTGGTTTTGGATGTTTCTCTCGTATATTCAATATACATGTATATATTCTAAATTGCGACTATCTATAGTTCCGTAACCTTCTATCTAGGCGTATAATCCAATGATCGACAAGTGCGAACATTTTGTTAAATCAATATTTGTACGTTTAAAAATGTCCATAATTATTTACAACGAGTAATTACTTACATTTTCCCCAATTAACGTTTGGGAAATATGTAAATATATTTTTATTTTATCAAATCTTTTTTTGGAATTATTTAGATTTTCATAAATATTCTTTACACCATAAATGATATTTATAAACAAGCGTATGAGTTTAGTCATATATATAATGGCTATTATATCTATGGTTTAGTAAAGACTAGCATATCACTATCGGACACGCAAGACAAAGATGTATATTTACCTGATAGTTTCAAAATGGAAAGTTACAAGTAATCGGCCGTGTACACTTCTCAATACCCTCAGAGGTGAAGTGATGCACGAACTTGCTTTATGTAATTGTGTAATAAGAGTGTTAAAGCCCGACAGGAAATCGCTTGAATACCTGGACGTGTCAACTCACAATACCTCTGGGAACAATTCCTTTAGCCATACTGGTGATCAGATAAGGGAAGGTCCGAATTTATTTAAATAAGATTATTACATAAATGAATTATGAACACACTAGATTTTCGAAAACATTTTTACACGTAACACTTAATTTATCACTTTGAACTTTTTAACTAATTTCCATTAAAATTTCTTGTTTCAAAAACGTAGTAAAAAAACAGTTTTAAAACGACAGACCATATAGTACTAGTTATTCAAAAAAAATTATATATAATTACATTTTCCGCCTATCAAGTTAGTTAGGAAAGGTTGCATGCACAACTATGTCTATTATAATCTTTTTTTGTGACCCGGGAAACTGTTTAGGCTTTCCTTGTCGGGTAAAACAACCGTACGCTTGACAAGATATCGACACTCAATTACGGCTACGTTAGGTTACTGCTTGTTTTGGTCCTTTGTGGTTTATAGATATATCGTGGTTTCTATTCAGGGATGATGTCAAAATGGCCGCACGCGGAGAAGTGATACTCTAAATTTAAAATCGATGGTGATCTCTTATCTAGCAGAATTAAACTTTAATATTTATGAATTTGTGGTTTTTTATACATTATCAACATAATATCAATTTTTCATTTTTTTGCGAAGTATCCCTTTAAAGCTTCATTCAATATCCAAAAACTTTGTAAAAGCATGACAACAACAAGAAGACCAGTCCTAAGGTAATGTTATTAAATTTCATTTCAAAAATTGAATATAAAAAAAAAAACAAACAAAATTGAAAAGGATTTAAACTTGGGTCTCGTTTTGAAGCCTTTCATCAGATATCTTAGAATATCAAATTTCCCTGAAGTATTATGTCTTTTACCAGCTTCTGCCACTGTATATAAAAATAGGGAGATGTGGTATCAGTGCCACACTATTCCCCTGAGACCAAAGGACAAGGACGTTAACAACTAGAGGCCACTTAATGGCCTTCAACAATGAGCAAAACGCATGCAAGTAACCTATTAAAGGCCTAGGCATGACAAAATACAACAAGAAAAGCAACAGTCTGATTTATCTAGACATAAGTGAAAATTTCTTGTATGTTTTTTTTCAAAGTGTGCTGCATTTTTTCCAAATTGCATCAAAATAGCTAGAATCTTCAATCCTTAAATAATAATGTTAACTGTATTGATGTAATGTGTTGTTGTTAACGTTTTGTTTTTTTTAAAGTTTTATTTTCAGTTTTCTTGTCCCTGATTCCAAATTTTCTAAAACTTCTGATCACATTTAGGCTAGGGGATTTTATCTTAATTGTGAAATTAGTTTAAATAAACCCCTTACAAAAAGTTTACTTAATACATGTAGCAATAAATGAAAAGCCTTTTCATTGCAGAAAATACAACTGTAAAGTTTAAGTGATGTCTTCAACCCAATTAACATCATCCATATTTTACCAAAATATGATAATGGTAATTTTGCATAAAGCATTTCGTTAAATATAAAAAGAGAAACAGACTTAACTAAAAAGATATTTGACTCATGCTAGTATCTGTATTTATTAAAGTCAAAATATCAATATCAATCTTCCTTTTTTGGTATGGAACCTTGTGGTACAATGGAGATCCATAGACTTTTACTCAAGTTATTGTCTGGAAACCAGAAAATCCTTATTTTTTTGCCCCTTTTTGGTCCCTAAACAGTTTGGTCCATGGCCCCAAAAAGAAATCCCAACCTTCCTTTTGAGGTATGGAAACTTGTGGTAAAATTTCATAGAGATCCATACACTTATACTCAAGTTATTGTTTGGAAACCAAATGTCTTTGGACGACGATGATGAAGACGAAACTGACAAAGACGACAACGTCATAACATTATACAAACGCAAAAATATTGCAGTCGTATAAAAATACATGCCATTCTCTAAAAGATTTCTTTGAAATGAGAATGTGAACTTCATGATCAAAATCACATTATTTTCAATCTTACATTTTCAAGTGTTAGTATCTTTGCAAGCTCATCTTTATTCTCTATACAGAGCTCGCTCCATTTTCTCAATATGACACTTCTTTCCTGAAATTGAGAAAAAAAAGAAATAAAATTATCTGTCAGACATGAATAGAGGAGCAGAAATTTTAAAACTTACACAAGAAAAAATATGTATACATTAATGTTATTTTGTACTTGCATAACTGACAATATATATTGTGTCTTTAGGCTTTACCATTTATCCATACTATTGTTCAATTATTTATATTTAAACTTTAGTGTTTTCTTGTATGGAAATATTGAAAAGGAAATGTACTGTTATTGGCACTGCCAAAGATCACTATGAATAGAAATTAACTCTCAGTATGTGTTATGAGTATTAAAATTTGCGGCATAAAAATATTTGCAGTTTTACGTGTCAAAATATGTTCGTGGTTTATCATTTTATAGACATATACTTGAGAATAAAGTTTTCATTTTGTAGTATTTTTAAACTTTGATTCCCAACCAAAATTACTAGATTTTTTACAATTATCTATACCTTGGCTGTTGTTTCCTTCCATGATTCAAAAGCAGTCTGAGCAAATTGTATAGCATTCTGTGTGTCTGCAGCATCCATGTCTGGTACAACACCAATCTTTTTCCCATTGGAAGGATTGACCACTGCAAATTGTAAAACAGTAGCCCAGAATTAATAATAATTTTGATTTCTGAATTTCAAGGTGCAAAAAAAGTGGCCTTTTCATAACTTCTCCTTTAAACCAAAATTGACATAATTGATCCTTATAGTGTATCTCCCTAGATTTCAGTTTTTGAATCATTTTCTTTTCTGTCTATTGACATGGCTACATGGATTAAAAATAGAACATATAATGTAATAAACTGCTTCGCCGAGCGCAGCTGGATACGACTGCAGAGGTCCAACCCTGAACAGTAGGAGCAAAATATATTTTATAGGTTTCTGACACAGAATAAATGTGTCAAAGAACTTGAAATTAGTTGTATGATTTGAATTTATATTCAATTGAAGATTTCTTGCTGTTGTGCAATACACTGTGCTGTTGCGCAATACTTAGTAATCTGTTTTCAGACTATATACAAAGAATTAGCAAAATAAGTGGAAAATTGAC
Organism: Mytilus californianus; assembly: GCF_021869535.1. NCBI lineage: Eukaryota > Metazoa > Mollusca > Bivalvia > Mytilida > Mytilidae > Mytilus > Mytilus californianus. The sequence goes on along the minus strand of NW_026262581.1, from coordinate 51,821,402 downwards.
AATTTTTTAATTTTTTAAATCTTGAGGAAAAAAAATAACCCTCCCAAAAAAATTTTTTTTTACCCCCCCTCCAAAAAAATATTTGAAGATAATTTTCTTTTGAGGAAAAAAAATTGCCCCCCCCCCCCCCCCCCCCCTTCCAAAAATATTAATTTTGAAGAAATTTTCTTTTTGTAAAATGTGGTACAAATTAAGAGACATCCATATGCTTAATCACAAGTTATTGTCCGAAAACTAGAAAAATGCTTGTTTTAGACCCTTTTTGGCCCCTAATTCCTGAACGGTTTGGGCAATTAACCCCCAAAATGAATCCCAACCTTCTTCTTGTGGTATTGAACCTTGTGGTACAATTTCAGAGCAACCAAATACTTATACACAAGTTATTGTCCTGAAACTAGAAAAATGCTTGTTTTTGGCCCTTAATTCCTAAACGGTTGGGACCATCACCCCCAAAAACAATCCCAACCTTCCTTTTGTGGTATTGAACCTTTTGTTTAATTTCATAGAGATCCATACACTTAAACTAAAGTTATTGTCTGGAAACCAAATGTCTTCAGACGACGCTGACGTCTACAACGACGTGATACCAATATACAACCGCAAAAATATAAAAATACAAATAATTGTCACAAATCCTGAAAACTGTAGTTGATATAAGTGGAAATCTGATGGGACACAGTTGCAGTTAAGTAAGTCAAGATCTACTAAAAACTATAGCAATCAAAATGAAAGAACTCATAGCTGGAGTTATAATTGTCTTTTAAAGGGATGATAATGAACTTGAAGAGTTTTGGGATATTTTCTTTCAAACAATAATGGGTAGAGAAATGCAGTAAAGTGAAACTAAAAAAAAGTGTTGGAATCAGAAGTAATTATGAGTACCTTTTAACAATGATTAATACCAAAATACTTTTTGTTGAACAATCCTTAGTTTCCAACACAAAGATACAAAAAAGGATTATTATTTGTGTTGCCCTAACTTAAATTTTACCAACCATCAAATGTTTTGCCACTTGCAGCATCTGCCCATTTTCCATTTACATATGCCTTTTCATGGAGAAATCTTACACTGGTAGGAGCTGCCATTTTTATATACCAAGGAATGCTACTCTTATTAATCAACAAATGAACTTTGGATCCAGCTGCTCTAAAAGTCATACAAATAGCCTGGAAAACAAAAGTCATATGAATAGCCTGGATAGATAAACTGATTTTCATATTAGTGGATGCTTAAATTAATGCAATGTATATCTGTTCATCTAACATGAAACTTACTTAAAAATGACTTAACTTTTCCTCAAATGTGACCTACTGATTTAGACTTATCACTGGGTTTTATTGACATTTGCAACACAACAGGTGCCACATGTGGGGCAGGATCGGCTTACACTTCCAGAGCACCTGAGATCACCCTAGTTTTTGACTAAGTTTGTGTTGCTCAGTCTTTGATTTTTGGTGTTGCGTTTTATATACTGTCTTTCGGCCGTATTTTGCCATGGCATGATAAATTCATTTTTGACTTTAAGTATTTCTGTCTCTCTTTTACTACTGTTTCTGGGTACAAAACTTGTTCAAATTCAGACAATCCTGCAGACTGAGACACCTTATCTTTTACTCAGTAATTAATAAACAACCATTAATCATTATCAACATTTTCACAAAAATATAAAAAATATACTATTTTATAATCATGATAATATTTGATAAGAGTATTGCCCAGCCCAGTGGGAAATACTGGGAAAAGCTGGGTTTTACTGGGTAATACTGGGCAAAACTGGGTAACAAGAAATACTGGTTTAAATTTTTAAGAGGATTCAGTGATCAATTACAAATGCAATACATAAAAGATTTATATACAGAATATAATATTTTAATTTATTATCTCATTGTTTGAGATTTTTATTTTAAAGTGTATAAATTAATAGGGAAAGTATTGGTCCAGCAACTCTTAAGGCAAACATGAGCATGCATAGACTTATGTGAAAATTTTTTACAATAAGATTTATAGATAATCTTCGCTAAAAGTAAAACATATACAATTCAAAAAAAATATCTCTCTTAATTTGTCAAACTGTTATTGCAATAATAATCCTTTTCATCTTTATAAGTATGGTTGATATGTTCCCTTATGGTGTATATTTAGCAAAATGATTGTAAAGCAATTAAATTTTCCAAATTCACTATACTACTACACTACCAAACAAAGCTGAGAAATCAACAAGGTTTCCAAAAATTTGCAAAACTCAACTGTATTCTGCCTATACATGCTACATGTATATAGAATTATCAAATAAAAGGAAGATCTTGAATTTGTTTATCCTCTGAAAATGACTCAATGTTTATGTGTATATTATTATCATATATATTTTAACAAAACGCATTTGACTAGCAGGTTGAACAGTGGATGTTCGTAAACCCTGCTGACTGCCATTGGCGATTGCCAAATAAACGGATCACCAGATGTAACAAAATGGATCTTAACTAACGGATCACCAGATGTAACAAAATGGATCTTAACTATCCATTTTGTTACATCTGGTGATCAGTTTATTTGGCAATCGCCAATGGCAGTCAGTAGGGTTTAAGAACATCCATTGTTCGACCTGCTAGTCAAATGCGTTTTGTTAAAATATACTTTTTCACTTTTTTGGTCTTTTGGAAAATGTTATTTGTGCTGTATTTAGACCCCTCTACCAAGAAATTTGTTTTGCATGCACACGTATAAAAATTGCGGTTTATATCCAACACAATCATAGGTTTGAAAGTTGTTTTCAATTTAGACTTGTTATTATTTTATATATATAGCAATAATACTATGAAACTACAGTATTCATTTACTATTTTGATTAAAAATAAGCTTAAAAATTCATAATGCCCAGTATTACCCATTTCAGGGAGTATTGTCCAGCCCCGGAAAACCCGGACCTGGGTTTTCCCGCCCAGGTAATACTTTGCCAACCCTGTGAACAGGAGCTTGTTTCATGGGTTAGATGAGGTTTAACTGCCAATGGCGGTTACTAGTTTAGTGGGTCAGATGAGGTTTTACTGCCAATGGAGGTCACTATCTGACAAGTTGCTTATCTATAGATAGTGACCGCCATTGACAGTAAAACCTCATCTCTTCCACTAAGCAAGCCCCTGTGGTGCATGCTAAAATGATTGCAACATTAAAAAATACTAGTGATTTTCAAAATAAATTTGTGTCAATTTAATTTGAGGAACAAACTATTTAGTTTTTCTAAATTTTAATTTGAAAAATTTCTCATACAGGTTGGGAAAGATTCTCACAACTGGATATTATCCCAATTTATGAGAGTCTTCACAAACGCTGCTAGATAACTCAGCTTATCACAAACTCGGACTATAACAAACTCGGCCTACCATTATTTATATGAAGAAATAAAGTGAACAAACTCGGGCTATGATTTGTAGATTGTGTTACATAACTGTTTTTTTTTTCCTTCTTTTTTTAAATTTACTTAATTTATAAATAATTTCAATACAAATTTATGAGATAATGATAAATATTTTTGAAAAAAGAAATGTAATAAAATAAAACTTAGATCGATCAGATAAAATATGTGTTTATGAGATACAGTTTAAGTGAAATATAAGTTTGAATTGAATACTTTAAATGAGGATAATTAACTTCTATTTGAAAAATTATTGTGAATTTCTCGTTTGTACTTTTATGTTAATAGTATGTTTTTTTTATAGCTAAATGGTGTTTTAATGATTGGCGTGCGTGTGTGTTTGTATTGTGTTTAATCCTTGGTGTTCATAATTGCTATACAAACAATGATAAATTCGATTGACAGTGAATGGCTTGTTAACAATTTCATTAATCTGTAATTCTTTATTAATGGATTCACCAATTAAAAGAATAATTATATTAAATGGTCACAGATATAAAGTTTTTATAAAGGCAAGCCGAAGCAAACAGTTATTTTATTGGTAACTTTTCATTATACTTAACTGAAATTAGTCTTACTTTTCTTTTTATATCGTGTTAACGTAATTTATATTTCTTGCTTGTAAAATGTTAAAAAATAAAATATTTAATTATTCTAATTCATAATTAATTTCAATAAAGTACTGATAATTAATTTCCAATAAAGAAAATAACATCCATCATCATACTTATATTCGTCTAGTAGTCCGAGTTAGTTCTAGTCCGATTTTGTGAGGCCGATTTTTTTATAGGCCGAGTTTGTTATAGTCCGAGTTTGTTATGGGCCGAAATATCAGGGAGTCTTCACAAACATGTCAAACTTTTGGAAACTATTCCTTATTGTTGGGCTGTGCAGCAGTGCCCAATCCTTAAAATTTAAAAAAAGATGTAGCAAAGTTCAGTTCTTGTTTTCTATTCAGTGGTGTGGATAATAAAGCACCAATATGAATTATTTTTTGTTGATGTTGTAACTAAATTTATCATCAGGGAATTTAGTCCAAATAATTATGACGTCTTGAAAGGCTTTTTTATTTTTTATTTGTGTTGCAGGAAGGCGTCAAAGCAAAAAAATAAAATAGCCTTTCAAGACGTCATAAGGGAACTACCATTTGATTTTTATGGGGGGGGAGGGGGGCTAGGATGAAAAATTTTGTCCTGCATTTTTTTTTAGTTGTAATCTCTGTCCTGCCTTTTTATTTTTCACTCTATTCGGTCCGGGTTATTCTTTTCACCACCGAAAACTGCCGAACACCACCGAACACCCAAAAAGACCACTAACCCTTAAAAAAAACAGTAATGTTACACAATAAAACAATAAAATTGATTAAATTACATCCTAATCTCATGTTTTCACATTTTTAAGTGCATTAGTGATGTTAAAGTTGAGAATCAAAATTAAAAAAAAAAAGCTTCCGGATCCAGCAATATTTTTTCCGGATTTACATTGTCTGTGTTTCATTGTATATTATCTTATGGTCTTTACTTTTCAATTATTAGATATAAATTGTTCAAATAAGTAAAAACATTTCATTTAATGTGAAATTATCACAATAATTATATTCAAAAAAATGTTAGACTTGACAACAGCCCTGCAAGACTGTCCTTTTTGGTTCTCTTGTTATTATTTCTTATTAATTTATGTATATATATGTATAAACATATTCATCCTCGTTCAGAAGGTAAGTAAATATATAAATAAAGATGAAAACAATATATTTAGATGTGTTTAATGGTATTTTAATGTGTTAGGTGGTGTTTGGCGGTGTGAGGTGGATGTTTGGTGGTGAAAAGACCAACCGATTTGGTCCTGCCTTTTTTTTAATAGTTTATCCTGACTTTTTTTTATATATTAAAATTGTCATCGGTCTTATTTTTTTGCCGAGTTGCTCATTCTGCCTTCTTTTTTTTTTTTTTAACTCAGATCTCCTCTCCTGCTTTTTTTCAAATTTCATCATAGCCCCCAATAAAAATCAAATGGTAGCTCCCTAATTATTTCACTAGAGCCTAGTAAGGGAATTCACCTGATCGCCATAATAAGAATGAAATTTAGAATTGAATGCGTTATTATTACCATATTAGTGTCATTAAAATAGTAGCTCTAAGGTTTTTTAAACAAGATTTCACATGGTGCTACAACTGTCAAGCATTATCTTATCTCTTTACGCTTTAAATGTTACAACATTTTTTTTCATAGATACGAAAATTCAATCCAGAGTTATCTGTCCTGTCTTGTTCAAATTTCTAATAAGAGGAAATAAGTCGGTTGTGGAAACGATGTGTCTCCGGTGTATGGTCAAAAAGTACAAACCCTTGTACTGTTATATCAATGTCTCTGATTCAACTGAAATTAAAAGCAATTTGTCTATTACAAGGTTATAAATAATGATAACTCTGAAAATTACAATACATATTTCTCTTTGCCTCAGTTATTTTAATTAGTTTAGAATATTTCATTCTGTTTTTCTTGTCACAGTCTTCTATTTGTCCTGCGACCGTGATAGTATATTGACGTTAGCATAATGAATATATTATGTCCCAGGCATACTATTCCCAGATTTGTCCTGTCATTTTAGGTCGCAAGCATTCGGGAAACTAATAAACAGTAAAATAAAATATAATCAGGATGAAACAATTAAATAAACTTAGTTTAATAAAAAATATTCTCGGCCTAACGTGGAGCAACTTTTTTTTTTAAATAATGCAAGGATTTGTATAGTACTATACAAATCCTTGAATAAAGCAATGTGCAACCGGTTTAAAACTGTAAGAATTGATATGGACTCAACTCCAAGTCAATATAATTCACGGTTCCAACACTAAAACAAACATAAAACTAATAGTAACATTAGTGAAGAGGTTCCGACCCATATCACATTTACTGAAGCTACTTCAAAATAACTAGAGGCTCTCAAGAGCCTGTGTCGCTCACCTGTATCTACTGTGGTTTTGGAAATCATGTAAGATAAGGTTAAAATCATATATGATACCCTAATAATGATTGAGGCCAATAAATTGTTTGTTTTTTTTTTTAATTTGTTCGGTGTCTGTTAAATTATGTTTAACTTATGGGTAATAACAACAATCTCCGTTTTTATGTCGTTTTCTAATTTAACTAACATCAGAAATGAGAAAATTGTGAGAAAATTTCACAATTTTCTCATGGTAAAGATCACTTTGAACGAATACGACATAGTAACACAAATATGTAACATAGTTTGAAGCGATTGCTTTTAAAATATACTGGACTTTACATTTATCTGTTCACTCCATCAAATGTGACCATATTCTTTAGATCCAGTATTAAAGGACGCTTGAGGCAAATGAATACCTATTCCAACCTTGATTAAGAAAATATCACACTTATTGACACAAAAAATCCGTGAAACGTTAATGGTACTATATAAAGAGAGACGTTCATATAATTTATGCATCTTTATTCGGTGCAATTTTTCCTCATCTTTTACATGCAATAATTTGTTGTTTTTGGATCATAAAGATGACCATGATAATATATATAAATATTTGACAAACATTTTAATTTCGTTTAAATGCAAATACCGATGGGATAAACACATGCTTTCTTACCTTAAACTAGGACATTCATGTACTGTTAACTGATAAAAACTTGTGTGTAGATTTACATGTCCTTCAGTCTTTACTTCAAACATTAGATTTATTCAAGTACACATTTTCCGTACAGGTGATATTGCAGGTAAAGGCTCACTGGCCCCTTTGGTTACATCACAATAATTTTAATGGAATAGAAAAACTGGTTTAAAGTTGAGTGAAACATTCTGTTAAAAAGAAAATAAAAGTAGTCAGAAAAGGATTAATGGAATGGTAAAGGATCTTTATTGGTATTACATTATAATTGACACAGTTAGGGCAAAGCAGCAGGGTTAACATATCAATCTGTTTATTATAAAGGACAAAATAGTGAACTCTCAATGCCGTTACTGTTTCAATAGAAACATTCATTGCCAATATGACCAGAGTATCAACCAAAATGCAGAAATATTCAGACAAGCAGAAATACTAGGTAGTGGAATAAACAACACACCGAAATTTTCATGACAAAGTATAATCGTCGCGGACAATGTTTATCGTTAATATATATAAATCTTTGTGATTATTAGTACTTTGAATATACTTTAATGAAACAGAAAGGTATATTATCAGCTCAAATACAAATTCTAGGAAAACATTATAGCTTTTAAGTGATGGCTTTAAAGATTGTAGTTTATTCCAATTGGGAAGAAATGTGGCAAAACGAGATCCTCCTCCTTTGTAAAAAAAACTTGATATGCCTGATTTACTTACAGGAAGTATGATGAGTTAATTAAAGCTGTATATTTTCTCCTTGACAATATCTATGTACGTTTCGGCAATAAAGTTGATCAACATTTTGTAGCCTACGGTATTCCTATGGGCGCCAATAGCACCCCTTTAATAGCAGATTTATTCCTGTGTTGTTATACATTTTATGGCAAAAACCTAGTAAAGATCTGTCTAAACTCCATTCAATTGAAAAATTTAACAACACTTACTGTTTCCTTGATGATAAAATTACGCGACATTATTCTCTAAATATATTGCCAAAATATCCAAGGGAACTTACTTTAAATAAATCTAATACAAACAGCAATAACTGTCCTTTCGATCCTAGATTTACGGATATTTCAGTTTCAAATGCACGGACGGTCAATTCTATACAAAGATTAATGGCACATGCAAGGGACGATTTTTCGTTCCCTTTTTATAATTTTTCTGTTTTTGACGGTGATTTTCCTTTGGCCACATCTTATGGTGCTTATATGTATCCCAAAGCGTTCACTATGTTAGTGTCTGTATAGAGATGTTATAGATTTCTACGAACATAATCTGTGGTCGATGTACGTTGAAGTCTAGCATATTTGTTTTTCGTTTATTGTTTTGTCAAAAATCAGACGATGTTTTTTTTTTTCGTTTGAATTGTTTCACACATGCACATGTTGTCATATCGGTTACTATACGGTAAGAGTTTTGCTCATTGTTGAATGCCATACGGTGACATATAGTTGTTTACTAGTAATTCCACGTCATTTAGTCTCTAGTGAATAGTTGTATCCTAGACAATCATACCACATCTCCTTATTTTATATTAAGACATACACCTAACTATATGTCTTATAACATGTATCTAAAAGATATGCAATGGTTTACAGCCCTGTCATTTATCGGTGCGTCTTGATCTGAAGGATTCTCAAAAATGAAAATAACTCTTTAAAAATTTGGGCCTACCGAAAAGTTTTCGGGATTAACCTTCATCAGTAACACTCAAATCTAAAATGTTAAAGGTCAACAGGTGTAATTGCATCTTTATGTTGTAAAGTGTTATCTATATATGTTTACTTACGGGATTATAAATATCAATTTATAGTTGATCTATATTTATTTTTAAAAGTTTGAATCAGAATAATAATCTTGAATTTAAGAAACATGCATGAAATACTTGCCACTGGACGTTAAGCAAACACCATTGAAGTGTGCAGAGCTTCCGCTCTTCGTGCTCAATTTGCTGTCAAGTTCCATCAACGAGTTTACACCAAAAATAAGACTAAAAAAAGTATTAACAAAAATACAGAATTCCAAAGTAAATTCAAAAAGGGTAAGTCCATAAAAACTGACTAAATTAAACGTTCGATTTTAGCAACCAACGAAACGAATGGAAACGACTGTCATATTCCTGACTTGGTAAAGGCATTTTCCGAAGAAAATGGTGAGTTAAACCTGGTTTTATAGCTAGACAAACCTTCAATTTGTATGACTGGGGTTAGTTCCGTTATAATAACTTAATTGAATGAGCAACCAAGACATAATAGGTTAAGGTGACAATAATTGGGATCCAGCAGCCAACACTTTGTATAAACATGCATCACAGACATACAACAAAACTGACTTAAGAACCGTGGAAGGAAAAGCTAAATGTGTATTTACCGATGTCATTTGTGAAAAGATGACACAAATTCGTACTGAAACTGGTGTTTTCAACTCCAAATTATTCTATTGTGTCACATGTAAAAAAAAAATCAGTAATGCTAAAAATTTGAAGACACACATCAAAGATCATGAAAGGACATGTCGGTTTAAAGCCTAACGTCTGTGAGGTATGTCGCAAGAGTTTTATGGACAAAGGCGACTTGAAAAAAACATATGCGAATACACAGTGGCGAAAAACTTTACAGCTGTAACATTTGTGGTAGAACATTTATATTTTCAAGTAATTTGACGTGTCATTTGAAAATACATAAAGTTTAAAAGAGCATAGTTGTGAAATATGTGGTATTCGATTCACAGACAAAGGCGATGTGACAAAGCATATGAGAGGAAAACATGGTAACAAGAGACCATACAGCTGTACCACATGTGGTAAAAGCTTCAAATTCCCAAAATGTCTAGCAATACATATGAAAACATACTAATGATCGACCATATGGTTGTGAGACATGGAAAGCCAACGGGGTCAAAATTCTTAATTCGTAAATTGTCTATTTGTAACTTGTAACTGTGAGATTTCAAAATTCTTCATTCGTAAATTGTCAATTTGTAACTTGTGTCTTTGTAATTTCAAAATTCTTAATACGTAAATTTTCGATTTGTAACTTGTAACAGAGACATATATACACATACATGTGTATATATGTCTCTGCTTGTAACTGTGAAATTTCAAAATTCTTTCTTGGTAAATTGTCAATTTGTATATTGATGTTTTGTAACTTGAAACATGTCGATTCGTTAAATGTCATCGTTGTTTTGTGCTAACGATCATTATGACGACAGATGGCGCTCGGTTTTGTCTTCGGTGTATAAGCCTTCTGTAATTAGGAGCACCTCCATATGGAGTATTAAATCAATTATGTACAGCACATACATATAAAAGAAAACAAAGAGATAAATACTTTGTTTTATATAGCATATATACAGGTACTCGGTTTTATGAAGAGGTGACCTAGAATAAACATGTATGTCTACTGTAATGGTCACCACACCTGGGAGGGGATGTGTCACTTCTTTTATTAAGATATATACAGATGTGTCGCTGGAATGGGCTCCCTTTTCAGCTTTGCAAATATATGACTGACACTTGGCAGGAAATTTCTTCTTAATATTTGACCGGGTCAAAATTAGACTAAATACATGAAATGTAAGATTGAGCCGGAAAATTCAGTCTAATATTGTTCTGGGCCGCAAATTTTGGACTAAATATATGATGGGAGAAATAGGTTGCCACCCAACTATTCTTAACATTATTATCTCAATGTTAAAATTTTGGAAAAGAATTTAATTATCTAATGATTTTTTAATGCAAGAAGCAAATGGATGAAAAATCTTTATTTATTTGGCTCTTGAGGAATGAAGATAAAAATGTTTTATATTATGTGTGCACTTAGCAAAAAAAATTAAATGAAGTATTATTTTAAATGAGTCACTAAGTAAATGTATACTATATATTAAAACTGTATTGAAGATGCACTAGTTTTTTATAAAGTCTAAAGGAACTAGAAATCTTAACGAGGACCTAAAATGGACTATCCATATTTCCAACGTAGCCAAGAAGGCAAACTCAACACTAGGATTCCTGATAAGGAATTTGAGATATTGCACACCAGAATGCAAGAAAACCGCATATATTTCACTGGTCAGTTCAATAATGGAGTATGGAGCAATAGTATAGGACCCCTACAAATCTACGAACATTAACAAGCTTGAAAGAATACAGCGACAAACTGCGAGATTTATAACAGGAGACTACAAATCCAGAGAAGATGGTTGCGTCTCAAAAACGCTCGCCAAACTGGAACTACAAGACATACAGACAAGATGCTCAAGCCAGAAGCTAATATTTCTGTACGAGGTGGTTGAAGGGCTGGTTCCAGCTATAGAATCAGACAAATATTTAAAAGAACGCTCGTCCAAAAAGAACAATTACTGCCAAGGGATTTGACAAATATCAGTCAATAAATATTGTGGAAAAACAAGTCAAGAACTACACAAAGTGTTTTGAGATTCCAACCAGAAAAATACCGCAATACTATAACTCATTTTTCGTAAAAACAGTAATCGAGTGGAACCACCTTGAAGACACTGTAGTGCGCACAGAAACTGCTCTCGTGAACAGTCAATAAATCGACGGCGCAATCTCTACTTTTGTATTAAATCCAGTATTGGTATACACAAGGTATTCCTACAGATACAGATACAGATCTAGAATGATTACTGGATCGACGAGACATGACATATACCAGGAGTATAATGGTGTGATTTGGTTTAAACAATATTTATTCAGATAAATCAACATTAAACGATATTATACAAATGAAATAATATTAAGGATTCAGAAACAAGCAATTTGCTTTTACAAATCTGTCTCCTTTTACAAAAAATAATACACTTATTGGACAATACATAAATATAAATACTGGCATGCTCTGTAATAAATATATCAATATGAAAAAAGGTGAAAGAAGAAGAAGATGAAGAAAAAAAAAAAAAAATTAATGAGAAAAAAAAAAAAAAAAAAAAAAAAATAAAAAAAAATAAATAAACATGAATTATTGTAATCTATACGGTGTGAAATGCTTGGGTTTCTATTGAATGATGAAGCATTAACATCAAGGGTTAAAACGTTTACTTTTAATAATATATTTCTGCACCAAACTAAATAAAAGACTATTTTGCTCATCCGAGAGTACCGTTGATCCAAAAAGCAAAGTTTTTGTGTTAACTTGGACAGGAAGAACTGAAACAGAATCTAATAGTTCATGTCTTAAATCAGTGTATATGGGACAAGATAACAGGAAGTGAGAATTTGTTTCTACATCACCACAACGACAATTTGGAGAGTCTACCAAATTACGAACGAATAAGTGAGAATTCAATGAACTTGAATCCATTCTTAAGCGAGCATGAAGAATTTGACCAAAACGATGTCCTATATAATAATACGCTGGGACCTTACAATTTTGGGTACTAATTTGTTTTTTGAATAATGATAGAGATTCACATTTTCTTATGTTTAAGTTAAGAGTGTTCCATAGTTTTGTTGTTGCTGGGATGAAATATTCAGAATATAAACGGGTCCGAGTATTGACTTGTGTAATATTATTTCTTTGTCTTGTATTATGATCATGCCTACTTCCTACTGAATCGGGCAATAAGTCTCTTAAATACTCTGGGGTTTTATTATTCAAAATTTTGTGATAATGAATTAATCTATGATTGCGTCGTCTTTCAGATAATTTTTCCCATCGAGTTTCAACATATAAATTGTTTATACTGGTAAGTTTAGTACCCCCCGTGACGATACGCGCTGCGTCAAGCTGAATATTTTCAAGTTTAGCAATCAAATTCTGATTTTGAGAGTCCCAAACGACATCGGCATATTCAAGAATTGGGCGAACAAATGATATGTAAATTTTTTCAAGTGTAAACCTATCAAGAACATTTTTCATTTTTCTCATTATATTTATTCTTTTATAAGATTTAGAAACTATGTATTCAATATGGTCGTTCCAGGATCCGTTGTTAGAAAAAAAGACACCTAGATGTTTGTGTTTACTTACTGTTTGTAGCTCTTGGGTATTCATATTTAATGGAGGATGAAAGGGTCTATTTATTTTTTTTGAAATTATCATACTTTCAGTTTTTTGGGCATTAAAATTCACAAGCCATTTTTTTTACCAATTATAAATCTTATCTAGATCGTTATTTAAAATTGTAGCTGTTTCTGTTGGATTGTCAACCATAATATACAATGAAGTGTCATCTGCGAATAGCTTAATTTGAGCTTGAATGTCTTCTATTATATCGTTTATAAATATCAAAAAAAGGAGAGGGCCCAGAATGGACCCTTGTGGGACGCCTGCATTTACAGGTAACCATTCGGAACTTGAACCGTTAATAACCACCCGCTGGACTCTATTTGTAAGATAATTTTCAAACCACCTTAGTAAAGAACCCGATATGCCCGCTTGTTGAAGTTTAAATAGCAGTCCCTTATGCCAGACTCGATCAAACGCTTTACTTATATCACAGAATACTACCCTTATTTCTTTACCGCTATCTAAAGCCTTCCCAAAATCATTTGAAATGTTAATTAATTGATTAACCGCTGAATCCCCCCGTGTAAAGCCTGACTGATTTTTCGTTAAAATATTATTACGCTTAAAGTGATTGTAAACATGTTTATATACACAACGTTCCATACACTTTGAAATTACACTCAACAAGGAAATAGGTCTATAGTTTTTAACGTCATTCGGTTTACTATTTTTATAAACTGGGGTAACATTTGCTCTTTTCCATTGATCTGGAAAAGTAGACGTACTTAACGATAAGTTAAATAGCTTACATAGTGGATACTTCAAAACAGAAGATGCTTCTTTTAACAATTTGGGACTTATGAGGTCTGGGCCAGAAGCTTTTGTGGGATTAACAATTTTCAATATATCTTCAACTTCAGTAACCGTAAGTTCTATATAACTAATGTCATCACTAATAGTATGAAGTTCTTCAGGTAACATAGCACTTGAATCATCAATATTTGACTGGGAAGAAAAAAATCGATTAAATTCATTTGCCTTTTCGATTTCATCAAATATTAAGTTGTTATTAACCATTAATGGAGGTATACTTGCGTCGTTTGTTTTTAATCCGGATATTTGTTTGACCGTTTTCCACCAATTAGTAGTGGACGGGTTACTGTTCATGATTTTTTTAATTAAATTGTTGTTATAATCATCCTTTGATTTTCTTATTAAACTGGTAACTTCATTTCGTATTTTCTTAAATTTTGACCAATCCGATTGGTTATTATATTTTTTAGCCTTTCTGTGGATTCTATTTTTTTTCCTTATCATTTTTTTAACATCATTTGTTAGCCATGGAGGTTCATTTTTACGAACAATTATTATTTTATTTGGAATACATTTTTCAGCAGCTTCTATGATAGTTTTTGTTATTTCGGTTGTAAATTGTTCAACGTTATTTAAGTTTATTACGGAATCCCAATTTTTTTCAGATAAAATGTTACGATATCTGTCATAATCTCCTCGATCATATAGCCAAATTTTTCGCTTAAAAGTTTTTTGACGACATTTTGGAAAGTTCAAAAGACTAATAATAGGACAGTGAAAACGTATTTGGTCTAATAAAGGTGGTCCGACTCCACAGTATGTTATTATGTGAGCATCGTTTGTTATAAAAAGGTCTAACAATGATGACGACGATTCAGTAAAATGAGTAGGTTCGTCTATCATTTGAGTAAGACTAAATTGGCTTAACAAAGGTGTAATTTTTGAATTAACAGGGGCTAGTTGGTTATCGTTAAAATCACCAGTGGCCATTATGTAATTAATAGTATTATCATTAGACGCCATATCAAGAGAATAACTCAATATTCAATTTTTTCCCAGATATCTGATCCACTATTAGGAGGTATATAAAAGGTTCCGAGCAAAGCCTTTTTATCTTTTAAGTTCTAACCATATTGCTTCCAAACTTTCGCTTTCGAGGTCACTTCGACGTTGAACATGTATATTATTTTTTACATAAACAATTATCCCCCCTCCAACCTTGTGTTGACCTCTGTCACGACGGAAGGGGTGCTGGTAATTTAGGATTTCAATTGATTCGTCTGTATGATTATTGTTTAACCAGGTTTCACTAAACGCTAAAATGTCGAAATCAGAATATTCAGCTTGAATCAGATCTATTTTCGGGGCTAGGCTTTGTACATTTAAGTGAAGAATTGAGACTGATTTTGAGAAAAGTTCACTGAAATCCGACATGTCAGTTGAGTTAATTGAACTTTGAGAAGAATCGATATCGTCACTTGGACCTGGATTTACCTCTATTCCTGCTAGGATTAGCAAAATTTGTATAACAAATAGTAAAAATGAAATAATAAATAGTCTAAGATTCACATTTACACTTGTTGTTTTTTGTACATTTGAGTCTACATGTTTCATCTCTGAAGGTTTAGGGCACACGCCTAGTTGATGCGACAACGTGAAGATTAAAATTGATAACACCAGTGCCTGCGAGACACTTTTACAAGCGAGAAATAAGTTGATACAGATAAAATCAATATAATTTAGTCTTTGTTTGATGTTTTTGCCTGGTGAGTATTGGCCAACTCTCATACGATATAACTCGATTCCTACCCCCATGAGTTATGTTACATCTGGCTGAAATTGGTCAAACTGAGAGCGGCCGTATACAAAGTTAAATAATCCATAGCATTTCGTTTGTTTTGTGAAAAAAGTGTAAGTAAAAAATAAGAAAAAATTGTGAGAACAAAAATTGAATAACAATATGTTATATGCATGAAGCAAAAGAAAAAGTATGCACATGTACATGGATTGAACAAGTAGTTTGGAGGAATGAGTATACACATGTATAAATGATACAACTTTATCTACGTAGTAATTCAGTACAACTGTTAATACCAGCCGTGTCAAATCAACTCGATTTAATATTGCCTGATTGATTATTTGATCGCTGAATTGACAAGATCTGTCCATACAATTTACCATTTATAGTAAGCATGCACGTTTTAAACAGTACAAATCGCTGTACGTTTTGTTTAAAGATTGCTTGTATACGATAAAATTTACAAATTGAAAGTAATATCTTCTTTTTTAAAGTTGTTTTAGGAGCTTGAAGTTAGCCATGAAAATTTCCTTACCATGGATTTTAACATCATGTAAAAACAACCGTTATAGTTTTACCTTTTTCACGCATGAGTAATTTATTTTACTATGAGAGTTTGTGTTGTGAACTTCAATACGTTAAAATTTGTCACGTGACAAATCAGCGATCAAGGTAAGTATTCCCGTGTAATTAACAGGAATTTGGATGAATTACAAATTAGATGTATTATGTACAAGAATTGTGTAGCATGTAATTATAGAAAAATAAACAAATAAATAAACAATACAAAAAAAAGCAAAAAATTCTGAAACAGGACTGTCAAATAGTCTGAATACATGTAGAAATACGTACACAAAAAAAAAATGTTGTCAATATATGCAGTTTTATTCAAAGTTAAATCATGAAATTTGGACACTCGTGTTTTCAGCTGATGCATTTGAAGATGCTCTCTCTGCTAATTCCTTCGCTCGTGCTTCCGCATATGTTATGAGTTGTGGTGGTGTGTACTCGCGTCTGTTTTGTTTGTTGTTGTATTCTAGCCTATCAAGGAAGTCCATGGAACCAGGACAGCAGTATATCGATACAAAACGTAGGAACGCTGGCATTGTGTTGACAACATGGACTTGCATTTGATTGTCCTTTACATAAATTTTCCCATCAACTGTCCACGTGTCTCTTAGATGATGCTCAATGCTGAGCTGTCTGGCTTTGTATGCAATGGCGTTTCTCGGCTTGGTCAGGTCCTCATTCATTCTGACGTACTTGTATTCTATTTTCCCTTTTAAGAATTTTCTGCATCTGAGGATCCTCTTTTTAACATTATGATCCTTAATCTTGACAATTATTTGTCTAGGAGGCTGAAACTTGTTGTTAACTCGGCCGTCTTCATTGCCTTCCCTTGTGCGTGGTTTACCAATTCTATGAGATCGAATGATGTCTTCGGGTGTTAGTTGTTCATCGATGGTTTTGATAAGATCTTTGACTAACTCGTTTGTTTGAATGGAAGATTCATCTATACCACCGTCAGGAATGCCGTTGATACGAATTAAGTCCCGTCGACTGTATTGTTCTAACGCATCCATGCCATCACGCAGCGATTGGTTTTCTTTATTAAGCCTCTCTATTTCAAATTTGTACTGATTGTTTAAACCAACCAGAAAAATACCGCAATACTATAACTCATTTTTCGTAAAAACAGTAATCGAGTGGAACCACCTTGAAGACACTGTAGTGCGCACAGAAACTGCTCTCGTGAACAGTCAATAAATCGACGGCGCAATCTCTACTTTTGTATTAAATCCAGTATTGGTATACACAAGGTATTCCTACAGATACAGATACAGATCTAGAATGATTACTGGATCGACGAGACATGACATATACCAGGAGTATAATGGTGTGATTTCCTGGTGGTGTCCCCTCTGGATATTTTGCCAATGACCATAATCGTAAAACTATGAAACTATTTCTTTTTTATTACACACCTATACCCACTTTTAACCAAAGTGACACGTACCCTACCCCTTTAACTGGTCAGAGAGAATATTTCGCCATCTCGCCATTTGCATGACAGAAGCAATTCTTGCGGCCAATCTGCTTACCCTAATTTTATTTCTACATGAAAATCTTCATATAATATTATGACAGCTCATTTTAGAGAGCAAAATATCAGCAATCAGTTAGATGTTATGTCTTCTAATTCTATGTAAAACTTTTTCGGACAGGAGAGGCGCCAACAATGGTGTTAAAAGAATTCCTGCCGGCGAGAATTATTTTTTGAAAAGTACTTCGTTTAAACAATATTTTATTCGATAAGTCAAATCATGCTATATAATATAATACTGTATAAACAATGGGATCCAGAAACAAGCAACATTGCTTATTTTAATCTGTCTCCAAAAGTACTTCTACTGTGAGAAGACCCCACAGAAACCAAGCTGTTCGCAATCATTTTATTTCTCCATGAAAATCTTTGCACATGATTTGGGGTTGGGGTTTTTTTTTTTGGGGGGGGGGGGGGGGTCTGTCAGGCCGATCATTTTGGAGAGCAAAATGGTGGCAAACTGTGAGGAGTGGTAGCCTGTGATCCTGGCTCACTGCTCGACAGTATTGCCAGGTGGAATACAACAACATGGTTTCGTCCATTGGATATTAGAATGATGCATCGTGGGATAGCGTCATTTTTTCTTCTCAAATGGCGGGAAATATTTATATTGTTACGAATTCATTGCAAATTATTTTTTATTTCATATGAAATGCAAATTTCGAAAAAGTTATCTTATATAATACAAACGTTTTTGATTAACATCGTGAATCAACTGTTAATTTACGATCCGATCGACGAAGTATTAGAATGAGTTGCCAGGCTAAGAAGGGGTGGGTCGGGGGTTGGGGTTGGGGGGATTCCTAAGCCCGTTTTGACCAAAAAAAGTTCAGTAGGCATGTACATTAATATATATATCTGTCAGCCCTTCCCCCTCAGTCAGAATAAAATGGCTGGGTTTTCCAGTAATGATGTAGCCTCTTATAGCCGACTAAATGGTGTGGGTTTTCTCATTGTTTAAGGCCGCGTTCGTTGCCTATTTAAATCGACTTAATTTAAACTTTGACTTTGGTGGATAGTTGTCTCATTGGCAATCATACGGTTTATTACCACATCTCCTTATATCTTTTTATCCGAATAATTCAGTCGTTATATCTATGACTTCTTCATTACCTTCGCAAGTAGGAGAGATCGATTATTAATACGTGGAGGGACGTACTGAATTAATCGGGCTGTATTTTTAAATAGTTTCCGTTCTCGAACGAAACGCCCCCTGTCGTCTTCAGAAAACAAAATAAAACCTGGTTCCTGTATACATGCCATATAAAAATAAAAAATTTCTGTTTGTTTTCTTTTATATGTATGTGCTGTACATAATTGATTTAAATTACTAAGGGTATATACTCCATACGGAGATGCTCCTACTTACAGGAGGCTTATATACAGAAAAAGAAACCGAGCGCCATCCGTCGTCATAATGATCGTTAACATAATACAACGATGACATTTAACGAATCGACATGTTTCAAGTTACAAAACATCAATATACAAATTGACAATTTACGAATAAAGAATTTTGAAATTGCACAGTTACAAGTTACAAATTGACAATTTACGAAATTAATTAAGAATTTTAAATTACAAAGATACAAGTTACAAATTGACATATAACGAATTAAGAATTTTGAAATTTCACAGTTACAAGTAACAAGTTGACCATTTACGAATTAAGAATTTTGAAAATTTCACAGTTACAAGTTACAAATTGACAATTTACGAATTAAGAATTTTGACCCCGGTTGCCGCTTTCCATACTAGACCACATAGTTGTAGTGGATGTGCAGGTGACCTAATTAAACATATGAAGATTCATAGTGACAAGAACCAATATTGCTGTTCAATATGTGGTAAATGTTTTAAGATGAAAAACAATTTAACAATTCACGTGAAAACACATACTGAGGAAAAAACACACGGATGTCCTACATGTGGTAAAAACTTAATAGATAAAGGAAATCTTACAAAACACAACAGAATTCATAGTGTTGAGAAAAAATATCGTTGTGAAATATCCATCAATTTGAAGGAACACATGGAAACACATACTGGTTTATATGATAAACCACGTGCACATGAATGTGATATATGTGGTAAAAGATTCAGGAAGAATAATTGTCTCACAATTCATATGAGGACCCATACTGACGAGAAGCCCTTCAAATACATGGTGTGTGGTAAGGCGTTTAGACAAAGCAGTAACCTGAACACACACTTGAAAATTCATACGGGCAATAAAAATCATAATTGCGATGTGTGCGATAAAACATATAATTCTCCGGGAGAATTGACTTCTCATATGAGAATACATACTGGTGAGAAACCCTATACTTGTGATACATGTGGTAAAGGTTTTACTCATAAAAATCGCCTGACTAAACATGTGGGCAGACATCCAGATTATAAGGCTTTTGATTGTGAAACTTGTGGTAAAAGTTTTAGATTAAAAAATAATTTTGTAAGTCACATGAGAATACACACAGGTGAAAAACCGTATAAATGTACCAAATGTGGTAAAAGCTTTGCTGAAAATGGGTCTTTAACAATACATACGAGAACACATACGGGTGAAACTCCATACAAATGTGATATATGTGACAAAAAGTTTTCCGTCTTAAGTAATTTACAAAGACACATTAAAAAGACACACAATGGTGATAGGCCCTTTCGGAGACAAAGCTCAGTTACAAAGACACATGAGATCACACACTGGTGAAAGGCCCTATGGGTGCGATACGTGTGGTAAGAGATATGCAGATTCTGGTGGATTGAAGTGAACACATACGGGCATTAAACCGTATAGCTGTGGTGTGTGTGATAAAAAGTTTTTAACTAAGTATGAGCTTACCATCCACCAGAGAGTACACATCGGTGACAAGCCATACACGTGCGAAAGATGTGGAAAAGGGTTTACTCAGCAAACACGTTACAGAGATCACATGAAGAAAAACTGAATTGAAATCTGATAAATTGATTTATATCAGGATTTTGCGTTAGTTCGTCTCAACGAAGTTGATGGTGACTAGTGGTGTATCCCCGGCGTCGGATTGGACATCTCCAGAAACAAAAATTGAAAGTGTTCTGAATTAATTTTAAAGACGACACGTTACAAAATGTCACACTCGTATTGGGATAATGTTATGTTCTGATGCCAGATTGAATAGTCATGTTGTTGGCAAAAGCATGTTAGTATCGAATTTGTAGAGGGGGGGGGGGGGGGGGGGGTCATACTTTATTTGCTTTTTATATGATCTGTTTAAATGTATACATATGAGGTTTCGGACAACTATGGCATATGCTTATAAATTAGAAGGTTTTCTTCAACTTGTGTTTAAAGAGGTTGTATTGAAGTTGATGATGATTAAAACATGAAAAAGCAAACACATTTTTAAGTGTTTTTTTTAACTTGAAGATATTAAAGTACAGATCATACTATAATGCAATTGCTAGAGCCAGAAAAATTAATTCTCCTTTGGATAAACTCAATTTTATAGATAAGAGTCCCCATGAAAAAACAGTCCAGGCAATTACTGAAAACTGTAATATTACATTAAAATGTAATATTACATAAATCTGTAATATTACTCTTTCCTGTAATACAACATTTTTTAAAAGGAAATAAGGGTTATTTCCCATTTGGTACATAAATTACAATTATTGCAGAAAACCATTATGTCTGTTTTTCTTTCTTTCAAAAACTAATAGTGTTTACAGTAAAACGACAACAACAACAAATTTATCAAATTTAATTTATTATGTTCATTGTTTACTTGACAATGAAAGCTAAAAAAAAATAATATAGATAACATACGCATGTACTGAATGGACAATTAAATTAAAAGAAATGTCACTGATTTCCATTAATTCCCATCATATGTTCGAAAGTCATAATTTTTATATTGTTAACAAATGTTAACCAGTAAAAAATATCAAACAGAAAAATGACAAACTGCATTCACATTTTAAATTGAAATTTTATGGGGACTCTTTTCAGAATCCAATCTATATCAAAGCTATTGCTCATTTAAGACATATAGTTTATGTATTCTGCTGTTTTAGGATTATACAAATCTTGCTGTACATATTTGCTTTTATTTAAAAAAAAAATCAGAACACAGTAAACAAGAACTTACAAAAACTATACATTTCTTTTTATATAATAGACTTAATGTTACAAAACAAGTTTTTAACAATAGTAGAATTAAAACACTTTATCTATTAGCTATATATTAGCCAATAATCATGTCTTTGTTTAGATAACTTTAATAAAATCAAAACAATACCCCACCCCCACACCCCACCCCAAATATGTTTTGTGTTATATGGGCATTTTTCAGGTACAAAAATGTACATGTATGCCTTTGGTCAATATTTTTTAAAGATAAATGCAATGAAATAGTCAAATCTTGACCTTGTCTAGGGATTGGGTAATAAAGGTAAAACAATTCTGCTACTTGCATATGCATCTCTTAATGTACAGTTATTATTTATACTTGTCTATTTCATTAATAAGTTGTGTAAATTTACACTTGGGATAAAGAAATATGCCAGTAACATTGCCTCTAGATCTGAATAAGGAAGATTCCCCCTTTATTGTTTCATTGCCATGCACGCAATCACTTTTGTATGAAGACCGACTTTTGAGTGAAAACTCATCTGATTTACTTAAAGAGTGTTACTCTCTCTCAAAGTCACTTTATGATCAAGGTTTATACTCATGGTACTCATATGTAAATCATATTAGGTCCGACAATAATATTAGCAAACCCAAAGATGAAACTAAAAACAAATAGCCTGCAAGAATCTTAGTAAAAAATACTATAAAAATGACTTCAGTAAAGATATAAAGAAATATATGACAATAAGATATCATCTCTTGACCAAAGTAGTAAACCTCTTTTGTTTAAGCATATAAAAACTGAATATAAACCAGAATTTTATTTGACATACCCTAATCTTGATACAAGAAAACTTATATGCAAATTTAGAATTAGTGATCGTTCCCTCCCTATTGAAACTGGAAAAAATAAAATATTCCACGCCCTCAAAGACTTTGCAATAAGTGCAAAGTTCTGGATGATGAATCCCATTTCATTTTATTATGTAAAATAAATAATGATTTAAGACATGTCTTTTTTAACGATTTAAAAACCCAATACAAAGATTTTTCTGATAACAAATGAAATATATTCTAAATCCAACTACTAGTCAGCAAGTGAAATCTTTAGGCTCCTTTATTAAACAGTCTATGGAACTTAGGACAGGGGGCACTTGAGGTCATTTGTTGTGTTGTGTGTTTAATATTTTGTTTTATTTTGGTGTGAATGTAAATGTCATCTTAATATTGTTGTTCATACATGTAATTGTTATGCCTTTGACCCTCTTATACGTGTAATTTGTGCTTAATAAAGTATATTAAAAAATTTATGTCCATAATTGGTGACACTTTAATAAAAGTAAACTATATTTCAATCGAGTTCAACTGTATTCAGATTTTTTTGGTCAAATTTATGTGGTGTATGGCTAGACATACTGTCATAGCATTTTTGAGCGGAATAGTTGTCAACAGAAAGTGGTAACTTCACTGTTGTATATCATGAATGGCGAGACATACTGCCATAACTTTATGGAGTGGAACCATGGTCAACAGAAAGTGGTAACTTCACTGAGCAGGTACATCACAGAATAAGTACTTAGATCATACATTCAGGTAAATATGATTGGTACCTTTTTAAAACAGTCAATAGAACAGGGACAAGTGACTTACTAGATATTATAGTGATGAATTATACAAGACCTAGTTGGAATTAGCTTTGAAATAGCTTTCAGTAACTGCTGCTAGGACTCTTAGATCGACACCTTGATTTTTCTTATTTTTGTTAGGTGTATTCTGTTTACTGAGTGCCCATCTGATGAATCGTGCCTTTTTAAAGTTTTTTTTATAGTTGGTTCTTATGTTATGGTGTTACACCACGAGTGGGGGTTGAGCGCTCACAACATGCTTAACTCCGTCAATTTCGTAATGTGTCGATCCCTAGTCAGTAAGTTGTTATTCAGTGGTTGTCGTTGGTTGCTTTCTGTCATCGTTTTATCTCACATGGCCCAAAGCTTTGCTCACTTGGCGTCTGTCGCCTGTCGTCATCGTCCGTTACGTTTTACAAAATCTTCTCTGAAACTACTGGGTAAAATGTAATCAAACTTTTCCACAATCATTATTGGGATATTTAGTTTAAACAAGAGTGCACACTCCTGTCGACGTCTTACTTATCATTGAATTCATGTTGAAAGTCTGTTATATGAAGGTTTTACTACAAGTATCACATAAACTTAAAATTATCAATGTTCTATGAAAATGAGGTCACAGTCCGATGAACCATGCCAGACAGACATCAGTGGCGGATCCAGAACTTTTTGTAAGATGGGGCCCGCTGACTGACTTAAAATGGGGCCGCTCCAGTTACGCTTCAGTGATTCCCTATATAATCAACCAAATTTTTTGCCACGAAAGGGGGGCCAGGGCCCCCAGGCCCCCCTGGATCCGCCTATGGACATGTACACCTTGCAATCATTCCACTAATCAAATATAGTGGTCCTATTGCTAGTTGTACATGAAAAACAGATTAAACCACAAAATATTAATATTGACCAAAGAAACATGAAAATGATATATCAAGATCATATGAACCGTGCCAGACAAACATGTACACCTTACAATCATTACACACGCCAAATATAGTTGACATATTGCTTATAGTATCTGATAATAGACCCAACCACAAAAAACTAATCTTTGTCCAATGAACCATGAAAATGGGGTCAAGGTTAGATGAAACCTGCAAGACAGACATGTACACCTTGCAACCATTCAATGTACCATATATAGTGGCCCTATTGCTTATAGTATCTGACAAAAAGACCAACCGCAAAAACTAAACATTGTCCAATGAAGCATGAGATTGGGTTCAAGGTCAGATGAAACCTGCCAGTCGAACATGTACACCTTAAAATCAATCCATTCACCTACTTTAGTTGACCTAATGCTTATAGTATTTGAGAAACGGAGTTGACCACGTAACTTTAACCTTGATCACTGATCCATGGCATTAGTTTCGAGATCAGGTGAACCCTACTTGACGGACATTTAGGCTGCAAGGAACCCATATATCAAATATATCTATCCTATTACTCGTAATAAAAGAGTGTTTCACTTTACAAAAAAAACTGGTTTTTTTTCAAGCAGTCATTGAACCATGAAAATGAGGTCAAGGACAATGGACGTATGACAGACGAAAACTTCGCAATATAAGGTAGCTGTATGCATGGTATGAAACATCCAGGTCTTCTACCGTCTGAAATATAAAAGCTTAAAACAAATAGTTTACACCATCAACTCCGCCGCCGCAGCTGGATTGTAATACCTTTGTCTCGCATTCTGCGAATTATGTCGCAGGCGAAACAAAAATATGACCGATGACCCCGCCTAACAACCAACATTGCCGACATGGATGAAAATAGAATATAGGGGTAAAACGCAAGCTTTGTCTATTATTAGAAAACCGCTATAAATAGTGAAAATCTTACAGGAGCAAAAGATTTGAGAATGTTGAGATCTGCCTATTATCTATTTAAATTAAAACAGTAAGACGACTTCTTACAGTAGTTATTGCCCTTAAATGACGAATATTTTAACATTTTATTTTGACCATTTTTGCCAATTATCTTGAAAACTATAAAAGATAAAGAAAAAACTTTAAAATTTCAAAAAAAAAAGACAAGATCTACAAATAAATTCATATGGCCAAAAAATGTCAGTCGACTCCTTATTGGAGTTATTGCCCTATAATTATTATTTTTACCAATGATTTTTTTCTACGTTTTTGCCTAATATCTCCAAAAGTGTAATAGTTAGATATAAACTTAAATAGCAAATAATGATCATCAAGACAAGATCTACAAATAAGTTAACTAGGCTGAAATCCTCCTTATTGGAGTTTCGCCCTTATTGACGATTTCTACCCATTTTTAGTGGATTTACATATTATCTTGAAAAGTATGATAGATAGAGAGAGACTTTAAACAGCAAAAATGATAAGATAAGATAAGGTCTACAAATTAGTCAACATAGGCGTAATCGTCAGAAGACTCCTTATTGGAATTATTGTCCTTTAATAACGATTTTAACATTTGTTTGCGTTTTTGCCTAGAATATCTTAAAAACTATACTAGATAGATAAAAACTTCAATAAGCAAAACTAATCAAACAACCAAGATCTACGAACAAGTCTAATGGTCGAAATCATTTGACTACTTACTGGAGTTATTGCTCTTCAAAGGGGCATTTATAGCTACGAGATATAAAAACAAATGAAATATGATTTTTTTTTTGTTCAATCATTAATGAAACTGATATAGTGAAATAAATTCGCTTTAAGCAGCCAATGTGGTTAAATGTTGATACATATTATCGAGTCAATGCATTGTTAATTGTTTATTTTAGACCTTTTTGTAATTTGGATATACGTTTTAGTATGTTATAAATCAAATATTAAAATTTGAGTCAAATCGGTGACCATGAATTTGACAGCTGATATCCCTTTAATGACGATTTTACCCGTGTTAAGTGTTTTGCCTACTATCTTGAAAACTAATAATAGATAGGTATTTATTAACAAAACTGATCAGCAAGAAAAGATGACCTATTAAAGTTCTTGCCTTTCAGTGTCAATTTTTCCATTTTTTTTTGCGTTTATACTTATTATCTTAAAACTGTAAAAGATAAGTAGACACTTTGAAAACAAAAAATATCAACAAGACAAGATCTACAAATAAAAGTCAAAGTATCCAGAAATTCTTAGTAGCCGGACACTTTATAGGAGTGATTGCCCTTAAATGATGATTTTTTTATTACCCTTTTTGTGTTTTGGAAAATAAATAAAGAAGATAGAGAGAAACTGTAACAGAAAAAAAATATCACCAATACAAGATCTACACTTTATTTTTTTAAATGAATTTTTTCTAGTCCACAATGTTGGAGAGTGTCCATTGTTAAAGATGTCTATAGACATAGCTGAGCGACCCAGGCTCTTTAAATCATCTAGTTTTAGCACACATCAGGTTGTTGGTTTTTTTTTTAAATTGCTTCACATTTTGTCATGTTGGTGTTCTTAAAGCCTAACTATACTATATGGGTTTTGACTTACGGTGCCTTACAGTTGTTTATCCACTCGTCCTATAGTCTCTGATGGAATTTGTCTCACTGGAAATCATCCCCTTATTTTTATATTTAACATATAACATTGTTCAGTGAACAACTTTTTACAGAAGTCTAAAGGTCAGTTGAATCTGTTGATTTATAAAGGATCTTGTGGTGCTCATTGTCTTCTTACATGGAGATAAATGAAAACAATGGAAAACTATCTATTACATAAGAAATCAGTATTTTGATAATCAGCCTGTCGGTCTAGCTCAAAGTTCATTTTAACATGTTTTCGTTCTGAATATAATTGCAATTAGTACCCACTGGACATTAAATACCCATGCTCTCATATGTAATGGCTTGAGATATTTTTACTCTATTTATACCAAGGAGTACATAAAAACCACAACAAAACTTACCACTTACCATTTAACGTGAGCAATGGCAATCAAATCAAATAAGTGACACTGTAAAATATTAAGCTGTTGCTGATATTATTTTCTCAATTTGCGTCGTTATATCAGAAAAAGTTAAATTTAGATAAATTGGAAGAAAAAAATAATCTTTTAAAGAAAATAAAAATGCTTCTGAGAGTAGATGAACTTTAGAACTAGACACGAAACGGGTTGTTTTTTCTGCCTTAAAGAAGTTTCAATACCATTCAATACGTTAAATACTGATTCGATATACTTGTATTTGGAGATGATTTTTTTACCAGCAAAGTAAACTTTCATAAAAATTTGTAAAGAGTTCCACGAAACCCAGTATCTTGCCTGAGATTGCTTCAGTCAAAACAGCTGCACTGATGACTGCAAAAATACCTTTTATCAGTAAAATACGGAAAAAGGAATAAAAGTATTTTCAATATTTTTAGTCAGGATATAAAGAAAACCTTCTGCATTATTAACATAAAATTCCATGAAGATTTGACAAAGTTATTGATGACTGAAAATTTTACCCTCATACTGTATCTAGATATTAACTGTAAATAAATAGAAGTCAATTTATAAAAAATAAAAATATGAACAAATAAAAAAAGATAAACCAAAATTTTTCTCTGGATATTTATTGTCTTTTGGTCATTAAATTTTTTTCTAAAGGTAAACCACTGCGGAATGTTATTTTTAAATATGATGATATTGTGTTAGGTATTGCTGAATAATTTACATATCTTGGTATTTTGTTTTCCGGAACAGGAAGTTTTATGTAATTCCACCCCAAGCGAATTGTAGTTTATTACCGTATTTTTTTCTTTGAAATTAATTTGATTGTTTGAACCGCCAGACAATATATTAGACATTCATAACTTAGTCTTGTTATAATTGGTGTAAAATTACTCATTTAGTAATTTTTTTTTTAGTTCAGCGGATTATTATCACTTTTTAGTTATCACAAATCCATATCTCTCATATAAATGGGTATAAATATTGAAATAGGTCAAGGACGATGCATTCGAATAACCAGCCGAATTTGATACCGAACGTCTTTCACTCGACTGCTGAAGCTGGGTTCGGATTTATGCCGCGAATTTATCTTTGTAAGCACACTATAATTGAAAATCGAACAATGCTGTACCTTCTTGTAGAGTGGTCGGAAACCGGCCGAAAACGACTGAAAATATTCAGGTTACAAATTATGTTGTCTTAATGAATAGATTAACTTTCGCTACGGCGCTTTTTTTCTCTCTCGGAAATCTACCTAAAACACCGAAACAACATTTAAGATTTACAGTGACACAATAATATACATTAATATCGCATAATTACATTACATGTATGTTTCATGAGAATCCGTTAGTTTGATTGGCTAACAACAACCGCGAGTCATTCAAAAATTAACCTTCATATTAAAATAAAATGTTACATTCGTGATGACACGTGCTTCCGCGAAAAAAGGACACAGGTAAATAAAAGAAAAAAACGTAATAAAACTTTTTTTCATGGTCATAAAAATGTTATTATAAGAAATTAATGCTTATTTTAGTAATTTGGTAGGGTTGTAAAAGTGTTGATTGTGCACACATTTTTAGAATGAAGCGCTTTTACGCCCCAAAAAAATTACAAAAAGAAACATTCAAACCAGTATAAACCGACTTTCATGCGCAAAGCATGTGTTTCTGGAAAAACCTTCACGACGTACATTCGATATTTAATTTTGGATTTAGCAATATAATTACAGATCTTTTGATAGCTCAAAAACTGAAACTGACCAGCTAAACGGAACTAAAAATGCCTCGATGGACAACAATACGTTAGTCGTAAGGGAGCTACCATTTTAATTTTAGGGGGGGGGGGGGGGGGGGGGGGCTAGGATGAAATTTGTGAAAAGGCAGGACAGGAGTTTTGAGTAAAAAAAAGGCAGGATGAGCAACTTTGCAAAAAAAAAGGCAGGATTACAATTTATGAAAAAAAAGGCGTTTAGACAAAACATCAACCTGAACAGACACTTGAAAATACATACCGGCAATAAAACTCATATGTGCGATATTTGCGATAATACATCTAACTTTGCGGGAGAACTGATTCAGCATATGAGAATACATACTTACGAGAAACTTTATACTTGTGACACATGTGGTAAAGATTTTACTCGAAAAAGTCAACTGAATTATTACGTTGACATACACTCAGATTATAAGGCTTTTGATTGTGAAACTTGTGGTAAAAGTTTTAAAAGGAAAAACCAACTTGATAGTCACATGAGAACACACACTTGTGAAAAACCTTATAAATGTGATGAATGTGGTAAAACGTTTGCGCAAAGGTTTAAGTTAAAATTTCACATGAAAACACATACCGGTGAAACTCCATACAAATGTGAAATATGTGACAGAAAGTTTTCATACCGTAGTAGTTTACAAACACACATTGAAAATGCACACAATGGTGAGAGACCCTATATAAAAACCTTGGAAGAAAAAGCAAAGTATAATATGACCAGTGTTGCTTCCTGCTGTTCAATATATATATGGTAAATGTTTTAATGTAAAAGGCTATTTTACAACTCGCATGAAAACACATAAGGAGAAAAAAACACACGGTTGTCCAACATGTGGAAATTTTTTTTAAGAAGAGTGCTCTTGCGAATCATATGAGGATCTATACTGACGAGAAACTCTTCAAATGTACCTTGTGTGGTAAGGCGTTTAGACAAAATAGTAACCTGAACAGACACTTGAAAATACATAACGGCAATAAAACTCATAAGTGCGATATTTGCGATAAAACAATTAACTTTCCAGGAGAACTGAGTCAGCATATGAGAATACATACTGGTGAGAAACCTTATATTTGTGACACATGTGGTAAAGGTTTTACTCGGAAAAGTCAACAGAATAATCACGTTGACATACACTCAGATTATATGGCTTTTGATTGTGAAACTTGTGGTAAAAGTTTTAAAAGGAAAAACCATCTTGACAGTCACATGAGAACACACACTGGTGAAAACCCTTATAACTGTGATGAATGTGATAAAACGTTTGCGCAAAGGTTTAAGTTAACATTACACATGAAAACACATTCCGGTCTATACAAAAACACGATAAAATGACACACATAAACGTTTGCGGAAAGGTATGATTTAACATTACACACGAGAACACATACCGGTGAAACGCCATACGCATGTGAAATATGTGACAGAAAGTTTTCATACCGTAGTAGTTTACAAACACACGTTAAAATGACACACAATGGTGAGAGACCCTATCACAGTGATACGTGTGATAAATCTTTCGGAGACAAAGCCCAGTTACAAAGACACATGAAATCACACAATGGTGGAAAACCTTATAAATGTGATGAATGTGTCAGAACGTTTATGGAAAGTTATTATTTACACATGAGAACACATACTGTTGAAACTCCATACGCATGTGAAATATGTGACAGAAAGTTTCCATACCATAGTAGTTTACAGAGACACGTTAGAATTACACACAATAGTGAGAGATCCTATTGCTGTGGCGTTTGTGATAAATCATTCGGAGATAAAGCTCAGTTACAAAGACATACTAAAATACATACTGGTGAAAAACCTTATAGATGTAATGAATGTGGTAAAACGTTTGCGGAAAATGGTAATTTAACATTACACATGAGAACACAAACGGGCGAAACTCCATACGCATGTGAAATATGTAACCGAAAGTGTTCATACCTTAGTAATTTACAAAGGCACGCTAAAAAGACACATAATGATGATAGACCTATCGCTGTGACCTGTGTGATAAATCAATTGGATACAAAGCTCATCTAAACAGTCATACGAGAATACATACCGGTGAAAAACCTGAAAAATGTGAGGAATGTGGTTAAACGTTTGCAGAATGAAAAACGTTGAAGCGACACATAGGAACACATTCGGGCATCATGTACAATGTATACCTTACAACACATTTATCCTTATTAACCTGTGTACGTTATTTCATTTGGCGGCATTTTGTCCAAGGGTATAGTTGTCTTTCTGATATTGTTTTACATCTAACCCCCTTGTTTTATTAATTTTGTATTTACATTGTGTCATAGACCAAATTTATTCGTTCAGTGTATGTTCACTTGTTTTTGTAAATACATGTGTGTGTGTATGTCTTTTGATTGAGTTAAGCCATTTCAATTGACATTTTATAGTGTGTCTTTCTATGTTGTGATGTTACACTGTTGTTTCAGGTAGGGTGAAGGTTGGCGCCTATTAAAACGTTAAAACCCGCTGCATTTGTTTGCACCTGTCCTAAGTCAGGAACCTGATGTTCAGTGGTTGTCGTTTGTTGATGTGGTTCATAAGTGTTTCTCGTTTCTCGTTTATTGTCGAGCCTTCGACTTTTGTCGAAAAAGCGAGACATAGCGATCCTACATTCCGTCGGCGTCGTCGGCGTCGTCGTCATCGTCGTCGTCGGCGGCGGCGTCCACAAATATTCACTCTGTGGTTAAAGTTTTTGAAATTTTAATAACTTTCTTAAAACTATCCTGGATTTCTACCAAACTTGGACAGAAACTTGTTTATGATCATAAGATAGTATCCAGAAGTAAATTTTGTAAAAAAAAAATTCCTGTTTTTCCGTATTTTACTTATAAATGGACTTAGTTTTTCTGCCAGGAAACATTACATTCACTCTGTGGTTAAAGTTTTTAAAATTTTAATAACTTTCTCAAACTATTCTAGATTTCTACCAAACTTGGACAGAAGCTTGTTGATGATCATAAGATAGTATCCAGAAGTAAATTTAAAAAAAAAAATCCTGTTTTTCCGTATTTTACTTATGAATGGACTTAGTTTTTCTGCCAGGAAACATTACATTCACTCTGTGGTTAAAGTTTTTAAAATTTTAATAACTTTCTTAAACTATCCTGGATTTGTACCAAACTTAGTCAGAAGCTTGTTTATGATCAAAAGCTAGTATCTAGATTAAGGAAATTTTGTAAAAAAAAATTTCCTGTTTTTCCGTATATTACTTATAAATGGACTTAGTTTTTCTTCCAGTTAACATTACATAAAGTCTGCAGTTAAAGTTTTTAAAACATTTATTAGATTCATAAACTATCCTGGATTTTTACCGAACTTGGACAGAAGCTTCTTACAATAAAAAAACTTGTATCGAGAGGAATATTTTTATTAAATTTTTTCCTCATCTCATTTTTGTTGAGCCTGCGATTAACAGCAAAAGTAGGCGAGACACTGGGTTCCGCGGAACCCTTACGAATTTTTTTTTATAGATTAGACCGTTGGTTTTCCTGTTTGAATGGTTTGACACTATTCATTTTGGGGCCCTTTATAGCTTAATGTTCGGTGTGAGCCAAGGCTCCGTGTTGAAGGCCGTATTTTGACCTATAATGGTTTACTTTTAAAAAATGTGACTTGGATGGAGAGTTGTCTCATTGGCGCTCATACCACATCTTATATCTTATATCTGTTAAACCGTAAAAGTTTTAAACGGGATATAAATTAAGTTTTCAATACAGAGTACATACTGGTGAAAAGCCATACATGTGTGACACATGTGGTAAAGGGTTTGAAATATCAAGTCGCTACAGGGATCACATACAGAAAAAATTCCAATAAAATTTGATCTAAATTACACAAATTATGATTTGAAAAGATCAAACATGAACTTATGATATTTATGATGAAGTCTAACTGCATATTTTTCGTTATGGTTAGATATTTATCAATAATTGATTGATTGCTGGATGTTTTTAATTGATTACCCTTGGAGATATATTTTGTATCAATTGTATTTAGATAGGAAGTTTATTGTCATTGTTTACATCGCGCAAAGGGAAACAAACTGTTTGGAATAGAATCGTTGTCAACATCAAATTTGTTATCATGTCCTTTTCAGAATAAGTACTAAAAAGTACAGGGAATGATCTTGTATTTTGAAGATTTAGTACGAAGTGTCTGACGAAAATAAATCTTAGTGGTGTAAGATTTTTATGCGATCTATATTATTCTTCGTTTGTACCAGAATTAATTTGCACCGATATTACGTTTTGGGGAAATATAATTATATCAAATACGCATACGTTTATTTTAATTTTATGATTATTTTCAATTTTTTTTCTCAAAATGTTTATTATTTTTAGTCAATTCGTTTATTAAGCTGTTAAAAATGAAGTAAAACAAAAACAAATAAATAAATATTAAAAACAATGAAAACTGAGCAGAAAATAAAATCTGCGTAATATAGGCAGAGTTCTTTCAATTTATGAATATGAATTAATAATGGTAGTCCGAGTTTTTTTGAAGTAGGAGTTTGTTATAGTCCTTCTTTGTCATATGTCGAGTTATCCAGCACCGCTCTGGATGCTGATGGTAATGATCAATGTTTTTCCCTTTGCAAGCATGCAGCCCTGAGAATTCGTCGCTTTTACAGCTTTCAATTCGATTTCATGGATGTGGCCAAACGTTCCACTTATTATTACAACACATAATATAGCAGGTTTTGTAATATTGGTGCAAATATTTCATTGTGAAGGGCCGATATCTTTCTCCGCTTATCTTTATAAACGATGGCCTAAATGTGTGACTATCTACCATAATTAGATAATAATCAACTGTCCTTAATTTTTTAACCAAGGTTTTTACGCAAAATCCTTTAATTTTGACCACTCAAAATTGCGCATTTGATCTTTTAATTTTGGAGCTTGAAATGGACACAAGACATTATTGACAACGGCACGTGCGC
This sequence comes from Mytilus californianus, assembly GCF_021869535.1. Classification (NCBI taxonomy): domain Eukaryota; kingdom Metazoa; phylum Mollusca; class Bivalvia; order Mytilida; family Mytilidae; genus Mytilus; species Mytilus californianus. The sequence goes on along the minus strand of NW_026262581.1, from coordinate 51,787,276 downwards.
CCATAGTTTCTAGCGATAATTTTTCATATCACTCTACTGTGCTGAGAACATAATTATCAGTCATTAAGATCAAAGGAAAATTTCGTAAAATAGCGATAATATGGAATATATAAGGCTTTGAATACAAAAAAATAATGAAATGAAAATACAACCTCTATAAAAATCTTGTCATTGGGAAACCATGCTAGTTTGAAAAGAAAAGAACTTGAAGTTTTACACCATTTAATTGAATTGAGTTTACGATGAAGATTAGACGGTATCACTGTATCACAATATCACAGTGTGAAAAGTCTGACAAATTTAAATCTAAAAGACCAAAACCAATCTTTGAGAAAAATCTATTGGATATACTTTTATATATCTTAAAATAGCTGTTTTATATACCTTCACATTGTATATAGTTTAAACGGTAGTAAGCGCTTTATCGACTTGTCTTACAAAAAATTCAACGGTCACAACTCTGTGGTGAGTAAGGAGCAGACACTGTCTGGCAACACCCCTGGCAAACGGAATGGGTACATAAAACAAGAAAATGTTATAAATTGAATGTCATTTATTACATATAGAATACATGTATTATAGATATAATAAATGTGGTGAACCATTTGGGTCGGAAAATACCACCAAAAATTCAAGAGTAGGGAGAGAAATACAAATCATGTGAATACACAGAACCCCGATCCAATCCTTCTTTTGCTAAAGGAGTTCAATAATCCCTGTTTTATATATACTAAAAGCATTTTATTTTACTATAATTTCCATTTGAGTCTGCGAATATCAATGTCTGTATGGTCAAAATTAAACTGATGATTTTGCTGATTGGTTGAAATTTACTTTTCGGAACGCATTGAATGAAGTCAGCGGTCTTCGGAATAACCTTAACTGACAGATGCTTCTAGAAAAAAATATATAGGCCATCGCTTCAAAAGTAAATCAAAAACCAACTAAAACATTAACGTATTCTGAAATGAGTTACAAAAATATATCTATAAATTCAGCTGGAATGTTGATTGAATATTGAGATTACAGAAAATATAGTGAGTCAACAAATTGTCTCCCTTGAAAACATGCGGTTTTTACATCGCGATGACCGTGAGGGCATTCTGATGTATTGTTGCCGACGAGATTTCTTGTGCTGCTCACAAGGAAGCTATTAAACCAAGTGTTCCAAATGGTGAAGTTGAAATCATCCCTTCGTAAATATCAAGGACGCCATCACGAGTTGGTTGACCGTTATGGAATAACCGTTTCACAGATGATATCGGATATGTTCCTTATGTCGTAATTACAATACCCTTCCCTTTTCACGAATGTGACCTACCGAATTAGACTATTCACCGGATTTGTAATAACATAAGCAACACGACGGGTGCCACATGTGGAGCAGGATATGTTTACCCTTCCGGAGCACCTGAGATCACCCCCAGTTTTTGGTGGGGTTCGTGTTGCTTAGTCTTTAGTTTTCTATGTTGTGTCATCTGTACTATTATTTGTCTGTTTGTCTTTTTATTTTTGGCCATGGCATTGTCAGTTTGTTTTCGATCTATGAGTTTGACTGTCACTCTGGTATCTTTCGTCCCTCTTCACTGTGACGGGCTGTCCGGCTTCCCCCACCAATAGAAATTGACCGCCACGAAAAATAGTACAAGAGTGCTAAAAGTGGTGTTGAACACCAATCAATCAATCAATCAATCAATCAATCAAAAATAACTAATTTATAGATTCAGGCATTACCGAAAATAAGAGGGATGAACTGAGATTTTGAAGCAATCATATTAGTTAAGGTGAATTAAACAAGAGTTTATAATGTCTTTGGTGCGTTAAAATATTAAAAAATATTAATAAAAATAATATGTACACAGCACAAATTGCGCCAATATGATTCAACTTTTTGCGGGAAAATATAAATGCCTACTCAAATCCAATATATTAGAAAAATCGAATTATCATGCTCGGAAGAGTGTCCACCATGCACTTGCACTGCACTATTGCACTATTATTAGAATAGTAGAATAGAATGATATACAAATGGATGAAAATTATATATACATGTAACTGTTATATACAAACATTAATATAATATATTACATGACAACAAACCAGAGTAATACTATACTGATTTGTATCACTACAATATAATAGTTATTACGGTGACGTTGAATTCCCTGTCATTTATTCATCATCCACGCACGAACTCAGAAAAAATATATATCTGTACATTAACCTCACTCTCAGGTATACTGATGTGATTTTTTTTCTGAGACAAGTACTTGTGACCATCCACAAGAACTTGCGATCATCCGATGTTCAGTACTTCAGTACTTTGATTTAACCCTAATGTTACCTCACTGTAAGTATAACAAAAGTACACCGATAAGGTAATATAACACAATTTACGCATGTTTTTTTTTCACCGAACTTTTTTTACAACTATGGCTTTATGAAGCTGAACGTCAAGTTGTACTCTGGGTATTATATCAGAACGTACCTTGTGCCACTGGGTACGTTTTACATAATGAAAGGTACTGTGCTGAAATTAAAGCTGCTGAAGTTACCCAGGTTAAAATCAATGACAAATTGGCAAATGCTGCTCTTCCAACAGGTAAAACTAGTTGGCATGAAGATAGAGTAATGTGTTCGGTTACTGAGATACGTCCTCATACAGAAATTTAGTGTGAGAAATGAGCTTGTCGGACAAGATGGAACGGTAATATTTACTTTCAGGGAACTAGGTTACTCTTTTGTAAGGAGCCCTGTTGGTCTCATATAAACAAAGAGTTGTGATTTTTAAAGTCAAGCGCTGAAGATGTAAAGTCTAGCGTGTAGATTTAAAGTCAAGCGTTGGAGATGTAAAGTTCAGCGCTGTAGATGTGAAGTCCAACGCTTCAGATATCAAGTCCAGCTCTAAAGATGTCAAGTCCAGCGCTGTAGATTTAAAGTCAAGCGCTGGAGATGTAAAGTTCAGCGCTTCAGATATCAAGTCCAGCTCTGAAGATGTAAAGTCCAGCGCTGCCAATGTTATTATGAATAAGAAGTGGTATGAGTGCCAATGAAACAACTATCCATCCAAGTCACAATGTGTAAAAAGTAAACAATTATAGGTCAAAGTACGGCCTTCAACACGGAGCCTTGGCTCACACCGAACATCAAGCTATAAAGGGCCCCAAAATGACTAGTGTAAAACAATTCAAACAGGAAAACCAACGGTCTAATCTATATAAAAAACGAGAAACGAGAAACACTTTTGAACCACACCAACAAACGACAACCACTGAACAACAGGATCCTGACTTAGGACAGGTGCATAAAAATGTCTAGTGCTGTAGACTGAGTATTAAAATTCTATTGCTTGAGATGCATGAAATATCCAGCGCTGGAGATATTTAACCCAACGCTAGATTTTGCATCTTCAGCGCTTGACTTTAAATCTACAGCGCTTGAATTTAAATCTACAGCGCTAGAGTTTACATCTCCAGCGCTAGACTTTAAAACCCTCAACACTGAATTTGTATGAGACCAACAGGGTACCGTACTTTTGTATTACCTACTTAGGTCAATATAAAGAAACATTGTGATTTGACAAAAGATTCAGCATCTACTGAACATTTTTTGTAAGCTGAGGGATAAATCGGGTGTAGAAAACTATGAAATAATTTTACATGCAGGTGAAAATGACTTTTTGAGTATTAAAGAAAAATTATATTCATTACATGATAAAAGGCTGCAAAGCACTAGTAGCATTAGGTTTATAAAAATAGTAGAGAAAGAAGACGGTCATCATACATGTTTACATCTATTCCTGAATATTATAACGAAAGTAACTGTGTGTGCAGGTTCTGAAACTGTGTTAGAAAGTGGTGAAAATTCTGAAAGGCTATCACTATCCCTATGGCCCAGGAAATACTACCGTTCCACCTAAAGTACAAGCCAAGGTGAACTTCATATTAACATTGTTACCGTCTTTACTATAGTTGAAAACTGTACCCAATGAATGTTAAATATGCGCTAAGTTTAAATGGTGGAAGTTTAGAAAGAATGAGAAGTTGGAAATCTGTAATTCCTTGTTTGAATGTTTGTTTTTGGAACTAAACAGTTCTCCGTGGTCTTGATATGTCAGAAATTTATTAAACTTATTTTGAAATCAGCAGACATGTACGTACAGTCGGTAACGATTCCACAAACATTAAATGAAATCGTTACTGTGGCTGCTGTTCACTCATAGAGAATTATAGGAAACAGTCAAAGATGATGCGAGGCTATGGATAAAACCTGAAAACTGAAACACTGCTATAAAGGTTGTGTACATAAGATATGAAAACTTACACATTTTTTATTTGATCTCTGTCCTTTACACAAATAGTCATCATATCAACCACTGGACGTTAAACAACCAACAATCAATCAATCATATCAAACTTCAAAACAGACAGAAGAATTATTCCAACTTTGGTTCATAAAAGTAATGGGCAACATAATAAAGAATTTTGTGTATTATGCATCTTCCTTATGCCTGTATCACTCTGTCCATCTCTTCATAAAAATTGTATATCACGGCGTTATGACGTTAAAAGTTTATAATGTATGACCCGACGTAGATAAGTTTGACCCAATGTTATCAAATCCTCTTTAGCTTTGCTGCATGGTTAAACAAAGAAAACCCTATTGTTTTTGTCGTGAAAAACACACAAATATACATTCCGAGACTATATTCGATTATCATATGTTTATCATATTGATATTGAAAAATATCAGCTTATCGTTATAATATGAGTTTTTTTAACCCGTTTGCTGTGCTCACTCCACAAAATTGTGACTCGCAGTTGATTTTTTACATTACATGTATTTCCTTTTAAATTTAAACATCGTCTGCATGTGGAGTATATACATATTCCATATTTTAGGGCTTGCGTTTCTTACAATGAATTCCTTGATAAAAGGTTGCTTCTAACAAGTTAGCCATTGCACTCGGGGTTTTTATGGTCAAGTTAATGTTATACCTTCGAAAGTTTTAAGGACGATATGATGATTTTGGTTAACCGTAATGGAATATAGATTTGTGTCAATAATAACCTTTCTTTGGCCTGTTTTCAATTAGTATGGCATCATCCGAATTTTTAGTAGTCACGATCAATACAATTGGTAACACTAGAAGATCAGGATTGCTTGCCTTCCATAGAGCATAGATCTGTCTTCACATCCGCTTTTTTGGGGGGTTCGCGTTGTTTTATTTATAGTGTTCTGTGAAGTGTTTCGTCGACTGTTGTTTGTCTGTTTTATCATTTTTTATGGCCACGCCACGTGAGTCTGTTTTTCTCCGACTTCACTATGAAAATTAGCTGATGCGGTATGCTTTACAATGAGACACCTATCCACCTGAGATCAAATGACGCAGATTTTTCAGTTTTATTGTCCCTTATTACTCCTTTTTATAATCAGACGACATAACACGCCCCCATCCACAATGGATGCTGACGCTGACGTTTATATAGACAGTGCAGCGTTGGATTGGTTGCTGTAATCAAAAGTAGTATGTCGATGAGCCATCTATTCAGCAGCTACATATTGTAGTTTGTAGATAATCGGATAATCGGGAGCTGATGATTCAGCACTTCCGTTAAGCAGTAAGGACGAAGACGTGACTGAGAATGAATAGGAGCCCATATCCCCTTCGAAGCCCGAATACTAGTAACAATTATATTATACTGGAGTATCCTGATTTTAACACTAATTACCATTTTCATACGCCCGTTTACGGGACGTATTATGGTATACCGTTGTCCGTCCGTCCATCCGTCCGTCCGTCCGTTCATCCGTCCGTCCGTCCGTCCTTCCGTCTGTCCGTCCGTCGTCAACATGTCGGATAATAACTCAAAAACGCTTTAACCAATTTGCTTGAAACTTTGATGAAGTGTTTATATCTATTGACGTGAGCTCCCTTTCGTCTTTATAAATTTTAGATTTTACGTTTCCGAGTTATGGGGTTTTATTCATTAAAAAGGGGGATTTTCCAGTTTTCGGACAATAACTCGAAAACACTTTCACCAATTTGCAAGAACTTTGGTGAATTGTTTATATCTATTGATGTGAGCTCCCTTTCGATTTTTATATAAATTTTAGAATTTACCTTTCCGAGTTATGGGATTTTATTCATAAAAAAATGGGTGATTTTCCAGTTTTCGGACAATATCTTCAAAGTGCTTTGGTGACTGGTTTATATCTATTAAGATAACCTCCCTTTAGTTTTTCATAAATTTCTGATATAACATTGAGAAGTTATTGAACTTTATTATTTGAAAAAGCGACGGGCGTATCATGCGCTCATTGCGTAGCTGTTTATTATCTTTGTTTTACTTTCTTGATTGGCTACCAAAACAGTGGATATGAGCCCACATCCCCTGTTTAGGTAACCAATGAATTTGTAGGATTAACCGAGATATTTCACTCCAGTATAATATATTCAGATGACACTACTTAGTTTTTCGTCATGAATATGCATGTAATAGAATATGATGCGGGAGTGAGCAAGATTACATACAAAACGTGGATGATATAAACGACCGAGAGATCATTGACGTTATTAGTAATCTAGAATTTATAAATAATTATTTTAAAATTTGATGTGTCGGCATGGTAATTTGCAGATCTAACATTGTTGGGCTAAATCATATCTTTATATATATATATTTTATTTACGAAATACTTTTCACATGTAAAATTGTTGTCTTTTTGTGTATGTATTAGATGTCTGTTTTCATGATAGTGTCTCATGAGTCGTTTTCGTCTGGCATCCTTTTATTTAATGTTAGGTTCTTATGACTTTGTGTACATAGATACTGTACTGGATGGTGACACTTTAATAAAATAAATTATCTGTAAAATTTTGCCAATGGGTGTAAGGATCTGTCAATAAATCAAATTCATATTCTTTTCAATTTCATTGTAAAAATTAGACAATAAGTACTCATAAATTTATGTTTGACGGGATTTTTCATACGTATATTGCTTCAGGGTGACAGTTGTACACTTCGTTATTCCTTTACCAGTATAATAAATAAATCTTCATTGAAAATTTCATTGTGCATAAAAAGCCGTGCACTATTAGGAAAAGATTTCCCATCCAACAAGCAAGAAAGTATATGTTTTGCAAATAAATATGAGCTACGAAATTCCATAAGGACAATATATACAGACTTTTGGTGAGTACCTTTATGTGAATGATAAACAATTTAAATACATTTCAAAATTTCAAATTCATATGCGATTAAGTTGAATTGAATTTTAAAACTCTTGACTGCAGTGAGATCACATGTACACTTCATATGCTTTGACACAAAATATTATTTCGATAGTAAAATCGATTTCTTAGACTAAGATAGTTCCAGAGGAACTCCGCAGGATTATTGAAAAGAGCCATTGAAATTTATTTGGTACTGTGCAAGTTTAATTTATTTAAGATGTAATTATTCTTTACCATAAACATGATGATACGCTGAATAGTATCGTCTAAAATGATTTCAACAATGTTCCTCTGTGAACGTTTGTTTGTTCCGCCTGGCAACAGTTCCTATGGAAGCTTTGTTATAACAATGCCATATCTGTTCCTTTTGGAAAAAAAAATCTATAATCTTTATTCCGTAAGGAACAATATTCCAGTAGAAATAATATTACAGAACAATTCTTCCATTTTGGAACTTTTATTATGAAGGACTTCTATTTCATGACACCTCATTTTCATCAATGCTCTTCTTAATTTGCCTAGTTATACATGTCACGATCAGCGAGAGTTAGATTTGAAAAAAAGTGGGAAATACCATTATCTCTTAAACAAACAAAAATTGCTACTCAAAGAAGTGTAAATATAAGAACTAGACACAAAACGGGTTGGTACTAACTAAAATTTAGAGTTATTATTGTTGGAGAGCCTACATGAATATTAATTAACCTTCATGATAAATTTACATCATATAGATTTTTTACTGTTCATCAACTTATTAAATTTCAGTGAATGTGGTGGTTTCTATATTTATTTCTCCGTGTTTGACAAGTGTTTACGGTCATCATTAAGTACAGAATAATATTAAAATATACTGAAATTCATCTCTGATATCTCCAGAATTATAAAGTAAACCTTTTCACTATTTTCTCTTGCAATAATTTGTCATCTAACAGTCTCAATAGGTAATTTATGATTTTCCGTTCTAAAACCAAGTAAAGTATTAATATTTTTGTAGTCTAGATTTAAAAAAAATGATGTTCTGTAGTTTTATGCAATTGCACCCCTCAATTAAATTGTAGTTTATTACCTAATTTCATTAATGAAATTTGGACTTGTTTGATCTGCCGGAGACAAATACATGTGTATTAGATAATTACTGCGTCATAATGTAATTAGGGTAAAATTACTCATTAAGTATGTTTTTTTTATATCTTTAAAGGATTATTGTCATTTTCCATGGCAGATGTCAAATATCAATATTACTCATATAAATGGGTATAAATATTGAAATAGGTCAAGGACGTTTCATTCGAATTTGATACCGAACATAAGTCTCGCTCGACTATTGCAGCTGGGTTCTGATTTATGCCATTGAATTAACTATGTGAGTAAAGTTTATTTAAAACTCGAATAATTCTGTGCTTTCTTGTGGTATATAATAACCGTTCGGGTTAATGGAGCGATCGGAGACCGCCGAAAAATAACGATTGACATTATTCGGGTTTACACTATTTAATTGTTACTTACAATGTAAGTTATATAGCTAGGGTGTTTATCTCAGAATATCATGAAAACGTTTTAAGATATACGTGAAACAAGAATATAACCTAAAATTATTAAGGAATATAGAAATGCAGACTTTCACGTCCAGACTATCATAAATAATTCTCTTGTGACCTATTATAATTATTATCTGTATCTTACACTGTACGGCTTACGAGCGATTCCACAAATGCGTTAAATTTCGACTAATGCCCACTCGTTCTGCAATCATATTATTGTGTAATAGCTTTTATATTAAATATCGATCATTAGTTACAATTGGATTTCTCAAAATCCTTGCGAGGAAATTGAATTTGATTTGATAATTCATTAGACCAATAATGAAATGAAAACTTATATTCCTTTTACTGAATAACTTTGAACTGTGTTTCAGGAGATTATAATGACCGGGAGGTACATTTAAACAATTGAAATACAAGAGCATTGAAGAAGATTTTACTGAAAATGGACATAGAGAAACCAAATTTTATTACAATGAAAAGCATTTTCAACTATAAAATTGACACGATAGCAAAAAGTCTAAAAGCCGTGGACGAAAAAGCAAAGTATGTTATGGCCAGTGATTTTTCGGAATATAAAGGACTGCAAAATGAAACCAAAATAGTTGATTCGAGTGACAAACCATTCTCTTGTGTCAAGTGTAACAAGAGTTTTAATTCCGGACAATCTCTGAAGACACACATGAAAAGACATGTCGGTTTTAAGCCTCACATATGTGAAGTATGCCATAAGCGTTTTATTGACAAAGGCGACTTGAAAAAGCATCTACGAGTACACAGTGGCGAAAAACCTTACAGTTGTAACATTTGCGGCAGAGCATTCAGTTTGCCAAGTAGTCGTTCGTCTCATATGAAAAGACATAAAGGTATCAAAGAACATCGTTGTGATGTATGTGGTACAAGTTTCACAGACAAAGGTGATTTGACAAAGCATATGAGAAGAAAACATGGTAACAAGAGACCATTCAGCTGTAACACATGTGGTAAAGACTTCAAATACCCCAACTGTCTGGTAATACACATGAGAACACACGCGGAGGAGCGACCACATAGTTGTGAGATATGTGGTAAAAGTTTTAAAGAAAAAGTTAGTTTAAAGTATCACATGAAAATACATACTGGTGATAAACCGTATAAATGCAATGTGTGTGGAAAAAGCTTTGCGTATAATACAAACATGAAAAGCCATATGCGAATACACAATTCAGAGGTACCCACTAGACCTTATAAATGTGTTGTTTGTGTTAGCAGATTTATTACGAAAGGTGAGTTAGCAAAACACCAGAAGATACATAGTGACAAGAACCCATATTGCTGTTCAATATGTGGTAAATGTTTTAAGATAAAAAGCTATTTAACAACTCACATGAAAATACATACTGAGGAAAAAACACATGGTTGTCTTACATGTGGTAAAAACTTTAGAGATAAAGCAAATCTTACAAAACACATGATCACTCATAATGATGAGAAAAAAATTCGTTGTGAAATATGCGGTAGATGTTTTAAGCTTTCCAGCAATTTGAAGGAACACATGGAAACACATACTGGTTATGATAAACCACATGAATGTGATATATGTGGTAAAAGATTCAGGAAGAATAATTGTCTCACAATTCATATGAGGACCCATACTGACGAGAAGCCCTTCAAATGCATGGTGTGTGGTAAGGCGTTTAGACAAAACAGTAACCTAAACACACACTTGAAAATACATACGGGCAATAAATATCATAAGTGCGATATGTGCGATAAAACATTTAACTCTCCTGGAGAACTGTCTACTCATATGAGAATACATACTGGTGAGAAACCCTATACTTGTGACACATGTGGTAAAGGCTTTACTACGAAAAGAAACCTGACTACTCACATGGACATACATTCTGATTATAAGGCTTTTGATTGTGAAACTTGTGGCAAACGTTTTAGGTTAAAAAACCATTTTGTAAGCCACATGAGAACACACACTGGTGAAAAACCTTTTAAATGTACTGAATGTGGTAAAAGTTTTGCTGAAAATGGGGCTTTAACAATACACAAGAGAACACATACCGGCGAAACTCCATACGAATGTGAAATATGTAACAGAAAATTTTCCCATCTTAGTAATTTACAAAGGCACGTTAAAAATACCCATAATGGTGAAAAACCCTATCCTTGTGGTTCGTGCGATAAAGCATTTGGAAGCAACGCTCAGTTACAGAGACACACGAGAACACACACTGGTGAAAGGCCATACAAGTGCGAAACGTGTGGTAAGAGCTATCAAGATTCTGGTGCATTGAAGCGACACCAAGGAACACATACGGGCATTAAACCGTATAGCTGTGATACATGTGATAAAAAGTTTTTAACTGGATATGAGCTGACTATCCACCAGAGAGTACACACCGGTTACAAGCCATACACGTGTGACAGATGTGGAAAAGGATTCAATCAGCAAACGCGTTACAGAGATCACACGATGAAAAGCTGCATTGAAATCTAATTTATCATATAAGAATTTCATAAAAAAGAACTAAATTGTGGAACTTTAATAGAAAATTGTAGCCTGCACATGACAATATGTGTTTCACGTTTTCTTTAGATTGATTGTATATATGTTTAATGACTGCTTTAATAAGGAATGACAAATTAATAAAGCAATGTATTTCTAATTGAGTGATATTGTCCTGAAAATTTATTTTAAATGTCTTGAAAGACGAAACACACTGCTAATATCGTACGGCAGAAATGGACAAATGTTGCCAAACCAAATATTAACCTCTTTACGATATATTTCAGAATACATTACTTGTGACCGGAGACTATCATATATTTTAGAGGTTCGTAAGCATGTGAGAAAAACATTAGACAATATCTTTTCTTACGACCCCTTTCATCAAGTTCGACCTACCATGAATAACCTAAAAATTGTTTTGTGTCAATTGTAATTTGATATTTTGCTGTTGTCCTGAATATGCATGAAGTATTTGCCAATGGACGTTAAGCAAACAACAGTCAGACAATCGTACAATGTTTTGTAGGAAAAATGATTGTGATTATTGTTTTTTCTGTTGACAATATAGGTATTTCTTAAACAAGAAACTTATCAAACATAATAAATGTAGTTATGAATAAAAGAAGATGTCGGGTATAAAACGTCTGGTAAGGTAGTAAGTAAGGAAAAATTAATTCGTTACACAGTGTGCTAGTGACCTAATGAGTAGTTTTTTACTTTTGTTCTAAATTGAAGTGGATTAATTTGTGGTATGCAGCGACATGTATTCGTTTAATGGATGCATCGTGGGATAGCATCATTTCTTGATACATGGTGTTTATATTTGCAAAGATTTTATTTAAAATTGTTTTTAACTTCGTAAAACTGAAATTACCACAAAAATATAGCATTTATAATTAAAACATTTTTGATTTACATCATGAATCGCCAGTTAATTAACGATCCAATCGATATATTCATTGTTTATATAAAATGCACATGCGCAGTAACAAAGTCCTGTTCAGCGCTGAAAACGGTGGTCACGTGGATTGTATTACGCATGACCGTACTGACGAGAAGAGGCGGTTTGGCCAGGATACCAGGCTAGACAAACGTGTTAAACAATTCTGATTTGTTAATATCACTACAACTGGGACTAGACAAAAATTCTACACCATCAATTATGTCTTGCATCACTGGTAAGGAATATCTGTTCCCAATTGAAGAATCTAGAAATCTTAATCTTTCTAAATGATATATAGTATACTCAATATTGGATCATTTGTTGAAGGTATTTTTTTTTATAATCCTGACTTTCATAGAAACAATGTTAGTTGAAATGAACTTTTTTGGTTAAGTATACATAGTTGTTCTTCGGTAATACTATTGATGTACTAGTAATCTTAAACATTTTTTATACATAACCAAACATGCATTGATATCCAGATATAAGCACTAATGGTCTTATTTTCTCTCAATACTCATTCACATGCATTAGCATTTCGCACAACGTAACATTTTTATCAAGCTGCTTATGTCGTCTGTACACCAAATCAGTTGGATGTGTACTGATTTGATTCATGACTGGGAGAACATGGTTTGTTTATTAGTTGTTGTTGGGCCTTAATCTAGCTACAAGTAACTGCGAGGACTTTTATATTGATACTTTGTGTGCCTTGTCTTGTTGTGCCACCGCGCTAGTCGAAGGGGGCATTAAGTGTTACCCTTGACCGTCCATCCATCCGTCCATCCCAAAAGTATTTTCACATACTATAAGCAAGCTTAAGCGGGGGCATTCGTGTCCTCAGACACATTCTTCCGTTTTATTGTTATATCATTTTGTGAATACACGTAGTACCAATCTAATTAGTCAAGACCTTTCAAACTGATTTTTACAGTGTGTTCTTGTATTGTGTTTTCCTTTTCCAGGTTGGGAGGAGGGTTGTACAATCGCAAATGTAAAAAAAGACCCACCACAATTTAACATTACAAATTAAAGATCTATAGAGTGTCGATATGTATAATTGAAATGGAACATTTTTGAGAGTACGACAGAAACTTGTAGATATATTAGAACAATCTATGTTTAATAATTTGTGTATATAACTTATTAAAGTTGGTTTTTATATGCTACTCTATAAGGCGAAAGGAACTAATTTGACAAATTTTCAGGAAAACGCTTGGCCCAAACCGAAAGTGATGTATTTTCGATTATACCGATTGTTTTCGCATTTATTTTAGCATATTTTGTCTACAGGCATAAACCATCCTCGCGGTTATTAGCATTTACATTTTGTATGCTTTTTCAGTGCCACATTTTCCCATCCGTAGAATATTTTGAAATTCTTTGACATCCCATTTTTTTTTACTAGGTTCTAATATGGAAAGACAAATCCAGTTATGTATGACTGATGTGTAGTATGCAAATGTCACCATTCCAGATCATATGAGATGACTCAAAATTGCGCTAGACATATGTTTGTGTATGCCTTTTGTAATAGAATGTGTTCTATTTTTATCGCAAACACTTAGTGTTTCATTTTTTCTAACACATGTAGCTCTATCCATGCTATAAAGTCTTTCCAATTTTGATGAAAGATTGTGTTTTGGATTTCCTGTAGCAAAACTATGTGGTAAATTTTCCACCTACTTCGAAATCGAAACATCTAACCTTACTGAGTTTGTGTTTGAATCAAGATTCAAAGGAAAGACCCTAACAGTGCATAATAAAGATTTTGACTTTTCTACTTTAACTTCAACAGCTTCTTCACAACGTACGGTAAAAAGAATATTTTACTGAACAGTCATAAATACATCAGAAGTAAGGTATATTCGAGATCATATTTGATTTTATAGAATTGATCGGTCAGTAGGAACAGCTATCAGAAGGACTATGCGATATTTAAGTGTACGAAAAAAGGCCCATGAAAATAACATAACAAATTTGAACTAAAAAAAAGTACATCATGGTGGTAAAAAAACTACGATAACTACTCCGAAAGCAAAGATAACAAAGCTTTTCACCGAAAACCAAAGATTGAGCATTGATTTGAAGAGTATTAAAAGCTAAAAATTTCTTAAAGGTTTACCTAAACGACTACTGCAATCCATGACTCGGGGTAGAAAACTTTAGTGTTTCGAATAATTCAACATTTTATAAAACTTTCGAAGGAATGACCACCTCTAAATCACTTGGAACGCTGGATGCAATAGTACTATCCTCGTTGTTATAGGCATATATCAGGGAAATTATGATAGAAAATCCCTGGAATATCGTATCAACTGGAGATCTATACTCCATATGCAGGCGCTGTTGGAATTTTGCTTCTCAAAAATGGAAAGTTCACAATCAGAAAATTGAAATCATATCGATTTTCGAAATTTAAAATTTTATTTCTAAACCAAACCTCAATATCAATTTCTGGATATAATTCAAAATATAAGATAGACTTCAATGGGTTCGTTGGGATAGAAGCAGTCATATCATATGTTCTCGTCTTCATGTGGATGTAATATTTGCCACTGGACGTTAGACACATATCCATCAACCCAACCATCTTTTCAACATCGTTGCTTTCCTTACCGATTCAGCTTAGAGCTTTCATGAAGTCCAGCGTTTCATATGAAGCATTTTAGTAAGGATATGAATATTTTTTATTAGTCTATGACTAAATCATTGATTTTATGGTTGATTTATTTGGATTCTACATAGCATGGTAATAATATCTAGTTTTATAAATTTATATTTTTTTTTATTTACGACGATGCATGTCAGCTGTTATATTCTGCCGTTGCCACTTAAGAAGATGACATCAAACTTAAAAAAAAGAATAAAAATATGAAATACAATTGCTATCTAAACGCAATTTTAGTTATACATCATTGTTTGTAGAAAAAAATACTGCCTTTATCAATAGTAAAACTAAAAAAAACAATAGATAATTGCATTCGATTTATTATCCTCACATCGTTATATGCATGATGTGCTAACGCCAAAACATATTCCATTTCTGAGAAGCAAAATTCGAACAGCGCCTGCATATGGAGTATAGATCTCCAGTTGATACGATATTCCAGAGCTTTTCTATCATGATTTCTTTTCTTTTCTTTTTTAACCTTAAATTCAAATTGAGCATAAGTACTATTTGACTTTCCAAACTTTTGGCGTTAACACATTGTGCATATCTGATGATGTTAATCATAGGAACACTTATTGCACTCATCACATTTATTATTAGTATACATACTATATAACCTTTCGGAAATAAAATTCTCTAGGTATATATACTGTATTAAAACAAATCTTCTCGTGTAGGGATTTGGTGTTGGTGACTGATAGATCTTTAATAGTCTCTGTTAAATTCATTCACAGCTTTCTTGCATTATCACTGTTATAAAAATAAGGAGATGAGATATGCTTGACATATTGTACTTACCCTTGTCCATTGGCAAAGACAGTTTTTTCCTTTTAAAAGATTTTTTTTATATTGTGTGACGTTGGGTAGCTGTTCCATTGAACTATACCCAAAATCTATTTTTATTCATACTTAATCACGGTTCGATTCATGCTTATTGGCAAGTATTTATCAATAAGCGCAGCTACCTCTCATATTTATGATAGTACGATTTCTATTTTGTCATTGTAATAATGCACATCCGAAATGGGCTAGTGTGAGCTTTTGCTATCACATTGCGTCCGTCGTCCGAGAGATTCAGAGATTTCCTCCTTCGAACTACTGAACCAATTTGAATAAAACTTTAAAAGATTAATCTAATAGTATCTTAATTAAAAGTTATTGCCTCATTTACCAACATGGCTCCTAGAACATAAGGGTAACCTTCAGACAATACTCTCATAACTTCTAACCATAACAAATACAAAAAATCTGACAGACATGAGCACAAATATTTAGAAAATCAAAATCTATTTCCTTTCTATTAGTACTAAAATTTCCCAACGACTCTTTTTAAGTGTTATTGTCCTTAAAAGTAGATTTTTGATCAATTTCAGCTAGTTTACTAGAATAAAGAGATGTGGTACTAGTATGATTGCAATGAGACAGTGAGCTTACTAACTTGAAAGCTGTAAGGACAGTTGAGAACAGTAATGATCAGCAGTACAAGATCTTGAAAAATGCTACTTTAAACGAAACAATGAATTGACCCCTTTTTATACTATTTACCCTTCCGGAGAACCTCAGATCACCCCCAGTTTTTCGTTGGGATTCGTGTTGCTCAGTTTTAGTTTTCTATGTTGTGTTTTGTATACTGTTGTTTGTCTTTTGATCGTTTTTTTTTTGCCATTGCATTCAGTTTGAAAACTAATGTTGTTTTGGGTTTTTTTTCTTTTCTACTGGGGTATTGAACTAAGGGTGTCTAAATGTTCGACGATTGATTTTTCTTAAACTCATGTTAAATTCTTCTAGGTCAATGTATTTTCAAATTTCAATGTAAAAACTGGGGGTAACGGACTATGTTTTCTTCGTAAAAATACATTGAAATTCAATGAGAGAACTGCTTTTCATAAATTTATACTTAAGAAATATCAAATAGAAAAAAGTCATGGGCCTTATTTTCTTGAAAAATCTCCCCTAAAACAAATTTTCCTATCAAATTCAATATGATTATCTGCCCTTAATTTTTAAGGGATTTTTTTCTGAAATCTTAAATATACTTAACGACACTTAATTTTTTGATATTCTGATCTTAAAGAGCCAGGAACCCCAATAAATTGCCCTGTAAAGGTGTTTTTTTAATCTTCAATTATTAAAGTAAAACTTTTTGTATTTGAAAGTATGATACGAAAAACTGTATATCTGCTTCATGCTTATAAATATCATTAGCCTTAAATAGGAATAATTATTATTATATTTCATTTTCGTTCATTTTTCTAGAAATTTGTTAATTTTTTCAACCTTTTTTCCTTATTTCATATGTGACGCCACCCCTAGCCCATTGAAATTTTTGTTGAAAACTAAAGGCTATATCAGCAAAAATATTAGTGGGCGATAAATTTTGCAGAATTTTGCAAGAAATCAGTATTTTACGAAATCCAGCTACATCTGTGACGTCACTTATGACGCAATTGGTGAAAATCTATTTTAGCTGAAACAAATGAACATTTTAACATATGTTTTCATCAAATTTTCCCCACATTATCGCCGTGAAAAAAAAAGATGTTTAGGGCCAAAATTAGGCGTTAGTGAACAAACTCCTTTCAAGTTTTAGATGTTGCTGATGCGTATTAAATGATACTACTAGGGAAAAAAATAAAGCAAAAAAGCGTTTTTGTAACATACTCAGAAGAAATGACCAGAAAAAGACACCCGATCTACCCCAAATCAGCCCCTTTAACTTCATTTACCTTCATAGATGGAATTTCTATAGCCTGCGCCACACATTCTAGAAATTTCCCCCGAGCAAGGCATGTTGCATTGCAGTTCCGATGCTTGGGGATAGCCAGGTGTGTGAAGGTAGTTTCCACAAAGGCACCAATCACGATACTGAAAAATAGAATTTTGAAACATCAAAAGTATACGAAACTCAGTGTTCCGAGTTTTAATTTGAATAATGAATTGGCATGTACAAGTAATTCGTCAAAGACATTTTGTCAGATATCAAAATTATTTGTCCACCTCTTTAATATAAAAAAACCCACCAGAAACGACCATCACAGTCAATTATTTCTAGATGTAAAACAACTGTTTAAGTGTTGGTTGTTTGTTTTTGAATTTTTTTTAATAATAGAATATACCCCTAAAGAGAGAATATGCATCCCTATTATTGATTTACCCTTCTTATAAAACAATCTACAGGAATGAATATATATCCGTTTGTTCAATATGCATGATCTGTTTGCACCACAAGATTAAAAGTTGTTAGAATAAGAATGAGGGTTGTGTACATAAGATTACTAGTATACAAGTCGTGTACACAAGATGGTTCATTCCCCTTATTGCCACTTTTTAAAAATCGGGTAAGAAAAGTTAAAATTGCATGTGGGAATAGGTTGTTGTCTTCCTTGTATGGAACCTGCAGACCTGGGGCCAGTATCATAAAAACCTATCTTAAGTTTCATTTCAAAGAAAACTTACGAACGCTTTACGAGAAAGTTACGATGGTGCTAAGAGCGTATCACCAATCCCCTCGTGAGTTACTCTTAACAATTTTACAGCTATCTTAGTGTACACTTACGACTGCGAGTTAAGATAGTAAGTACTCTTATCGACTTTTCCGAAGTGACCGCCTTTGATTTTTGAAGAAAATATTAGAATTCGAGGCAAAATCGATAGTAAAAGTCATCTATGCGTTTAATAGAATGGTCGAAAAACATACTTAAATTCAATACTTGTTTTTATTGTTTGTTCTTATGTTCTACTGTTACACCACTGTCTCAGGTTAGGGAAAGGTTGACGCCTACAAACATGTTTAACCCCGCCACATTCTATATGATCCTATATGTGCCTGTCCAAAGCTCGGTCCAAAGTCATTAGTTGATTATTGAGCATTGAGTGTTATTGAGTGGTTGTCGTGTTTTGCTCATATGATTGTCGTTGGTACATGTCTGTCATATATGTTTTTTAGTAAATTGTTTTGTTATAAATAAGGCCGTCAGTTTTCTCAGTTGAATAGTTTCATATTTTTCATGTCTATTCCTTTTATAGCCGACTATACGGTATGGGTTTTTCTCATTGTTGAAGACCTCAAGATTGCCTGTAATTGCTTACATGCATTTCATTTGAACTTTGGTGGATAGTTGTCTTATTGGCAATCATACCATATCTCCTTATTTCATATTAAAGAAATATTTTCAAACATTGAATAAAAAACAAAAATGGCAGAAGGAGGTGCTCCAAACGGTCCGAAGAAAACAAGGGACGATTTTTCTTTCCCTATTGTTAATTTTCCATTTTTTGACGGTGATGTTCCTTTGGCACCGTCTTGCGGTGTTAATATTTCCCAACTCGTTCGCTATGTCCTTGTCTGTAGTGACGTTTTAGATTTCAATGAACGTAAACTTATCAGGACTTATCACTCCTTTAAATAAACTTATTCTAAAAGGTTACCAATTCAACGCTGTTATTATTATACCTTTAATATTGTTTTGATTGGTATAAATATTGATTTTGTTATCAGTAAATTAAAACCATACTAAATAATATTGTTATACACATATGCACTTTCACGGTACTAGAATCTGTCGATACCCATATTTTGGCATTGCAAAAGGTCATGTGTTTCTCTGACTGTTAATGACGTCTTTACACTAAATCCATTGGATGTTGGGTGTGTACTGACTGATATTTTAGTCTTAGATACAAGATTTTTTTTATTAGTTGTTATTGGCTTTGAACACTGGACACTTTTAATTTGCAAAACACTCATTTGCAAATCCGCCGCCGCCTCTCCTTAGAGCTACAGTGTCATGTATATAACCAAAATGTGCGGAATTACATGGGATTCAATAAATTCATTGCTTTTCTGCTGTTATTATTATATCTATTTTGTAATTTGATTTAGAAAAACATGGGATTTTCAATATCCCATGGGATAAGGCAAATCCCATGGGATTGACCATTATCCCATGGGATTTTGGTTAAATCCCATAGGATTTTTTGGGGTCCCATGGGATAATTGTAGTCCCATGGGATATTTGTTGTCCCATGGGACAAAAAAAATCCCATCGGACTATAATTATCCCATGGGATTTTTAATATCCCATGGGACAAAATAAAATCCTATGATTCAAATTATAAATATACAGTAAATAAATGTGTATGTTACAATGAATTCTGTTTGGTAGTAAATTGTTTTAAGATGAATCTTTTTAGTTGAATATCTTTTTTTTCCTTGGAAATGTTAATGCAATTATATTGTTCTATAACTGTTCAAAACTAAACTTTTAAACAACAAAGCAGATAATGTAAGTATCAATATATGTTTATTTATGAATTCTAGAATACTTTTTTGAAACACAATTTTTTCCCATTTGAAATCAATGAAAACTCTATTAATAGGCTTAACATACTAGTAGCTTTTTACATAAATCTATTTTTTTTTCAGGATATCCCTCCACCCAAAAAATTAATAGTTTCTTATCATCCAGCATTGTGTGATTGTAATGTATAGTCCACTTTTTTGCCATTCAGCACAGAACATTGTCATTATTGTGGTTTTAATATCTTTAGATATTTAATAGAACTTCAATTCATTGGCTGAGTGATGAAAATAATAACTGATCTGACTTTTGTCCTTGAATTTATTTTGGTCTTGTTTCTGTGTTTTCTCCTTTTATTCTCAGTGATGAATTTCAATCCTTCTGAAAAAGAACCAATAAAATCCGAAGTTATGGATAATAAAAAATTGTTTGCATACATGTAGCAAGAACATATGATTTTCAATAAAAATAGCTATGCGGTATGGATTTTACTGATTGTTGAAGGTTGTCCAGGGTTATCAGTTGCTAACCTCCTACATCCTTTGGTCTCTGATGGAAAGTTGTCAAATTAGCAATATACCACATCTTCCTATTCTAATTAAGGAATGACTGTAATATTTTTTCTGTCTATGAAGAAATAACATAAAATGTGGTGCACACTGAATAACCCTCGTAGCGAGTTATTCTAAAGTGTGCACCACATTTTTTATGTTTTTTCGAATAGACAGAAAAAATATTACAGTCATTTCTTATAATTTAATTCTAAATTCCATTTTAAACCGCCCGAGTAAACCATGAAAAAACGTTGATGACGTCACGGTCACATGACAAAATTATGTCTATGAGCTGATAAACAAAACAACGTCAGCCAATTAGAAGACGCGTTACATCCAAAATTAAATTATTATTATATAACAATCAATTTATTTATTCTTCTTTATAACATTTGGGTATTTTCCCCAGTTATATATATATAGATTAATGTTAAAACTTTAGGCAATTACAATAAAATTCCATTTTTCACAAGAATTTGCAATATATTATACAGAAATCCAACAATAGAAACAGCACTTCTTTAAGCTTCTGAAGTTCTGAAAGAGTTCCACTTGTGTTTTATTTCAATTAGAAAATACATTGAACTCTTTGGACATGTTGGAAATTATAACATTGATACAAAAAATTATATTGGTTTTTTTTTCTTATTTTTGTGTTGTTCGGTTGCTGTCTCATTTTTATATATGGTTATACATATATCCTAAATCTTCTTTTTTATATACTTAATCATTAATACACAATGTAGTAAAAATGGGATATTTTTTATTTTGATAATCTCAAAACATTATTATTCTATCAAATAACTTATTTCCAAGTTCACAAAACACCAATGTGTCAGATATTAATTTTAAGACTTGTATAAACATGATCAACAAGCAGTTGAAACAAGGAATTATTTGGATCTGGAATAATTTTGAATTCTGGAAAATTGATGAGTAATTTATGATGAAAACTAACCCAACTAAATAGGGTTAGCCATGCACGAATGGCTAAGGGGGGTTAGTTAGTTCATACTGAAATGATAGTGAAATTAAAATTAACCTTAGCCATGTGCGCATGGCTAACCCTATTTAGTTGGGTAAGTTTTCATCATACATTTCTAATCAATTTTCCAGAAGTCATAATTATTCCAGATTCAAATAATTCCTTGTTTTGACAGGATGTCATGCAAAAATCTCACTAATATTAAACTTTCACAAAAACTCCATACTCAGCGAGTACTATTAAAGTTCTAAGTACAGGACAAATTCCTAGTACAGGACACAATGCCTGGCAAACACTAGCATGTGTCAATGTCTAGTCAATCATGTAATCAGGCTCAAAATCTTAGTTTGGCACTGAATTTAAAAATTCACCACATAACGAACATGTGTATGAAATTCAACTTCATGGTAAGCTATGTACCATCCCTTTGTGGTATTCCAATATCCAAAATCTAAATACATGGTTAGATTCAGCATATCAAAGAACCCCAAGAATTCAATTTTTGATGAAATCAAATAAAGTTCAATTTTGGACCCTTTAAACCTCAATGTGGACCAATTTGATAACCGGGCCCAAATATCAAAAATCTAAATACATGGTTAGATTCAGCATATCGAAGAACCCCATATATTCAATTTTTGTTGAAATCAAACAAAGTTTAATTTTGGACCCCGATTTGGACCAACTTGAATACTGGGCCCATAATCAAAAAACTAAGTTCATGTTTAGATTCAGCATATCAAAGAACCCCAAGAATTCAATTTTTGTTAAAATCAAACTAAATTTAATTTTGGACCCTTTGGACCTTAATGTAGACCAATTTGAAAACGGGACCAAAAATAAAGAATCTAAATACACGGTTAGATTAGGCAATTACCCCCAAAATCAATCCCAGCCTTCCCTTTGTGGTATGGTACCTTGCAGTACAATTTCAGAGAGATCCATACACTTACATACAAGTTATTGTCTGGAAACTAGAAAAAATGCAATGAAGTTTATTAAACTAAAGTTATTAGCAAATTTCCAATGGAATTTATTAACAATAAAGTTTTTGGCAAATTTCCAATATACATAATTTAAAAGCAGTTTAGGTGAGATAAACAAAAACGCTTCATCAGCAACATTTTATATTGGCAAATTTCCAATGAAGTTCATTAAACTAAAGTTATTGGCAAATTTCCAATGGAATTTATTAATAATAAAGTTTTTGGCAAATTTCCAATATACATAACTTAAAAGCAGTTTAGGTGAGATATTCAAATGAGTTTCAATTACCAACCTTACACTGCCTTTAAAATTATGTTTTGTACTTAAGTAATTGTCCATTAACCTGGAAACCCTTTTCCCCCCCTTTTTTGCACCTTATTCCTTAACGGTTTGAGCCATAACTCCCAAAGACAATTCTTACCATCCCTTTGTGGTATTCCAATATCCAAAATCTAAATACATGGTTAGATTCAGCATATCAAAGAACCCCAAGAATTCAATTTTTGATGAAATCAAATAAAGTTCAATTTTGGACCCTTTAAACCTCAATGTGGACCAATTTGATAACCGGGCCCAAATATCAAAAATCTAAATACATGGTTAGATTCAGCATATCGAAGAACCCCATATATTCAATTTTTGTTGAAATCAAACAAAGTTTAATTTTGGACCCCGATTTGGACCAACTTGAATACTGGGCCCATAATCAAAAAACTAAGTGCATGTTTAGATTCAGCATATCAAAGAACCCCAAGAATTCAATTTTTGTTAAAATCAAACTAAATTTAATTTTGGACCCTTTGGACCTTAATGTAGACCAATTTGAAAACGGGACCAAAAATAAAGAATCTAAATACACGGTTAGATTAGGCAATTACCCCCAAAATCAATCCCAGCCTTCCCTTTGTGGTATGGTACCTTGCAGTACAATTTCAGAGAGATCCATACACTTACATACAAGTTATTGTCTGGAAACTAGAAAAATGCTTATTTTTGCACCCTTTTTGGCCCCTTATTCCTTAACGTTTTGGGCAATTACCCCCAAACTCAATTCCAGCTTTCCCTTTGTGATATGGAACCTTGTAGTACAATTTCAGAAAGATCCATACACTTACACACAAGTTATTGTCATGAAACTAGAAAAATGCTTGTTTTTTGCCCCTTTTTTGGCCCCTAATTCCTAATATTTTGAGGCAATTACCCCCAAAATCAATCCCAGCATTCCCTGTGTGATATGGAACCTTGTTGTACAATTTCAGAAAGATCCATACACTTGAACACAAGTTATTGTCTGGAAACTAGAAAAATGCTTATTTTTGGCCCCTTTTTGGCCCCTTATTCCTTAACGTTTTGGGCAATTACCCCCAAACTCAATTCCAGCTTTCCCTTTGTGATATGGAACCTTGTAGTACAATTTCAGAAAGATCCATACACTTACACACAAGTTATTGTCATGAAACTAGAAAAATGCTTGTTTTTTGCCCCTTTTTTGGCCCCTAAGTAATTCCTAATATTTTGAGGCAATTACCCCCAAAATCAGTCCCAGCATTCCCTGTGTGATATGGAACCTTGTGGTACAATGTCAGAGAGATTCATACACTAACACACAAGTTATGTCTGGAAGTTACAAAAATGCTTATTTTTGGCCCCTTTTTGCTTAACTGTTGGTACCATAACCCCCAAAATCAATCCCCACCTTCCTTTTGTGGTATTGAACCTTATGGTAAAATTTCATAGAGATCCATTCACTTAAACTAAAGTTAGAGTGCGAAAACTAATGTGTCTTCGGACGACGCCGGACGACGCCAGACGACGACGACGACGCCAACGCCAACGTCATACCAATATACGACCGCAAAAATTTTTTGCGGTCGTATAAAAACTTAACTATAACCAATGAACCATGAAAATGAGGTCAAGGTCAGATGACACCTGCCAGTTGGTCATGTACACCTTACAGTCCTTCCATACACCGAATATACTAGACCTATTGCTTATAGTATCTGAGATATGGACTTGACCACCAAAACTTAACCTTAAATATAAAAAAGAAGATGTGGTATGATTGCCAATGAGACAACAACTCTCCACAAGAGACCAAATAACACAGAAATTAACAACTATAGGTCACCGTATGGCCTTCAACAATGAGCAAAGCCCATACCGCACAGTCAGCTATAAAAGGCCCCGAAATGACAATGTAAAACAATTCAAACGAAAAACTAACGGCTTATTTATGTACAAAAAATGAACGAAAAACAAATATGTAACACATAAACAAACGACAACATCTGATTTACAGGCTCCTGACTTGGGACAGGCACATACATACAGAATGTGGCGGGGTTAAACATGTTAGCGGGATCCAAACCCTCCCCCTAACCTGGGACAGTGGTGTAACAGTACAACATAAGAACGAACAATAATAAAATGCTCCGCTGGGGCGCAGCTTGATACGACCGCAGAGGTCGAACCCTGAACAGTTGGGGCAAGTATGGACACAACATTCAAGCTTGATACAGCTCTGAATTTGGATTGTGATTAAATATTTGACACAGAATGAATGTGGTCTCAGAACTTAAAAAATTTTAATTTACCTATTCAAACCATATCATTATTATTTGCTTTTATATATAAATCAGAAATAACCAATTTAAAATGGAAAATTTTAAAGAAAAAAAAAAGGAAAAAAAATCCCCCCCTCCCAAATTTTTTGAACCCCCTTATGATTCATCACCCCAAAACTCAATAACAGCCTTCCCTTTGTGGTATGGTACCTTGCAGTACAATTTCAGAGAGATTCATACACTTGAACACAAGTTATTGTCTGGAAACTAGAAAAATGCTTGTTTTTTTGGTCCCTTTTTGGCCCCAAATTCCTAAACGTTTAAGGCAATTACCCCCAAACTCAAACCCAGCTTTCCCTTCGTGATATGGAACCTTGTCGTACAATTTCATAAAAATCCATACACTTACACACAAGTTATTGTCCTGAAACTAGAAAAATGCTTGTGTTTTGCCCCTTTTTTGCCCCTAATTCCTAAAATTTTGAGGCAATTACCCCCAAAATCAATCCCAGCCTTCCCTTAGTGTTATGGTACCTTGCAGTACAATTTCAGAGAGATCCATACACTTGAACACAAGTTATTGTCTGGAAACTAGAAAAATGCTTATTTTTTGCCCCTTTTTGGCCCTATTTTCCTAAACATATTGTAACCTCAATTCCAGCTTTCTCTTTGTGATATAGAACCTTGTAGTACAATTTCAGAAAGATCCATACACTTACACACAAGTTATTGTCATGAAACTAGAAAAATGCTTGTTTTTTGCCCCTTTTTTGGCCCCTAATTCCTAAAATTTTGAGGCAATTACACCCCAAAATCAATCCCAGCATTCCCTTCGTGATATGGAACCTTGTGGTACAATGTCAGAGAGATCCATACACTAACACACAAGTTATGTCTGAAAGTTACAAAAATGCTTATTTTTGACCCCTAATTCCTTAACTGTTGGTACCATAACCCCCAAAATCAATCCCAACCTTTCTTTTGTGGTATTGAACCTTATGGTAAAATTTCATAGGGATCCATTCACTTAAACTTAAGTTAGAGTGCGAAAACCAATGTGTCTTCGGACGACGACGATGCCAACGTCATACCAATATACGACCGCAAAATTTTTATTGTGGTCGTATAAAAATCAGTTGAAAGAGGCTTAACTCATCAGATGGATAAAAATACAAATACAAGTGGACGTGGCCGGGTACTTGTACATCCGAACAACAAAAAGACTCTAAGTACAGATCTGAGAGTACTCGCAGTTACTCTCAGCTAGTACAAAGCCACTAACAACTAATAAAAAAAATCATGCATCTAAGACTAAGTTCTTGTTCACTGATCTATGAAATGAGGTCTAGGTCAAGTGAAAACTCTCTGACGAGCATGAGGACCTTGCAAGGTACGCACATACCAAATATAGTTATCCTATTACTCATAATATGAGAGAAATTAACATTACAAAAAATCTGAACTTTTTTTTTCAAGTAGTCACTGAACCATGAAAATGAGGTCAAGGACAATGGACATGTTTCAGACAGAATTTGTATCATGAGGCATCTATATACAAAGTATGAAGCATCCAAGTCTTCCACCTTCTAAAATATAAAGCTTTTTGGAAGTTAGCTAACGCCCACGGGGTGGGGGTCTCAACATGGGATTTTGGGTACAGTTGTGCAGCTGGAATTTAAAAAACACCCTCCATTCATATATTGAATAATTGTGAAATCCCTACCTATACATATATTTCACAGCGAAATCATAACCCATTAAGTGAAGATCGTTGCACAACAAACTGAAAAATTATGACCCATTGATATATTTCCTCTGTAAAATTGCACCCCATTGATATATTTGATGCATCAAAAAAGGGACCCTTCCAGTGGCACATATGTATATACCTTAATATAGGAAGAGCCCCCCCCCCCCCTGGTGATGATGTGTTTGTAGATCTTACTTTACTGAACATTCTTGCTCCTTACTATTTTCTCTATCTTTAATGAACTTGGCCCGCTAGTTACAGTGGAAAATATTTTGTAAAAATTTACAAAAATTTACAAAATTTATGAAAATTGTAAAAAAATGACTATAAAGGGCAATAACTCCTTAAGGGGTCAATTGACAATTTTGGTTATGTTGACTTATTTGTAGATCTAACTTTGCTGTACATTATTGCTGTTTACAGTTATCTCTATCTATAATAATATTCAAGATAATAACCAAAAGCTGCAAAATTTTCTTAAAATTACCAATTCAGGGGCAGCAACCCAACAACGTGTTGCCTGATTGGTCTGAAAATTTCAGGGCAGATAGATCTTGACCTAATGAACAATTTTATCCTCATCAGATTTGCTCTAAATGCTTTGGTTTCAGAGATATGAGCCAAAAACTGCATTTTACCCTAGGCCGGCCTATGTACTATTTTTTTAGCCATGTCAGCCATCTTGGTTCGCGGGCGGGGTCATCGGACACATTTTTTTAACTAAATACCCTAATGATGATTGTGGACAAGTTTGGTTAAATTTGTCTTAGAAGTTTCAGAGGAGAAGATTTTTGTAAAAGATTACAAAATTTACGAAAAATGGTTAAAAATTGACTATAAAGAGCAATAACTCCTTAAGGGGTCAACTGACCATTTTGGTCAAGTTGACTTATTTGTAGATCTTACTTTGCTGAACATTATTGCTGTTTACAGTTTATCTCTATCTATAATAATATTCAAGATAATAACCAAAAACGGCAAAATTTCCTTAAAATTACCAATTCAGGGGCAGCAACCCAACGACGGATTGTCTGATTCATCTGAAAATTTCAGGGCAGATAGATCTTGACCTGATAAACAATTTAACCTCATGTCAGATTTACTCTAAATGCTTTGGTTTCAGAGATATAAGCCAAAATCTATATTTTACCCCTATGTTCTATTTTTAGCCATGGTGGCCATCTTGGTTGGTTGGCCGGGTCACCAAACACATTTTTTAAACTAGATACCCTAATAATGATTGTGGCCAAGTTTGGTCCAATTTGGCCCAGTAGTTTCAGAGGAGAAGATTTTTGTAAAAGTAAACGATGACCACGGACGACGGACACCAAGTGATGAGAAAAGCTCACTTGGCCCTATGGGCCAGGTGAGCTAAAAACTTTAAGTGAATACAATTTAGAGAAAGACAGATGGATGCACAAACACTATCATAACAGAGCATAAAACTTACCAAACAAGATGTTTTACATTTATCCTTCAGAAGCAGGAAAACTGAAGTGTTTCTTTTCTTTCTCTGCCCTCCATGATATAAACTTCAAATTCATTCATGCAAAATATGAAAATCTGCAAAAGTAGGACCTTGTACCGCAGCTTATCCACATTTTGACTTTTGAACTGCATTGTTCTTTTCATCTTGCTGGCAACCTAAACATAAAAAAAAATGATAAACACATAATTCTGGATTCACTTTGTGTATTTATTTTTGTTGGTACAAACAATTTTTTCCAACTTTAAACTAAATCTGCCTCTGCTTTAAAAAACAACTGAAAACCATGTATTTATCTTAATTGAAAACAATTTCTTGAGTTTTTCTCATTTGTATCACCCTGTTATTATATACAAATTTTATTTTTGTCCCTTTTTAAAAATAGGAATGGTTTAAATTCCTCAATAATCATGATAATTCTAGTCAGTCAATTAAAAATGTATGAATAAATTATTTAACCTGTATACTATTAATATCAATATATTTCATTTTTGATAAAACTAGGCTCTGTGTTGAAGACCATACCTTGACCTATAATGGTTTACTTTTATAAATTGTGTGACTTGGATGGAGAGTTGTCTCATTGGCACTCATACCACATCTTCCTATATCTACAAACAGATTCTATGGACGAGCAGACATTATACCATGGAGGTGGTTTTAAAAAAAGCATACGACTTAGATGTACCATAAGCATGGAAAAACAATTCAGCAGTCAGTTTCACAAAAATCTTACAAATAATATTGATAGTAATTAAGTCATGTACAATACAGTATACTTACGATAAATTGTAATTTTTTTTTTTGTAAAACCAACTCAAGAATACTTATAATCAATCTTAGTCGTAAGTATTAAGTATTATTCATCTTTTGGATAATTTATTGGTTTATTTTATGAATATACAGGTGGCAGATCCAGAACTTTTCATAAGGGAGGGCCGGCTCCAGTCATGCTTCAGTGATCCCTATATAATCAACCAAATTTTTCCCAAGAAACCCCCCCCCCCCCCCCCCGGATCAGCCTATGATATATGTTTATATATCTCTCTGATATGCCATTTCAAATCAAATGTGTATTAAATAAAACTTTACACTAGAAAAGTAATGGATAGTTACTCATTTGGGAAACTTACAAGTTCACAGCATGCCGGTGCCTGTGACTGTGTTCAAAGTGGTGGGTTTTCAGCCTCGTTGTATTGCGGAATAACGATTTAGGCAAATTGAGAAAAACCATCATGTCTTTGGTTGATAATAGTGTGTGTGCATTAATTTAATTTTTATACCTTCTTATTTAATATTTTTCCAATTTTGAGTACTGACGGCAAGTGTTGTAACCAATGTCTTGAGACCAATGTGCCATTTACAAGTGCGATCGAGAAATGCAGGGGAAAGAAACTTATCAATTATGTTTATTCTTAAGACAAAACTGAGCCGCCGTAAAAATGAACCGTGTCGAGGAGGTTACTGACACGTAATAGGGCAGAGACATATTTACACATATGTGTATATATGTCTCTGTAATAGGGTCATCCCTCGAGAACATTAACTAGTACATTGATAGTTTACTATGCAGTCATGCAGTATCCCGAAAAAAAAACGTATGGATGCAAAACGCTTAGTGGTTTCGGCTGACTACTAATACGTGCACTTTGTCTAAAAAATATCCCGGCAGCGTTAAAGTTGAAGTCAGGATCTTGGGGGGGGGGGGGTCTTCTTTTTCTGTGTTCTTTTTTTTTTTTTGCTATATTTCTACAAACTTACACTTTTTGCTCATTACTCTCTTTCCTCATATTTTAGCATTTCATTATTCTTTAATCTTTATTGTTTGCCCGTTATTCTCTATTCTGTTAACCCCCATCCATACCCTGTTATGTAGACTTAAGCTTTCGGTAGTTTATTTTATCCTATTTCTGTCTAAATACATTATTTATCATAAAACAAAAACTTGCTAAATATTTTTTTATGAAGTCCTCACCAGTTGCGGACCCAACAAATGTCATAAGGAGGCACTAACTGTCATGCATAAAGAGGGGGCCCGCTTCAGTGATTCTCTAAATAATCAACCAATTTTTTTCCAAAAAAGGGGCGGGCCCCCATGCTCTCACCTTAATCCACCTCTAAACCCTTCCCACTTCGTATCCTTGAATTCAGATTCAAGATCTCTCTGACTAAAGTAAGTAAGTAAGTCACATTTGCTTATATCAGGTTTTTGAATTGAACTGGCGGATAGTTGTTTCATTACCAATCGCACCACATCTCCTTATTTGTATATATACGAAAGCTTTATTCATATTTTTTGGTGTATTGATGAATGTGTAAAGATGCAGCAATTGTAATACATTTTAAAATACAGCACAAGAGATGCAGATTATATAAAACCAATCTCACTATACAAATCCTTGATAAAACTTATAAGTCGAAGACATACTGACAAACGCCATGGCAAAACTTAAAAACGACCAAATGACGTACAACAGTCTATAAAACTTGACTATAGCATTTAAAACACATAAGAAGCACCCAGACAGCCAAACAGAAATTAAAAGAATAAATAATTTGTAAAGATTTTCAACTAGGCCTACAGCTATATTTTCTTATCGTGTAACAGTAGGCTAAACATAGGTTCTGGTATTATGTGATAAGTCATTTTTTCATGCAGACCCAGTTTTATTGATACCTTGAACTTAAAGTGATTTTATGCATATCAGCCCAGATTATGTGTGTAATTTTATTGAACAATTCAACAATACACGTTCTAAACAGGTTAAATTCAATTTAAAAATTTACAAATTCAGATCTACTGGCATTCAACACCCAATTACTTACTTGCTGTATATTGCTAACTTTGATTGTATATTGTCAATCCCTCCACATCGTGAATACGCCATGCGAGGTGTTGGATAAGTTTGATACAGGGTGGCGGCTTCGAAGCGTAGAAAAAAATCCAGGTAAATGAAAGTGTAAAATTTTATTGTTGAAATTTTAAGTACTAAATTCCTAAATTTGTACTTTACTCCGTTCTACGGGTAACATGGTTGTTTGATATGAAAATAGGATAAAAAGCATCCGGAAAAATTAATTATCACGTTATAATTATTCGTAAATGGATATGAAAAAACTTAACAAGGAATAAGTATTGGTAAACGGACAGAAAGTCGCAGGACAAAGGTTTAAATTAATTATTTTACAATTGTTTAAATATATGAGAGAAAGTTCTTGACGAATTGATTTTATTTATAGATAAATGTATTTAGTTGAGGAAATGATTAATTCGCCTTCAAATAGTTTTTTTTATCAATAACTTATAAAAAGGAGATATTTTTGACAGCATGACTTCAGTTAATTACCAAACCACTTTGGCAGATTGTTTTCTTAACAATCATTGTTCATATTAATATTCAAAAATAAATTTTGTTTACAAGTCCGTTTACTTTTAAAAATGTTTCAGAAAATACTGAAACGTTTTTAAAATTAAGTTTATTCAAAGAAAAAAATATCCCAAAACTGAATCGTGACTTTTTACTTGTTACTTGTTGTTGTACGTTCTAAGTGTCAATCCTAGCAAACACAAATTTGGAAATAAAATCGATTACAATTTAATTTTATAGAAGGAAAAAGGGGGGTTAATGAACAAATTATTACTATACACTCACATACTTCTAAAAAGATTTGCATATGTAAGCTGTCTATAGATAATGTTAAATTATTTCAGGAGTTTCAATTAATTTAGGAGAAAAAAAAAGATTATAAACAGTTTAGTTTTTAACGCCTACTACTACAAAAAATATTGATTCTTTTTGTAGATTTGGTACTTCAGTTTCGACTCAAAATTTCCTATTGTAATTGTTAG
Organism: Mytilus californianus; assembly: GCF_021869535.1. Lineage (NCBI taxonomy): Eukaryota > Metazoa > Mollusca > Bivalvia > Mytilida > Mytilidae > Mytilus > Mytilus californianus. Next base: position 51,754,899 of record NW_026262581.1, on the reverse strand, counting down.
ATGCCAAATATTTAGGAGAAGATTGTATTTGTACTTTATGTAATTGTGGTGATATTGGCGACGCGATTCATTATATTATAGCAAGGATTTGTAAAAATCCTTGATTATAGAATGTTCGGCAATAGACGAACCCTATTTAAACGGGGTTTTGATCTCCAAGGACGCCACATTTTACATCGAATAAGATCTATATTTGTTAACGTTTTCACATGAAATAACTTGAATTGAAAATTTCCCGACTATGTGGAGATTTCTTATATTTCTAAATGGCTTCAATTGTTACATACAAAACGAAAAATTTATTTAACTTTTTTTGTAAAAACAATATTCATGTATTTTAATAATTTTTCCAAGGAAACGGTTTTTTTTTTGTTTGTTTGCAAAGTTTACTTGTATGTGTTTATAACCATCACCAATCAGTCCTAATTATTAAAGATCAAACGTCGTAATCAAAATGATGATTGGTATTGAATATGATCATCGGTCATGCATGACGTATCCCAAATAACTTCTTTAATGTTGGTTTGATTTTATCAAAACTAAAATTATAAGATCAAATATTAAATTACCCTCAACGCTCACTATAACATATATACATGTCCTGAGTGACTTTTTATGTCCTGTCTGCACTCAGGAGGTCCTGAGCGGTTTTAAGACGTACCGTTAATTTATAGGCATATATTTGAAGCTGTTCTTAATTATGTACATTATCTATACGTATACATGTATCAGACAAAAAGCCTTTCCAATGAACTTAGTTCTAGTTATCTTAGTTCCTAGTCACAGGCACTTGTCCCAGAAAAAAAATTTCCTATATACTTTTAATGTTATATTAAGCAGGGACTTTCTATACTAAGTTTGTATAGAAAGTCCCTGTATTAAGGTATATAGGAAACAAAATTCTGAGACAAGTGCCTGTGGTCCTAGTGTGAAATAAATCCACTGAGAATTGGCCTTTTTAAACACATCTATAGATACGTTTTCTCAAGGGTTTGTACATGTAAAGTGAAATTATGTTTACTCAATGCGTAGTTACATAAGTTTATTTGCTACTTTTTTCTTCTTTATTTTATATAAAATGATTTTTTTTTTTTAATTTTAACATTTTTTTCTTCGAAAGAATTGTAGTGTTGCAATAGGGAATGGACACAGATACTTAACTACATTTAACGAAAAAAATGTTGTGTAATGTCATCAATCTGTATTACACATAGACAGGATGTTCTCTAGAAAACTATGATATTTCTAATAGGTTATACACACCCCGGGTACACGCACTGTCGTAATGGAAAATTACTGCATGCTTTAATTACCTGTAATCAGCCATTCAACAAATCAGTTGACTGACCATGTCATTACAGTTTAAAAAGTTTTTCCTCAGATCAAAACGGAATATTCATTTTAACTTTAAAATTTAAAACTTTAAAAAGTATACTTTGATATAATCATGACGTAAAAGAATTTAACAATTTAATAATCGGATTTTTCCAAAGATTAAGATACAATTATATTTATTATTCTGGGACTGACAGATATATCACAGGCACTTGTCTCAGAATTTTTTTCCTATATACTTTTATTAAAGTATATAGGATTTTTTTTTCTGAGACAAGTGCCTGCGAGATATAAACATGCATAAGTCCCAGACATATATAATTGTAAATCAAAATGATTTACATAATTACTGGGAAATAATATAATGTTTCAGTTATGTTGATGTCACAAATACACATGAATTATTTGATGATGCATGCTGGAATTTCTTATCTAACTGCATGAAGGTGACCACAGACATATATATATATATCCATTTACTGATTCTATAATTTCTTGAGAAAAAAAATCAGGAGGGAAGTCAGAGGGAAGTGAAACAAACATTTAAAGCTTTTATTAAAAATTGTTGGGAAAACAATAAAATACGACACTGAGTTTTGACAAAAAAAGTTTATGATTGGTCTTAATTTTTTTTTTAATAAAGATAGAAACAATTTTTTTTTTTGTCCCAAGAAAAAAAAACAATGCCCCCTTTTTAGCCAAACCGACACACGCCGATGAATGAAGAATTCCAAGTAGGGTCACAAGGTAACATTTTAAAACTTTTTCAGTCGCCCAGTCTCAAAAAGCAATTTTGACTGACATTGTTTTTAGTCGAATTATGTTTTTGCAGGTCAGGTTGCAAAGTGGCAGGTCGGATTTGACAATGTCAAGTTGACAACGGCCCTAAAAAAATATCCGAAAAAACGTTGAATCAAACGATATGAACCTACGCAGTTTTATATTATAAGACTGACACACACCAGTGTGCTAACTGTGCTGGGTGAGGTGCTGTAACTTGATATACATGTATCATTAAGTTACAGTACTGTTAGGATTTGCCTGCCTTTTTACAGGGACTTTCTATACTAACTGTTAGTATAGACTGCCCCTGGCTTGAAAGTATGGTTCTCTGCTCATCAACGGGTGCGTGATTAGCAAATAAAATATCTTGTAGCAGTAAAATACCTCCGGGGGGGGGGGGGGGGGAGGGACACTTCAATACTTAATTGATAGGGGTGTCGCTGGGGTTCTGTTACCCCACCCTATTCATATAATTTAGATCTTAAAAATGTATACCTTTTCATATATTGCGTGGGTAAAATTGTAACCTTTTCCCATATTGGTTGGTTTTCGTGGGGTGTGTTGGAAAAGTGGAATATTCAAGGCTAAGATTCTGTATGTAATGTTTACTTACGGCGAGACATTCGGCTGTGAAAATATGACAGGGCTTTTCATATACAAGTAATTGGAACTTTATCGACCTTATCATATATTTCTGATAGTTTTCCCCGCCTATTCCCATATTTTCAAGCTGGAAAAAGTGACCTATTCCAGCGGCACGTCCTATCACCTTGTATATAGGAAGTGCCCCCCCCCCCCCCCCCCCACGAGTAAAATACACAAATGTATAATACCTTAATTCAGGAGCACAGTCTGTCTTTACCGTAAATAACTTCGAGATTAATATGTAAGTTTACTTTGCTAATCGATGTTCCTGTAATTCAGATTTAAATTTATTTGTGAGACCCCCGTCACTATTTATATTCACTCAAAGAAAGGGGTTCTCCGTTACTGGGAAAATCCAAGGACGTATTGTGTTAGTTATACGTCCTTGGAAAATCTTATCTGATTCAGGATCAATTTATCGGTTACACTCCCCTATCACCAGTGATTCTTTGTGAACTGCATTCTGAAAAAGGTATACTGTTGACTATCAATTTGCATGATTAGTTACAGATGTCGACTCGGACTACTGCAAAAGACAATAATTCAGTTCACTGATTTAGATTGAATAGTGGTTCGGTTAATCCCCTCTTCCCCAAACAAGTAAGAATTAGGTTACATCTTTTGGTAGTCCAAAATTATGACGTCTAGCAAGGCTATTTTTTTTTTATGCGCACGCCGTAGCGGTGGTGGCATTAAGTTTTACCCTTGTCCGTCTGTACGTACATACGTCCGTACGTCTCAAAATTGGTTTCCGTTCTCTAACTTGAGTTTGCCTCAACCAAATGTTAAAGTAAACTTATACACAATGCTTATTACCACAAAAAACAGATCAAGTTTGAATTTTGGTGGCGTCACTTTAACTGTTCTAGAGTTATGCCCCTTTATAAATGGAAAAATTGCAAAATTTTTATTTTCTTCTGAATATCGAGTAATTTTTAAAATTGAAATTATCTTCCTTTGTCCATTATTATAGTTGAATCAACTACAATCAATGCTTTATACAATGCAATGTTTAATTTTGACTTCCACTGATAAAACACAGATCAAGTTGAATTTGGGTAGTGTCACTTTAACCATTATTGAGTTATGCCCCTTTATAAATTGAAAGATTGCAAATTTTTAGTTTCCATTCTGTAACTTAAGTTTGCCCCAACCAAACATTATGAAACCTATACCCAATATTCATTACCACAAAATTAAGATCAAGTACAAATTTTTTGTTTCCGTTTTCTAACTTTAGTTTGCCTCAACCAAATGTTATGAAACTTATACACAATGCTTATTACTACATAATACAGGTTAAGTACGAAATTTGGTGGCGACACTTTTACCATTCTTGAGTAATGTCCCTTTATAAACATAAAAATTGCTGAATTTTTCGTTTCCGTTCTCTAACTTTAGTTTGTCTCAACCAAATGTTATAAAACTTATACACAACCGTTCTAGAGTTATGTGTGTTTACAAATAGAAAAATTGCTGAATTTTTAGTTTCTGTTCTCTACTTAAGTTAGCCTCAACCAAATGTTATGAGACTTACACACAATGCTTATTACCACAAAACTCAGATCAAGTTCAAATTTGGGTAGCGTCACTTTTACCGTTCTTCAGTTATGTCCCTTTATATTTTTCTATCTATCTATCTTCATATTTCCGCACTCAGTCACAACTTTGACTATTACGTGCCCAGAAAAAAGTTAAAATAGCTTTGCAAGATGTCATAATTATTTGGACTAATCTTTTGGCAAATATGGTCGTACCACAGGGGTTTGTTACAATTTGCCGGCTTTTCTATCCTTACGAACCCTGAAAAACTTACCAGGCCAGGTGATAAAAAATCTGTTTACCCCTTTTTATCCCACCAGAAAATCAAAAGGTTGTCTCCTTACACCTACATGACAAAAACATATACAAATATGGTATCATTGCCAATGTGACAGCTCTTCAACAGAAACTAAAAGCGTAGAAGTTAACAACTATATAGGTCACCGTACAGATTTCAACAATGGGCTAAAAAGCCAAACTGAGTAATAAGCTACAAAAGGCTAAAATAGATAGGCAATATCTGACAAGGGTAGAAATGTTCAGAATGTTGAAAAAAAAATCTACTGTCCATTTGCATCAAAACTGGCAGCTGACTCATAGGAGTTGTTGCCTTAAATACAGATTTTAACCATTTTTTTTTTCTTCATATTTCTTGAATTTGCCTTTTTATCTCGAAAACTGTAATAATTAAAGAGAAACTTAAATCTTATTAAAAAGTTATTGCTTTTCAATGATGATTTTGATCCAGTTTTTGCAAAAACGTGGAAACTTTAAATCTTGGGTAAACTCCTTATATTATACTGCCTGGTCTCGTGGTAGTGTGTTCACCTCACGTGCAGAAGGTTGTTTATTTTGAACCCAACCGGATAAAACCAAAGACTTTAAAGTTGGTATTTGCTGCTTCTCCCCTAAGCACGCAGTATTATTAAGGAGTAAGAGCAAATACTGGTTTGTTCAGAGTCAGAATAATGTGTCAAGGTAAGGTGACATGTCTCTCTGAGGACTAGTGTAAGAGATAAATTGTCTGGTCAGACAAATATAACTAGTATAAAAAGTCCATGGATACAGAATTTACTAGTATATTTAGTCCGATGTCAGTAATTTATGTCCCCAGACTAATTTTCCTAGTCCATGACATCACTATTCCTAGGTAAAAATGTCCAGTTTTTCTAATACTGTATGCAACATGTCAAGTATATTTGGTGTATGAAAATTTTTAAGGATGTACATGTTAGTCTGCAGTCTTCACGCTTAACCACAAGTCCTACAGCATTGGCTTGTAAAATTGCTTTCAGGCTTGTAAAATTTTTCTCTACAAGCCAACAGAATCCAACTAAAATTTTCAAAAAACTGAGCTTCAGGCTTGTGGACTCAAAAGTTTATCGTGAAGGCTGAGTCTGGCATGTTTTATTCGACCTTGACCTCATTTTTATGGTTCATTGCTCAGTGTTATTTTTTTGTTTTTTGGTCAGTTTTTCTATTTTCTTATTTTCAAATTAGCAATAGGTCAACTATATTTGGTGTATGGAATGATTGTAAGGTGCATATGTCTGACTGAGAAGTTTCATCTTTAACCTTGACTTTATTATCATAGTACATTGGACAATGTTTAGTTTTTGTGGTTTTTTTCGGATACTGTAAGCAATAACATGAATAAGGCCCCTATATTTGGTGAATGGAATGATTATGAGATGCACATGTCTGTCTGGCATGTTTTATATGACCTTGACCTCATTTTCATGGTTCATTGGTCAATGAAAAGTTTGCATTGTTTTGTCAGTTTATCATATGCTTTTAGCAACAGGTAAATTATATTTGGCGGATGTAACGATTGTAAGGTGTGCATGTCTGTCTGGCAGATTCATATAACCATGATCGCATTTTATGGTTTTTTGGTCAATGCTAAGTTTTCTTGTTTTTTTATACGACCGCAAAAAAATTTTGCGGTCATATATTGGTATGACGTTGGCGTTGTCGTCATCCGAAGACACATTGGTTTTCGCACTCTAACTTTAGTTGAAGTGAATGGATCTCTATGAAATTTTACCATAAGGATTGATTTTGGGGGTTATGGTACCAACAGTTAAGGAATTAGGGGCCAAAAAGGGGCCAAAAATAAGCATTTTTGTAACTTCCAGACATAACTTGTGTGTTAGTGTATGGATCTCTCTGACATTGTACCACAAGGTTCCATATCACAAAGGGAAGGCTGGGATTGATTTTGGGGGGTAATTGCTCCAAATTTTAGGAATTAGGGGCCAAAAAAAGGGGCAAAAAAAAAGCATTTTTCTAGTTTCATGACAATAACTTGTGTGTAAGTGTATGGATCTTTCTGAAATTGTACTACAAGGTTCCATATCACAAAGGGATAGCTGGAATTGAGTTTGGGGGTAATTGCCCAAAACGTTTAGGAATAAGGGGCCAAAAAGGGACCAAAAATAAGCATTTTTCTAGTTTCCAGACAATAACTTGTGTTCAAGTGTAAGGATCTCTCTGAAATTGTACTGTACATACCATACCACAAAGGGAAGGCTGGGATTGATTTTGGGGGCAATTGCTGTAAAATTTTAGGAATTAGGGGCCAAAAAAGGGGCAAAAAACAAGAATTTTTCTAGTTTCATGACAACAACTTGTGTGTAAGTGTATGGATCTTTCTGAAATTGTACTACAAGGTTCCATATCATAAAGGGAAAGCTGGAATTGAGTTTGGGGGTAATTGCCCAAAATGTTTAGTAAAAAAGGGGCAAAAATAAGCATTTTTCTAGTTTCCAGACAATAACTTGTGTTCAAGTGTATGGATCTCTCTGAAATTGTACTACAAGGTTCAATATCACAAAGGGAAAGCTGGGTGTGAGTTTGGGGGTAATTGCCCTAAACGTTTAGGAATTTGGGGTCAAAAGGGGCAAAAAACAAGCATTTTTCTAGTTTCAGGACAATAACTTGTGTGTAAGTGTATGGATCTTTATGAAATTGTACTACAAGGTTCAATATCACAAAGGGAAAGCTGGGTTTGAGTTTGGGGGTAATTGCCCTAAACGTTTAGGAATTTGGGGCCAAAAAGGGGCAAAAAAAACAAGCATTTTTCTAGTTTCCAGACAATAACTTGTGTATAAGTGTATGGATCTCTCTGAAATTGTACTGCAAGGTACCATACCACAAAGGGAAGGCTGGGATTGAGTTTGGGGTGATGAATCATAAGGGGGTTCAAAAAATTGGGGGGGGGGGGGATTTTTTTCCCCCTTTTTTTCCTTTTTTTTTTTCTTTAAAATTTTCTATTTTAAATTGGTTATTTCTGATTTATCTATAAAAGCAAATAATAATGATATGGTTTGAATAGGTAAATTAAAAATTTTTAAGTTCTTAGACCACATTCATTCTGTGTCAGAAACCTATGCTGTGTCAAGTATTTAATCACAATCCAAATTCAGTGCTGTATCAAGCTTGAATGTTGTGTCCATACTTGCCCCAACTGTTCAGGGTTAGACCTCTGCGGTCGTATCAAGCTGCGCCCAGCGGAGCATTTTATTCATTTTATCAGATATTATAAGCATATGTCTACTTGTTGGTGTATGGAATGACTGCAAGGTGTCATATAAAAATAAAAACTATAAAATCAGTTGAAAAGGGTTTTTTTCTGCTCTTGGGTCAGGTTATTTTGATACATTCCCGTTTTCATTCTCAATTTTAATAACTCATTAGAATGCAACAAAGCAGAAAAACAGCTACCAAAAACACAGACCGGATGTGGCTGGAAATTTATTCTTTCCCTTTAACAAAAAAGACTCAACATACAGATCTATTAGTACTCACAGTTACTGACCGCTAATTCAAAGCAAATATCAACTAATAAAATAAACATTTAGTGAGCACCCAACCCACCCCTAACCTTGGACAGTGGTTTTAATAACAGCACAACATTTGAACAAACTGTAAACATTTTTTGCAATTGGCTTAACTCAAAAGACTGCAACAAGGCACAAAAAACAACTAATATGAAAACCATAGACACAAAGCACTGAAATAAGAGTTCTTACAATTTTAAATATTCAAATGAAATTTTTATCAAAATGTACATAAACATGATAAAATAGCCATTTTATTGCTGTATTTCTCTTAATTTATAATTTTTGAGTTTTGTGTATTTGTAGGTCAGACATCTTGGTTTTCATGATCATCATTCAACAGGTCAATACTGAACAGCAAACTTAAAGTTGATATTTTTCTACATAGTGTGACTTTTTTATTAATTTGAAATGGAATGTGTTTTTTCCTACATAAGAAAAAGGAAATTTCAACATAATGACTATAAACAAAAAGGAGTCATATCATCATGATCATAGATGCTCAAGAACTTAATCATGTAAATGCAACAACGTAATTATCAATTGAAAGAAGGGAGGAATGAAAAAATATATTAGTATTTTGTTGTCCAAATGAACTTGCTTTGTCCACTCATTTAAATCGCTCCATCCAATAAAGATGTACGGAGGAAGATTTTTGAAGAACAGATTGCAAAAATGTTTTGTCTAAGAATTGTAGGAATATTCTAGTGGATGAAATAATTTATTTACTTGACTCTTATATAGTGGACTTAATAATTGTTCATAGCAAGCTGAAACAAGAAAACTAAAACTTAACAGGAAAAGTGTTTATTTTATAAATTTACAAATATAAATGTAATATTATGAACACCACAAAGGAATAAGATTCAAATCGTTTGCATATTCATGTATTGCAATGGAACTATAACAAAGAAAACTTTACCTCATGAAAAGAGTAAACTATTAACTGTGCTTTGTCAATTTATTCAGTCAGAATATGAAATATTTTTTTCAGTTCTATTTTTCATAATAAAACAAAGAAGACAAAGATTTCAAATCAATATTTTTTTCTTTTATTAAGACGTCATCATTTTATTTCAGTTAAAGGATTTTATTTTTTGACTTTAAATATTATTATATTTCCAAAATAATAATAATCTTTATTGTCATATAAACAAATTAAAAACATGTTTGTGACAAAATGAAAAAAAACCAAAATACACTCATATATATATTATAAACTTTTTACTACCAAACAGAATTCATTTTAACATATGCATTACTGTATATTTATAATTTGAATTCCATAGGATTTTATTTTGTCCCATGGGATATTAAAAATCCCATGGGATATTAAAAATCCCATGGGATAATTATAGTCCCATGGGACAACAAATATCCCATGGGACTACAATTATCCCATGGGACCCAAAAAAATCCTATGGGATTTAACCAAAATCCCATGGGATAATGGTCAATCCCATGGGATTTGCCTTATCCCATGGGATATTGAAAATCCCATGTTTTTCTAAATCAAATTACAAAATATATATAATAATAACAGCAGAAAAGCAATGAAATTATTGAATCCCATGTAATTCCGCACATTTTGGTTATTTACACGACACTGTAGGTCTAAGGAGAGGCGGCGGCGGATTTGCAAATGAGTGTTTTGCAAATTAAAAGTGTCCAGTGTTTTTGAACAAGTTGTCAGTAACTCGCGAGTACCCTCAGATCTGTACTTTGTGTCTTTTTTGTTGTAAGGGATGTATAAATACCCTGCCACGTCCGGTTTGTGTATTTGTTAGTTGTTTTTCTGCTTTGTATCGATCTGATGAGTTCAGCCTTTTTCAACTGATTTTCAGATTTTGTTCTTATGTTGTGCCATAACTCCACACTAAACAAAATTCTTAAATCTGAATGTCTTCCTTTGCCAGAAAATAAATAAAATGTATTTGGTTGATTTCGCAAAGGTGATCCTCACTCAGGAAAAATGTTTCATTGATCGATGAACACTTATTTAACGGAAAACAACGGTTTTATAGAAGTTTTAAATGACAGCGTTAAAGAAATTTGACGGTGTCCTATAATATAATATGCAACTTTGAAAACAAAGTGACATTTTCCCGTGATCCACAAATATAGCTGCAAAACTTTTTATGTTATCAACTCCTCTTGAGTTTTCAATCCAGATCCCTGAAACTCACACAAAAATTTTGCAAATATTGAAGTTGTTTACCAGTTTTATTGAAATATTAGAGGATTTATTTATAGAACATAGTCATTTTTAGAAAAATTTTGAAAAGACGTAACCAATTTTGTGTAATCAACTCCTCTTATATTTATCAACTAATATACCTGAAACTTCATCGACAGATTGCACACATATAGAAGTTGTGCACCTGTTTTATTTCAGAGTCGTTTTAGGATCCTGGCCTGTCCCGTGTTTACAGATTTTGGAACTTAGCCATTTTTCAGGAATATTTTCAAAAGATTGTACCAACCCTACCAACTGTATAAATTTCGAGGTCAGTTTCAACCTAAATTTAAACTTTACAGAAGATTTAACTCTCCCATCAAGGATTTTAGTGTAATTATTTTTTTATCAATTACAAATATTCATTAAACACCATCCGTTTCTGGAAATATTTCTTAGAACCCAATTTTAAGAAAAAGTTGCATTGTCAAATTTGGTTTTTTTTCGGTCATGACATTTTCTATCCCTTGTCTTGAAAGACTTCGTATTCAAATTTTAAACATTCACAGTCGGTTATGCTTTCGGGTTAGAGAGTTTACAGGTTTCGAAGTTTTACGAATTATGTAATATCTCAGGGTAACAAATGATGCATCTACCATGGCATGGTGGGTGCCACTCGTGGTGGAGCAGATTCTGCTTACACTTCCGGAACACCTCATATCAACCACAGGTTTTAGTGAGGTTCATATGTTGCTCTGTCTTTTGTCTTTATACAGTGTTTCGTGAATTTATTTGTATCTTGTTCGTCTTCCTTATCAATTTACCATAACATTGTCACTTTATCTCGACTTATGAGTTTGAATGTTACCTTGATATCTTTTGCCCCTTTACCAATACCCTATAATAATGTATCCCTTATTATCGACTTTGAAAAACCGAATTTTAAAACGAGTAACGAGAAGGGTGTTAAACCCGAAAATGCATTGACTTCGAGTGCAACTAAGATCTCCTGAATTTTGGTAAGGTTCTTTCTCAGTCTTTAGCTTTCTATGTAGTGTTTTGTTGACTATTTTGAATTTTTGTCTTTTGGTCATGGTGTTATCTGTCTTTCTAGTGATTTTTGTCTTTTGGCCATGGTATTACCTGTCCTTCTAGTGATTTTTGTCTTTTGGCCATGGTGTTATCTGTCCTTCTAATGATTTTTGTCTTTTGGCCATGGTATTATCTGTCTTTTTAATGATTTTTATCTTTTGGCCATGGTATTATCTGTCCTTCTAATGATTTTTATCTTTTGGCCATGGTGTTATCTGTCCTTCTAATGATTTTTGTCTTTTGGCCATGGTATTATCTGTCCTTTTAATGATTTTTGTCTTTTGGCCATGGTATTATCTGTCCTTCTAATGATTTTTTGTCTTTTGGCCATGGTGTTATCTGTCCTTCTAACGATCTTTGTCTTTTGGCCATGGTATTATCTGTCCTTCTAATGATTTTTGTCTTTTGGCCATGGTATTATCTGTCCTTCTAATGATTTTTGTCTTTTGGCCATGGTATTATCTGTCCTTCTAATGATTTTTGTCTTTTGGCCATGGTATTATCTGTCCTTCTAATGATTTTTGTCTTTTGGCCATGGTGTTAGCTGTCCTTCTAGAGATTTTTGTCGTCTAGATGTTTTTTTTGATTTTTTAGACCACACTAAATCTGCTTACAATTAATTTGGTTAATTTGTCGGTTGAAGCTCTCGATAATGAATCATGTTTGGACTGACAATTATAACAGGTCTACTAAAAACGCGAACCACATATACTTTGTTAATTTAGAGCATCGCCTGGCAAGTTGTAAGTGATTGTTTACCTGTAACCCAAGATATCTGTATCCCCTGCAGTGATGTCTGCATTTCTCTAATGTAATCTGATGTAAGGGTTTTATCCTATGCTTTAACAATCTATTGTAGTCGTCGATGAAACATCCAACATAACCTAGTTAAGAAGGTCATTATCGTAATACATATTAAAATAAGGAGATGCGATATGTTTGCTAATGAGACAATCATCCACCAAAAATATGTAACCTATACAAGCATAATTAATACCAGAAGTCCCTAGAAATGGACTTCTATTAATAGGAAGAATATCAAAATTATTCCAGCCTAATTTGTAATACCATATATTTCAAGAATTTTGGAATAAAAATATTTTCTTATCTTATAGATGAATGAACATTCTCGGACATTCCTAAATTTGCGAGAGGCAATTTTTGAAGACATATAAATATCAAAGTCAAATTATATATTGATATTCCATAACTATTTAAACGCGTATTAAACATTTATATATATATTTTTTACACTTATACGATAAGCAAACAGTAATGTTAATCAGGTTAGTGTAGTTAGTAATGAGGAAACAGAGCCAAATATAGAGGAGCAAACTGACCTCCTGCGTTTGGAAACACTTGGGTAGACTTAGGTAGGTAAGTTTTAAGCGTATATTTGTTTCGAATTGATACGTTTTTGTTGCATGCTTGGAAGTTCAATCTGACATTTTTAATTGTTTTTGTTAAAGTTGTGAGGGTGTTACACTTATTTATAGCTTCATATCCAAAGCTGATTGTTAATAAATAGTTTTAGATCTAGGACAGATATAGCGGAGGTTTAAATATCAAATCCGATTTGTCATCAGATACATGAACTGTTAATTCCCAAATTGAAATTAAGAAAAAGAATATGAATAATTGTAAAAGTTATAAAATATTAACAAAAAAATAATTTTATCTTACATAGTAGCAATACACTTCTTCAATTTAGTACAAAATTAAGACAACAGTAGTGTGTGCATGTTCAAAAACTGCTGAAATAACCTATTTTGAGAGCAAGCCATCAGTATTTAACTATGAGCAAATGCTTCCCTCAAAGACATTTTGATACAAAACTTATTTTATAATGATGTTAATCTTCGATGAGCTTTTTCTAAAATTTGTTTAAATATCTTTTTGGGTAGGTAAAGCTTTAAATTTGCTCATTTCTATTTGGTCGAAAAAGTATATGTACGATGGCATTTTTCTAGGTCAAATATGCAATTTTCACTGAGCTTGTTTATCATGCATTGTGATATCACAAGTGCCCTGTTTGCGCTGAAGTATCCAGATTATATTGTTTTGTTCATTTATCAATAAGATTAACATAATTTTGAAAATCATATACTTATTTTAATTTCATTTTTTAGCTTTTTAATTTTAAATATGTTTTATAGACTCTTTAATATTAAATTTCCAGTAGGATATGCCAACTTTCAATTTTTGACTCTGTGAATGAAACAAATACAGGCAATATTAGCCCTACGGATTTCACAAAAGTCATGTTACTACAGTAAAGTATGTGTATAATGTACAAACCTTTATAGTGTCCAATATTTCTGTATGGATTTGAGTAAACAGCAATGATCAAACAAAAGATAAGAAGCATCAAATTCTTCATTGTTCCTTTTAAACTGATAACATTAACAAATATGATAATTTATTGTCATTTACGCATTTTTTTTTGGTTCTTATATTCAAGAAATTCGTCAATAAAACATTTTGTTTTACATTCTAATTCGAGTGAAAAACGTTTTTATTTTACACTTCCGAACAGTTTTGTATTTCAGACTTCAAATAGTTTTGTGTTATGTTATTTCTCTGTCAATTTTTAACAACCCTTGTTCCCGCAACTTCAAACCCTAAAAAAAAATACTATAAAAAAAACCCCAAAAAACCCAAAAGCAAACTATTACAGCACACATACATATATAAGCTAAAACAAGATAATAGAAACAAATAACAACAACAAAACAAAATGCAAACACAAAGGATAAACCAAAAATGTGCCATACACAAGCCATATTCCGAATTCACACACTTGACAAGTCTTCCAAGCTCCAACCGACCATGCATCTTATACAAAACCCAGATAAGACTTGTGTGTAATCTCGGACTTCATTTAATGTCTAAATACACTCAAGCGCATTCTCTTAAAATTTATGAATTTAAGTTTGTAGTTTCAAAATTGAAATCTTTAATTCAACATCTTTAATACCAAAGCCTCGCAACAATTTTAAATAACCTGTCACAAAGAGCAGAAGTTCGTCTTTTTTACTTGCAGAAATTTTGAAAAAAATATTGAAATGTTCCTTTGAATTAAATGAGTGTTCCCAATCAGAATAGACAAGATTTGATAACTCTATACTAGTATCCTGTACAGCTGTAATCATTTCTTGTGTTTTGATATACCTTTTATTTTCTTGTCTGTCATAGATTTTCCCCCAAAAACGAGACATGTATACTTACAGTGTTTAATTTATAATGTAAGTTGACTCTCTAGACTTTAAACAAACCGTGAATCAAACTTAACAAGTGGATATTTTATCACTGCTTTACTAAAATGTAACGCTTTATTTTTTTATTTTTGATGATGACTATTGAAATTACCCATTGATATCTATCTAGATAAGGCAAAGGATAACGTAGATGAGTGTTTCTGTTACATAATCAGGAAATTTAGATAAAGTAGTAAAGAAGACTTAACTTATTTTTTTTTTACAGATTTCACATTAAAATTGATAGAAATTTTATATTTGTCTCAGAGATATTCGTATAAAACAATTCCGTTGTCCTTTGAGAACTGAAATTTGTTATACGGGATAGGAGATAATAAAGAATATTAACGAGTGACACTAGATAAGTCACAATGTAGGTAATTATAACAGACACACTAAGGTTTGGCAAGCGTATACTTTCACGATTACGCAATTACTTATAAAAAATACAGTTTCTAATTGATAAATATTTACCTTGTTATTTTCTATATTTGTTTTCTTCAAATCAGTAATACAGTCAGCTGTTACTTACATTTCGTGGACGTTGCATGTCTGGTTATGTAGCACATAGAAATTAGAATTGAAGTTATCTCTATAGGGAGTCGATAAAAAAGAATCAGATTTCGTTCTGTTGTTGCCTTTTTTGTCTTTTAAAATCTATAAAATTTATAATCGGCACGAGAAATAATTTCTGAAATTCAGCAAACCAGTTATTTACCTCTCTTCTACGGAATTACGATTTTCTTTATTTTTTTCTCACAAAAAACTGATTATTGAACTCATGCAATTTTGGTGAACTTTCTATTATAGGGCTATTGTCCTGAATATTCATGAAATATCTGAAAAAAAATTTGAAGCAAGTGTTTTCAACTTACTTTAATCTTTTATCGAATATCTCTGAAAAATCTACATTTTTTTAGATCAGTTGTCGATTTACCAGACATCTGCAAACGGACAGGATTTCGATTGTTTACACAATTATCACTTCCTGAACTATAGGTCACCGTACATCCTTCAACCATGGAGCTAGTTCTGAACATTCACAAAATATTTGTCACTGGACATTAAGAAAATATCAAATATTAATCAATCACACAATCAAATTTAGAGCAAACCCGCATAGTTCGCTGTTATAAACCATAAGCTACGATTCAAAAGAAAAAAAACTAATGACCCTGATTTATGCTAAAACAAAAAACGAGAAAGGAAATACGACACTCAGCAATTAACGGCAAGTGCTGAAAATTTTCCCCCTAATTATCAATTAACTTTTCCGTTGTTGAACTTTTAATGATGATGATGATGATGATGATGATGATTAAATGTTCATGACAAATGTTACATGCATATTAAGACGAGAATATGATAATGTGATATGAATATGAACCCTACTTTGTACTTGACCAGACGTCATGCTGAGTCAGGAATTAACCGTACTAGTTCACAAGGTAACAGTCCACATGAAGACATGCATGTTACCCTACCTGCAGATATAATTTGAACTAAAGCTCGCGAGAAGAAACACATACCGATTTTCTATTTTTCGGATGAGCCGACCTAGGATCGTACCAACGACCTCCCCGCACTCAAGACGAGTACTCTACAGCGTGACCACTGAGGTGGAACATGATACTTATAGACCTACAATATGTATGTATAAATTACACAATCGGGGCGATATTTCATTCTAATTTATAATATTTCGTTTAATAATCTTCCTTTCAATATGTATATGTTCCCTCTAATAACAACAAACAGCTGTTTCGTTAGTTCTTGGTTTATCAAGGTCGTGCAGTGAAACTATGTCATGAATTTCAGAAAGTAATAAAGTCTTCGCAAAGTTGTATAATGTCATAAGCTTAGGAAATATCTAATCTAAATCTTTACCAATGTCTCATTATGGGTATTATCTGAGAAAACGCATTCAAAAGGAATCAAAGCAGTAGTTCTTAAATCAACTGAAATAAAACTACATAACAACCTTAAAACAGTTTTTAATCGGAGTATTTTTAACGAAGTTAGAAAAAGATGTATTTTCCGAAGCCAGTTTACCGTTTGTCAATATAAAGGAACTATACGCAACTGCATACAAGTGGAAGGTTTAACTAGTTTCTCATCGGAAAAGTCAAGAACATGACAGTTATTTTCAATTCGTTCCGTTGATTGATACATATAGTCTAACGTTTTTATTTTGTCAGGTTTTATGGCTTCTCAGTTTTTAATTTACCTGGTAGTTCGATATTTTTATTAAGATTTTTATACTGTAACATATTTGTAGTGGATAAATGATCGAAACATATAACACAACGTCACTCATGATATTCCTGTCGTGGAATGTTTTAAAGGTCAACATGTGTATCTAAAAATATAATGGTTTTAAAAACTACATATCAGAGACCCCGGAGAAATTGCTTTATATACTCATAAGATAGACTGAACATAGGGATCAGGTTGAAGTTGGCGATACCCCATTTACCAGAAACATTTTCAACTCATATCTCAAATGTAGAATGTGTTCAATTGTCCATAACAAGTTCTTTATACGGTACGAGTCTTTGATAGGTCAGATATTTAAGGAAAGTTAACCAATCTGGCTTGTCCGGACGTCTCAATTGTGGTATTAAGAATTTAATAGAATCTAGTTAACCAAACTATGAACATATTAGCTAAAGAAACATGTGGTTTTTTTAATACACAAAAGAGAATTGAAAATATAACTTGTATAGGAATGGAATTCGAGCCGAATTGCATTTTATTTTATTTGCCAAAAAAATATTAACAAATTTAGATATGATAGCGTCGTATTCTTAAGAAATTAAGACATACCTAATTATTGAATCTACTCGAAAAAATGTCGAATTGTAAGGCTTTGTCGTCTATTTATAATACCGAAATAAACAAAAAGCTAGCCTTGGTTTTTAAAAAAGTAAATACAAATACATTCCCTTGAATTGTGTCATTCATATACATAATATATAAGGCAACTTCTTCATATTTTCTCATAGAGTTAAATATAAAGCGCTCTATTCAAATTGAAATACTCTTCTGTCGCGTTATTTAAGATTTTGATGTTCTTTTTTTTTTGTAATTTTATTAGGATTTAAAGTGTTAACCGAAGCCTTTATTGAATGAAGCGTTGAACGCTTTACACTAAAATGTGCACACGGTCCTGATATTATCACCTTATGCTTAAAAAGAAACATTTAATTATAATAATATCATTTCAATGCTAAAACCCGGAAATTACGAGTTAAATCAAGCTTTTCGTTAGTGTTATGTCAGATAATAATTGAATCATGTACTAAAAAGATATTAAAAAAAAAACTAGTGTAACCCTGCCACATATTGATGTACCTGTCTCAATTCAGGTAAATCACCATTTGTCTGATGACATGTCTCAATGTTTTTTTTTGCTATTTGGAGAATTTGGTGTTGATGGCAGATCTTCGATTGTTTCTGTGTAATTTATTAATAATTTGTATAGACTCTGGACCATTTAGAGCTGACATATTGCATGGTCATCTGACTATTGTTGAAAATTATTTGTTGTTTTTCAAAACTGGCTTTTTTTGGCGTTGACTTGTTTTATGTTTAATTGATGCATACCCACATCTCCATCTATTAATCTATGTTATGTAGTTATAATATTGTACTATATATATTCGATCTAATGTTAAATTTAAAAATGTGTCTGGGTGTTTATTGATTAATTGTTGAATCATGAAAATCGTGATCAATTCTCAATTAATAATTTTATATGTTTAGCTAAATGAAACGTAGACATGGCGCCAGATAAAACGTTCAAACCCGCTGCATTTGTTTGCACCTGTGTCCTAAGTCAGGAACCTGATGTTCAGTGGTTGTCGTTTGTTGATGTGGTTCATAAGTGTTTCTCGTTTCTAGTTTTTTTATATAGATTAGACCGTTAGTTTTCCTGTTTGAATTGTTTTACACTAGTCATTTTATGGGCCCTTTATAGCTTGCCGTTCGGTGTGAGCCAAGGCTCCGTGTAAAAGACCGTACTTTGACCTATAATGGTTTACTTTTACAAATTGTGACTTGGATGGAGAGTTGTCTCATTGGCACTCATACCACGTCTTCTTATATCTATGAAACGGATTTTGTAGATCCTTATAGATAATCTTTCTTTCTATATCTCTTAATGCATCCCGTAATATCTTTGGCTTTCCAAACGATAGGCTATGCTACTTTATAATAAAGATTACAAGAAAAAATAACTCATAAAGCAACATTTTAGAAAGGATATTCAAAACTCTTCGTAGACTAAATCCTTGATTGTAGGTATGATTTATTTTGATTCTACATGTTATAACATGATAATAAAATAAAGTTCTATGATTTAGATATTTCATTTCCGACGATGCAGTTTATCTGTAATATGCTGTCTGTGTTTCTTTGTTAACGCAATCAAACTGTACAAAATGAAAGAACATCTGAATTACAATATTTTACTATTTGAACACCATTTTGGTTATATAATGTTGATAACTAAAGCTGTTTATTCATTCATCAACATGAAAAACTTCAGTTAATTGCATTCGATTTGTTATCCTCACTCCGTTCTCTTTAACCTGCTGTTGTTGTTCTTAAGCTTCATGTCAATAATGTCTATTTGACATATTTGGCGTCTAGTATTTCTGTTGATCGGCATTCCAGTAAGATTAAATGAAGTATATGGATTATAAAGCTTTTGGTTACCTAAAGATTTTGATAAAATAAAAAGTCTCTAGCCACATGTATATCTATTTCAGAGGACGAAATGGTATACCGATGTTCAAAACTCGAAAACTTTCATTTCAAAATACTAATCAAGATAACAAAACATGAAGGAATCGCATGAATTGCGTTTCACCCGTCATGCGAATCCACACTTGTAAAAAATATCACGATAGGGCGCAAAACAAACAGCTTTCATGTAAAGAATTATATGTTGATAAAACATTTTTGCTAGGACTCTAATAATAATGCACAGTTTTTCTTGATTCAGGGCGATTTCGAGATATTGTTTTTTTTATAGACACTTGGCATTCGCAAACACCGTTTCTTTAATGCTGCGTTCACACGTAATTCGAATTCGATTCGCATTAACTAATTCGAATTAGTTTAATTCGCATTCGAATCGTTTTACGTCCAAACGTTAATTCTAATTCGAATTGCAATACGCGTCAAATTTGCTTTACTGTCCGAACGACGTTAACTTTTAATTCGTATCAACAAACACTGATTTCTAATGCGAATTGGTTAATGCGAATTAGCCAATTCGAATCAATTCGAATTAAAAAGGAAGAGTGTGTGAACGCGATTAGCGAATTCGATTCACATTCGATTCGAATTCAATTCGAATTAAATGTACGTGTGAACTAGGCATAAATCTAGTTGTCTTTCGTACTATTTTAGTTTGTCGTGAAGTTGCTGTTCCATTCATAATTTATTTAGAATTGATTGCTTAGCATGTACTATCAGTTGCTTCCAAAAAAAAAACCTTTGATAACCTTGATATAACTTTTATTTTTGTCGTAGTTATAATTCTTTTTAATTAGTATATCCATACTTGTATGTCTTTTGTCATATCTTAATGTTTTTTAGACATTTTCTAGTTGATTACAGATCTGTAATAATTTCTGTTGAATACTTTTACAATTTTAGATTCAGGTAGGTTTGAAGCTTGACATCTGTCTATTGTTAAAGATCATATTCTGACCTCTATCTTTATGGAATTTGGTAAGTATCTCATTAGCCTTTCTGTTTTTAAAAAGTCTTAACTTTTTGTTAATTTCAATTCATGACATACTAGTTAAAAGAAAAAAAAATACTATATAGTTGTTAAATAGAACTAGACATTTATTACGTTAGTTCTACAAACCGGGCTCACTGGGATGAAGGATGGCCAAATTTTGGCTGCAACTGAGCATAATTTGATTTTTTTGGTATGAACAGAAGTTTTGGTTTGTAAGTATCTTTCACGTTCAAAGTGCATTATATCTAAAATCGGATATCACATATTCTCATTCCAACCGGACGTAACTGCGTATGTATATAATACATCTCATATAGACAAACGATCGCTTCCGCCTGTAAGCTTTGGTTCTTTTACTGTACAGGAACGGTCCTGTTGACAATATTTCTATATTATATCAACCATTGTAGATAAAAACCAAATGAAAACATATCAGAATAACTTTGATACAAACTTAGCGTACCCCTCTGTACATACCTTTGTATATGGAATTTCTCCAATCTGCGCCACACATCCTATTATTTTCCCCTGCACAAGGAGAGTTACATTGTAATTCGGATGCTTGTGGATACGCTGGCCTGTATAGGGAGTTTCCACAGAGACAGAAATCACGAGCCTGAAATGTAGGGATGTGTGTTACAAAAAGTAAATGAAAAACAAAACTTTGAATTTTGAGAAGACATATTTAGGGTTTAGAGAATTTACAAGTAATGATTGCGATGATTTATGTATTTGTGATGTCTGATAGATTCGACAGGAGACATTTACAAATCCGTTATTAGATGATGACTTATCACAGGATATGATTCATCATTGTATTTTTATCTCAATGGAATAGCCAATGTCACTTGTAGAACAGGATCTTCTCGCCCTTTCGGAGCACTTCAGTTTACTCAAGTTTGTTTTTATGTAGTATTTTGTGTATTATTGTTTGTTTGTTCGTAGTTTTCCGTTTTGGCCAATTTTCTGTCGTCGACTTTTGACTTTTGATTGCCCTACGGTATCTTCTGTTGCTTTTGTCTCTTTGATAGACATTTTGTACATCTTATTGATCTTGTAAAAGATTTGAAAATCTATATTATACCTTATTCAGTATGGAATACAATAATGAGCAAAACCCATACCGTATAGTCAGCTATAAAAGGCCTCGACAAGACAAAATGCGAAACAAGTGAAAAAAAAAACCACTCAGTCCAGACTTATGACAACACAATAAACGAAAAACAAATATGACAGACAGCAAACCAAAAAATACCACTGAAATACATGCACATATAGAATGCGGTTGAGTTAAACATGTTTATGAGCACCTGACACTCCCCTAACCTGGAAAAGTGGTGTAACAGCATAGCCAAAAAAAAACAAGCTGTAAAAATTTGAAAAAATCATTAGAAAATGACTTGACTAATCAGATCGGCATGAAGCACAATAAATATAAGATAGTGCAAAAGACAAAAAGTACCGATCTCAGAGTACTCGTAGTTGCTGAAAGCTCATGATAAAGCCAATAAATAATAACTATTAAATAAACCATCTTCTTCCACAGTAAAGGATCAATCAGTACCTACCCAACGGATTTAGTGTAAAGATATTTTAAACAGTCAGGGAAAAGCGTAACCGTGTGGAATGCAATATATAAGTATTCAATATCGTCTTCATAAATATATAGTACTACATATTTAGTAATGTTTTAATTTATTAAAAATGAAATCAATGTTAGTACCGATAAAACAATATTCAAAGATCTTACTACGGTATTAAATTGATATCGTTTAAGAAGTTTCTTAAAAAGAGCAATGAAATTACATTGACCGTATAAAATTTTGCTTTATAAACACCAAAACTATACAAATTAGGATGTGCTATCTCGTTTGTAACAAGAATTCGACATGTACATACAAACTTCAAAATCAAATCTTTTTTCCTAAAAACAAAATAAGTACAAGTTTAAAGAAAATTTTATAAAGAAATCCTGACTTAAACCTCACTACAGACACGAACATAGAGAACTAGTAGGGAAATAAACGCATCGTAAGAAGGGCCATGGGAACGTCCCCGTTCAAAAAAAAAATAAACAAAACAAAAAGGAACGAACAATAGTCCTATTCTATCGTAAATTTTTGTTATGATTTTCTCGTGTTAAACTGAAATATTAAAATCTAGAAAAGTACAATTATTGCTATTAACGTTAGATTTACCCACAGTTAGTATCCTCTGAAACATTTCCGTGGTATGATTAGAGAGTGCTGAATTATTTAGAGGAAACATAACATTAAGGTATCGGTAATTGTTATTAAATTTTTCAAGTACTAGGAATTAGACGAATATTTACTGAGTTTAAAATAGAAATACTATTAAAGTAATGCAATTGGTGCCAATAAAAATACATACAACCTTTCGATAAACCTTATTGACGAAACGAACATAGATGTTGTTAAGGAGAAAATTTACGGCTGTAATCATCTAATCACCATGTCAGTAAGTATATCTAGTATATTTATCTTGTTCATTGTTGTAAACGTAGAATTCCGAGCGTTCATAATTTATAAATAAACACAATTTTTGTAGAAAATAACACGATTTAATCAAACTGCATGTATTATACAGACGTTACATAAAATACAAAAAACACACGGCATACACTCCGACAGTTCACATCATTCCAGCTATCCAGTTCGTTCGTCAACACAGTTGGAAAGCAACTCCCTAGAAACGTCCGTTGTCGTCAAGCTCTATCAGCAACAATAGCAGGGGGACATAATTAGGTGGCACCACAAAAGTCAGCGACGACAAAAAGTCCGCGAAATCAATCGACTAAAAATTCGATGTTTAAACTTATTTTTGAGATCGTCATGCTTTTATTATAATTGATTTTTAAACTAAACAGTCCTCTCCAAACATCTCTCTTCTCTCACGTCACTATCGCACAACGTCAAAATACGGGAAGCAACGTTAACACCGTATTGCGTAATCACGGACATGTAGACAAAGTCACAGTCACAACATTCATTACAGAACAACGCTTTAAATGAGTCGCAGTAAATAAAAATCTGCAATCAGATTTTTCAAAGAGCTATTTGAGGACCTAATTTATTTTAAAATCCTTTAATTTTAGTAAGGGAACTAGTTAAAAGCACAAAAAGATAATGAGTAGAAAACCTACTGAAAGCTGACATAAAACGATATTTGACGTTTTTTTTGTAGTTTAGGTAGCTCATACATAGATAAGAAGGAACCATCAAATGTTCAGAGGAGGCCTTAAGCTGAGATGTTGTAGCGACATGATTGTTTACTATTTGGATCTCTATTGAGTGCACAACCTTTAATATAGAAGAATTTATAATTTCATTCTAAAGTACCACATTGTATACACTTTTTTGTACACAAGATTTAACGGTATAATATCAACTTGAAAAATTCAGCACACTAAATTAAAATACGAGTGCACATAGTCAAAAGTTTTGCAATCAAATTTACTCTATAAATTACTTATACCACCACAAGAATCATCGTTTTCTTGAAGATAGTACCAAGACCCTTAACGGTTGTTAGAGCACAAGTCGGAAGAACAAAACTGTTGGTAGTTGAAAATCCCTTGAATTTTGTAAGAAAATAAGAAGGCAGTATGCAATAATAATGTGGCGAAATGACAGAAATTCCAAAACGGAAAAGAGAAAAACGAAATCTACATAATACAACAATAGCAACTAAATAATAAGGTCGATATAAACCTCGGTAGCGTGCTTAGCATTTTTGATTTCACTAGTGGAACCCGTCTTGTTACTAATGGCAAGGGAAATCCGTTTATATGTCGTAAAAGGGATTTCTCGACAAGAGAAAATGGTAATGCGTATTTACGTTATACTTGCAAACTATTATACATTTGTAATGAATGATATAAAGGAGAAACAATCATTGATACGCGTTGATTCGTTAAGTAGATACCATGAGCTTGGATGGCGAATGATATCTTTAAGAATTGTATAAAAATGAGGAGTTGTGGTAGGATTGCCAATGAGACAGCTACTAGTATCGACCAGAGTTAAAATGAAGTAGTAGTTAGCAATAATAGGCCACCGTATGGCCTTAAATAACGATAAAACCCCATACCGTATAGTCGTATATAAAAAGCCCCGACATGAAATATGTGAAACATTTCAAACGAGAAAACTAACGGCCTAATTTATAACAAACATTTACGAAAAATGAATATGACAGACATGAAACAACGACAACCACTATACTTCAGACTCCTGACTTAGGACAGGCACATATAAAGAATTTTGAGGAGTTATACATGTTTATGAGCGCTAAACCCTCCCCAAACCTGGGTCAGTGGTGTAAAAGCACAACATAAGAACAAACCGTAAACATCAGTTGCACATGACTTCACTCAAAAGATCGGTACGAGACAGAAAAACCACTAACATAAAAACAATAGTCACAAAGCACCGAAATAAGAGTCGTAGTTACTGAAAGCTAGTTCAAAGACAATTACAACAAATAAATAAGTCATGTTTTCCCAGACTAAAGACATGCGTCTTTTATTTAAACTATTGTTGTGACGTCTTTTCACTATTACAGCTCTTTCAAATAACCACTCAATTAAATTGAATGATGCAACCATTAATAAGAAGTATACGGGTAGTAGATTTAAATCATGATACAATATATAAGACAAAATCACCCTCATTTTCAGTATACCGTACAGAAATTAACATTACATTATTTTGAATCTGAAAGTTATCAGTAGTGTAAAAAGAATGCACATTTGAACTAATTCTTAAATATAAACAAATGTATGTCATTCATCAATCATTCCACATCCCCATATTTTTATATGTAAAAGACAATTAATATAACTCCCAATGATTATGGCAATTTGTAAATCTTGTCAGATTTGAACATACCTTTACTATGGCAAGAAAAATCGAAAAAAAATATATCTGCGAATAATTAACAAAGGGATACGACACCATAACCAACAATGAACACAACTAAAAGACATATCAACATTCGAATTTACAAGATTGATGATAATGAAAAAAATCCCGATTGAAATTAGATGCTTTGGGAGTGTTAACAGTTTTACCAGTCTAGTTGATTATGTTGACTACTTGAAAGCATCACGTAATACCGGATTGGTCTTTTACAAGAAGAAAAAATATATGTTTTTGTTATGTCATTTTCGGTAGACTCATCGAATTTTCAACACTTTTATAAACTTTTTGGGTAAAATCTCGAGAAAAATATCTTTGGACTGACTATTATTAGACATCTATCGAAAAGCAAATCACATGTAAAATGTTAATTTTAAGCATCGACTGGCAACCCTTAAGTACTGTTTTACCTGTAATCCAAGATACTTGTACCCCCAGCAGTGATGTCTGCATTTTGCCAATGAAATATGATGTAAAAACCGTATCTTGTGCTTTAACAGTCTGTTGGCGTCGTCCACAAAGCATCCAACATAGCCTAGTAAAGAAAGATCACTGTGTTGATTCGCATAAAATACGGAGATATTGTATGATTGCAAATGCGAAGACTATCATCAAAGATCGAATGACAAGGTCGTGAACAACTAGATCACCGTACGGCATTCAACATTCAGAAAAAAAAACTCATATCTTAAAAATTAGCTATAAAATGTTTAAGGATGACAAAACGTGGAAATATTCAAAAGAGAAAGATAACGTCAAGATGTTTACTAAAAAAGTAAACGAAAAAACAATATTGTAGACATCACTACTAGATTGGGACATGCGCATACAGAATATGACGGGGTTAAACATGTTTGTGAGCCCTCAACCATCCCTGGCCTGGAAAATTGTTGGAAAAGCATAACATAAGAACAAACAGTAAATATTAGCTGATATGCGCAAGATACCGAAGTGATATGTAAACTCCTAAGTCGCAGACAAATGAAAACCCTATGGAATTAAAACAAAAACGACCGAAAGACAAATAGCAGTCTACAAAACATCACATAGAAAATTAAGGACTGAACAACACGAAACTCATGGAAAACTGGGGTTGACCTCATGTGCGTACCTGAAGGGTAAGCAGATCTTGATCGACAGGTTGCTCATGTAAATACAAATTCGATGCTAAGTGTTATAAGGTGATGTAACATTTGACAATTATTATAACATTTGCTTTATGATAAATCACGAAAACAACTATCATATAGATAAACACATTAAGTACCGATCTGAGTGTATCCCGAAGTTCTGAAAGCTATGCCAGAGCTCAATTTTAACTTTTCCTAGACTAATATATCAATCAGTACACTCTCAACAGATGTATTAAAAGGACGGCAAAGCATTTGAGGTAGCACGATATAAAAATTTGTTTCACCTCCAATCAGACACATTTAAACAGGACTAGTTACTTTCACATAGCTACACCATTAATTAATGAGAATCAAAAAGAAAGACAAAAGATTAATCTTTCAATGTTTATAATTGTATTATCATATAATAAATTATATTGATTTTGGGCAACACTAGTTTACCGATGTTCAATTAGATTTATTCAGAAGATATAAATCAAGGTTATAAGCAAAAACTGAGGGAATCACATAAACTCCAAAACGGCGAGACCAGGTGCGTCGACAGGTTAGATTGATTATTATGTGTCGTCACCAAGTCTAGTGCCTGTAATTCAGTTATTACCAAATAAAATAATAATGTATGCGTACGAGGGAGGTTATTTGTTGACAATTGATTTCTATGATCTCAACTAAATCGATAATTAACATTCAGTCAATATTGCAGTCTAGATATGGACATGTATACATATGTATATCACTTCAGAATGGAAGACAAATATGCTCACCAAGACGTTAGGGTTCATGTTGGTTAGATTTACTAATGAGGCGATGAACTTTTTTTGTATCCAGCATTCAGTTTTTCCGAACATGCATACCTTTTTCATCTTTGACCAAACATCGGGCTTTTAATTTTACAAAATATCTATTTACGAAATCGGATTTTGTGGTAAAAAATTAAAAGCTTTTTAGAATTTAGTAAGCAATAAAAAATACATTGTATTAACCGATGATCGATTGGATTCGCTATTATTTAGTAATAACAATAAACATCATTTAAATAGTCCCTTCACTCTAGGTAATAATGGTTGTATTTCTTAATTTTCCATTCTATAATTGAAAGACCTTATTTATATAATTGGTTAAAATGTAACTAGTTGCTAAATTTTTATTTACAAATTGTTCAAATTTCAATGAAATTTGCTTCTTCGCTTTTCATACTCATTAGGATCCTAAAAATGTGTGTTAGATTCTTATGCATCACATAAATTTGTCTCAAATTTTTCCTATCGTATTTCACTCTCTCGTTACCTTTCAATTAAGTTTCTAATCCCAATTCAAAAGAGATGTCACATTTAATTGAAGATACAATTTGTTCTACTGATGTTTTTTGAAATCTGATACACGGTTTTAAAGAATTTCATGTACCAAAATCAGACTTATATCGGCACCAATCTAGGAGCTAAATTCATTTAAAACTTCTTTTTTCAAGTCAAATGTATTTGTGGCACAATCTAATAAATAATAGGTTTTCTACTGGAACCTCATTTACTTCAATATTATTTGCACATGTATCATGAGGATACTTCAGGATTGGCCTGTTATCATTATTATTTTGATCAGTAAGAAAGCAGCATTCCTTCACAGCAATTCGTAATATATTAAGAAACTATACTCCCTGTGCATCAATCAGATTTGTTTGGAGAAGTTCCATCACAACTGACCGTGCTCAAAGTTAGTTGCTACTGATATGGTCATAACTTCGTCCACCTTAATAGATATTAACTATTGATGATTTCAGAAGCTAAATTCCACAGTGTACATTATATAAATAACACATAGCTGAGAGGGTATTAGAGCAGATTGTCACACCGAGAAAACATTGTCAACTGAGGCGAAGCCAAGGTTGACAATGTCTTTTCAAGGGGTAACAATCTGCTCTATCACCCTCTCAGATATGTGTTATTCAATTTATTATACTGAAAGTTCTGTTATTACTGTCTATTAAATTTCAAATTCAAAGTAATAAACTATGTCGTCTTGTACATAACATATCATCCGTATTTATTAAAGCGCACACTTGAGCAAGCGTCTCCGTGAAGGGCGATAGAGTATTTGCCATGGGATAGATTAAATTGTCTCCCTCGTATTAACCAATCAAAATCTGGTATTTTGACGTGAAGTATAATAATTGTTTTTGTTCAATTTGAATTGTATTAATTCAGAATAAAACCATGTTTTTGTTTTTAACCTTACCTAGGAAAGTAAGTTATGAATGTTAACACAAAATGAAAAGATGGTAAGTCAAGAGGACTCTATGGGGATTCAAGATTTATAAAATTATACACATTTTGATTTTGTCTGCTTCATGCAGTTTCGAAAACTATGAAATGTTTTTTTTCATAAACTAGAATTATTACTTTGAATGTCCCTTTGGTACCTTTCGCCTCTCTTTCCGTCTGTTTGAATATTAGAATAATCATCAACTTCCCAAATATGAACTACTGTAGATTTATATCTATTGAACACTTGTATATTTATGGTTTGATTCGGTCTATATCTCCTAATGGTTCTCTTGTATTTCTCCAGCTCTTAGCAATGAATTTTTATGTTGAAATCATTATCTCCTTTTTTATAAACCCCTTAATTCACCTCTTTTTTCATAACTGTCATTTTGATAGCTTGTAAGTGGTCATATTTCTATCAAATCATTCTATTGATTAACCTCTGAGCACAGCTCACATGTTTCTATCTTCTAGCAGTCAGTCACTTGCTTTTTTTGACAAAACTATTTAACATAAAAACTCATTGATAAGAGCTGGAGAAATACAAGAGAACCATTAGGAGATATAGACCGAACCAAACCATAACTGAGCTTGATATGAAAATATTTGTTTCTTCTGTGGTTCTGAAATATCAAGAAGTAAAGAAAAAATTCCAGAAACAAAATGTTGATACATTTATTTTGTGTATTGTGATTCCTTAGAATTACTAATTCTTCCGATGGTTTGTCGATTTTAAATACTTACTGGCCTCTCCAAAATACTGCCAATTTGAAAACAAGACTTCATGAAACTTGTTAATAGAGTTGTTTCTGGGTTTTTTGTTTTTCTCGATCGGCAGTATTCAACCAAAATTTATAGCTACCTGCAGTAGCGAGCTCATTTGGTCCCTGCTTTCCAAATTATGTGTCGTTTTTTATTTCTATGTTTAAGAAAGTGGTACCTGCACTGTGCATGTTGTTTCTATTGTATGTTTTATTTTTACAATATATTGAAGGCGAGGTTTGTGCGCACGTGAAACTAGTTTAACTCCGCCTCTTTGTATGCCTGTACCAAGTCAGGCTATCTAAACCACGTATTGTTCGTTGATGTTTGTCTTTGTTTGTACTTCAATAGTTTTGAAGGAGTCGGGTATTGATGCTTAGTATTATCTGTTGTGCTGTGTTGTATGTATTCTGTCGAATACAATTATACTTTTTGTGTATAATTAAACTATTAAAGAAAGAATTCAATGTTATAACCGAAAAGACAATTATATATACTTTATTAAACTAAGATTCAGAGTAAACATACATCGGGATACACCCCCGCAATAAAATATCAGAATATTGAATTAGGTATACTCAATTACCTCCTTTAATATGTGTAACATGCTCATCCACATAGAGTGTTTTCCAACTTTGTATATATAGTTTCATTAATATCCGTCTGGTTGTTTAGGAGGAATTGCTCTTTCAAGCACATGGATAGACGAACAGACGGACGGACAGACAGATAGACACACAGACAGAGATATAAAAAATTCAGGTTTGCGCCAATTTATTTTTTTTGTTCCCATTCGTCTATGGGCACTGAGTTCATACGACCAAACGAGATTTGCAGTTTGTATGCTTCGATCAGAAACTAATCTAAGAGAGGAGCGTTCTTTGACATATCCCTGGTTCATCAACTTTCTGCTCAGACACTGGTGACGTTTTACAAAGTCTGAGTAGCAGCTGCAAGCTCTTGAATACCGAATGAGTTTTGAAATGTATATCCCATATGCAGGTGAAGTTGGTATATTGCTACTAAGGTGGGGGAAATTGATAATTTCAAAATTAAAATCGTCTCGTTTGTCATAGATTCTGGTACTGAGATGACCACTTATGTCAAAATCGAGGTATAAGTCTAAATATTAGGAGGAGGAAGCCGTGTCTGTTGTTTCTAAAAATTCTAGTTCTGGAGGATACCCAATCAGAAAAGTTTGAATTGTTAATGGAAAGAACATCATCAATATATCTGAATGTGAAATTAAAATTATCTGGCTTCTTTGATCTTCTTGTTTTTTATAAGTGTCTGAAGGAACTCCGACTCATATGATAATACGAAGAGGTCGGCAAGGACAGGCGCACAGTTCGTTCCAATAGGAATGCCGACAATTAGTTGAAAAAGTCTACCTCCAAATTCAACAAATATGTTGTCAATAAGAAACTCCAGCATACTGGTCACTTATTCCTCTGTGAAGCATGTTTTACCCTTTTGTTCACTATTAACAAAATATGCTGCATGGTATCCCAAAGTAATAAAATTATAGCGTATGCTACCATTTTTATATTGAAAACCATTGTGGATTATTTCTTTTAGACGATTTTACAATTTCACATGGGGAATGGTGGTACATGTATACAGGGTTGAAAAATCAAAAGTTTTGATAGAATTAATTTCGGAGAAAGATTGCGTTCAGACAATGACAGGACAATGATAGTGTACGACGAAATTCCAGTAAAAGTAAATTGTGTTTTATTGCACCATAGCTCAATAATATTATGATATTTTTCATAAATATGTCAGCCTTAGCATTAATTCCTTTCAAGATACAAATCGTATCACTAGCAAACCACTATTGAACTGACACGGCCATTTTGATCTGAACAATAAATGAGTCCAAATACAAAAGACATTTCCAGGCAAAATATTTCATATCCCTTGAAGTACATTAACCTTTGGTATTTAACCATTTTTTTAACAAACAATTTATAGAGGATCACTGAATTTATTTTACTGCATAACTCATTGAAGTGCATGTGTCATAAGTCAGATACATAACAAAACAAGAATGTGTCCATAGTACACTGATGCCCCATTCGCACTATCATTTTCTATGTTCAGTGGACCGAAAATTGGGGTCAAAATTCTGGCATTAAAATTAGAAAGATCATATCATAGGGAACATGTGTACTAAGTTTCAAGTTGATTAGACTTCAACTTCATCAAAAACTACCTTGATCAAAAACTTTAACCAAAAACTTTAACCTGAAGCGCGACAGACGGAGAGACGAACGGACGAACGAACGGACGCACAAACCGAAAATCATAATGCCCCTAGGTGGGGCATAAAGATAAGGTAATAAGATTTCGATGCGCAGTGCGATGTTTTTATTCCCAATGCAGAAAATCACGACTTTGCGCAACGGTAAAATATAAGTATTAACAGGATGTTAGACCTTAAGTGTCCATTTCATATGTAGTTTGAATATGCATATTCAGGACGGGAAGATGAATATGAACCCAACTTTGTACTTGACCGACACGCTAATCCAAATTTATTGAAGATACATATATATGTACATGTATATTAAAAACATTTAAAACAAAAATATGTGGCCGTAAGACAGCGTGCCCCCTTACATTTACACATTTTGATGTTCAGTAAACCACCTAATTCGGGTAAAACCCTAATTTGGTTTATAATTTTAAAAGTTTTAAATTTAAAAATGGACAGATGAACGGACAGACTCACACAGACTAGAAAATATAATATCCCCTTCCTATCATAAGTTGGTCATGAAATAAAATGATCCTACTTAACAAAACTGCAAATAAATATTCCATACATGGTCGTTTTTCAGACGTATTTGTAGAAGTTTTACGCCACACATTTCATAAAAAAAGTTTGTGAGTAATGGCGTTAAATTATATAAATTTTAGACTCTTTTTAGAACCCATGCATCTTTAAAATTAAAAAATAACTGATTTAGTAAAGTGTAATATTTTTTTTGAGATGCATCCTAATATATTCCATTTTATAATATTATACGGAAAGATGAAAAATTTCTTTAGAAAGATGCCTCAGAGATCTGAATTTCTGCCTCTGACAAAATAATGTTGAAATCAATTATAGAAATATGCTATAAAAAAAAGAAGTAAGTCGTGTACACCTTTTTCATTCCAGTGAGTTTGAAACTTTTGTTTTAACATTATTACTTATAAATCAATAATGAGAAAATCATCTTGCTTCAGATTTTATTATTTTTATTTGTTCAAACTTAATTTTGATTTTAGTAGTTTTCAGAATGCAATACGCCGAGATTCGTTCATATATGTTAGTTATGTCGAGTAATGTCATTTTCTTGGAAATCTCTATTAAAACTTTTTTAGGTTCAATATTTTCAGAGGTAAAGATCAAAATGACCGTTTAAGACTAAAGTTTTTTTTTACTAGTGTGTTGTGTAAAAATAAAACTTTTTATAAAGCTTTATGTCAAAAAAATATTTTGTGAGAGGGGCACTTATAATCGTTCCAATTGGTGTATTAAAAAAGCAATATGGTTCGATAGCCAAATGGATAAGCGAACATGTAATAATCAACATTTGACACAATACCATTTGGCTAAACTGATTTGGAAACTATCTTACATGTACCTGTAAACATGTTATTTTTTTTTTTATCATATTATTAAATAATGTAAATCAAACAATAATATTCTACAAGGTTTCATCAATATTTCCGTATTGAATGTTTTGAATAAAGACAAACAGAAAAAAATGTCCATACTTCTTTGTATAGAACAATGTAAGAAATCAAATGATCAAAAATATGTCAAAGTATTCCTGTAAAGTATGCTAAGACCGTACTTACCAGTATAATGTCCACCATTCTGGTATGGATTTGAGTAAACAACAATGACCAAACAAAAGACAAGAAACATCAAATTGTTCATTATGTCCTGTAAATTGAAATTGATATAAATAATTTGACATATTAAAAAATATGGTCAAATGGTAAAATAGTTGTAAGTCATTAACGTAATCTTTTGGAATCAAATATTCAAGGAATTTGTTGATAAATGATTTTTTTTTTCAAATTTTAGTACCATTAACAATTATCGTATTTAACATTTTCTTACAACTCTTTAAACTTCACATTCAGGAAAAAGGAAAAATAGAAAACTCACAGAAAATTCTTCCTCGTTTTTACTTTTTTGTGGTACAGTCAGAATTCAAAGAGCAATCATATACAAATGAAATAAATAATCAATCTGTCATTGATCTTTTGTATGTGTATGGAGGCTTAGATAAAAATATAAATTATTTGCATCTAAATTACTTTAAAATGATTTGTTTCACAATAGAAGTGAAGGAAATAGTCTCTGTTTCTTTTGAAAATTGGCAACACGAATTATCCCTTAAAGTTTGTTAATTATGTTCTGATCTATCTACCAACATGGCTA
Organism: Mytilus californianus; assembly: GCF_021869535.1. NCBI lineage: Eukaryota > Metazoa > Mollusca > Bivalvia > Mytilida > Mytilidae > Mytilus > Mytilus californianus. The sequence continues at coordinate 51,720,929 of NW_026262581.1, read as the reverse complement.
ATCGACCAAAATACAAAGGGGTTAAATGCAAATTATTGTCTTATGTTGAAAACCAGGATCACATGCTAACCCAACAAAACTGTTTGAAGATTCCGTAATAAGGTGTTTTTATTTTAATTAAACATTGATGGGTATTATCTTGAAAACCAGTATCATTGGATAAAGTGATGAACAGATGTTATAAAAAAATTTTTATTGTGATTTTTACATTAATATCAATAAAATATTTTTTTAACAACTCAAAATATATCAAATTTTGCAGCAATCATCCTTTGCAGATATTTATCAATACATGTAATAATTAACAATTTCAAATGGGTTGTAAAAGTATAGAGATTATCACTGTAAGAAAGTTCAAAGTATTTTAGCTAGTCACAATTCTAATACTAGATAAAAGGAGATATACATGCATGTGATAATACAGCAACCTAACAACTTACAGCACAGTATTGTCAAAAATATCAGAATAAAATCATTAAAATATTAACTGTCATATCCTTGGTACAGGAACTTTAAACACGACAGTTGCGAGGACTGCGGTTCACAACACGTAGTACGATTTAAAACTAGTCGTTAACTTGAACAAATTACATAATTTCATTGTCGAATTTCCTAGGATGTACCCACAAACAAGACTTTTAAACTTGATTTTGATTAAATAATTAATCAAGTCATGTACAGGCACAATCCTATAGAATTAAGCGCAGGCCTGAGTCTAAAAGGCATGAGTTTGCCGCCTAAAAATTTCTTATTCTATGATATTAAAATTTTACCACAGCCTTTCAATGTGAAAAAATAGCATGTAGCAACGAGTTAAAGTCCTTGTCTTCTGTTGCATAGATATCTTGACATTCTATTGGTAAGCTCCTTTGAGTCAATGTTTCCAATCAGACAAAATGTGACTTGGTATGTGCACATCATGAACAACATGAGACATTGTTTATTATAAACCAGGTTTTTTTTTCTTGTCTTCTGTAAACTTCCCCAAGAGCGAGAAGGTATGATTAAAAGGGTTAGTTTTGATGTAACTTGCAATTGAAATTCTACCCCATTCCGAAATAAAAAAACTTTTTTTTTGCAGTTTCAGGCGGTGAAAATTCCCAAATTTCAACATCATTAAACAAATCTTTAAGTTAATGACTATTTCTAATAACTTCAGCAGGTTTGGAACAACCCCACTTTACAGGTATAGTCTCTAAAACGAGGGATTGTCTCAAAAAGAAGTGTCTACTTAACTCCTGAAAACAGGGTCTGCCAAAATAATATGTAGAACGCACGATAATTCAGTGAAAACGCAAATAAATCATGGTTTCGAGGGATTCTTGACATTCTGTATAAAAGGATGGATAGATTTTTTCTGTCAGATGACTATTTAACAGCGCAAGTGGATGTATGCAAAGCCGTAGGCATGCACCATTCATTATTTACCATCTATGTTTTTAAAAATATTAGTAATACCATTTGATATGTCGAAAATTTTTACACAGCCGTCTTCTTCTGTTGGTCATCCGTCATTTTGAAACAAATGTGGGAGCACATGATCACTTATTTAGCCAATAGAATTTGATCTTGCAATATGATCGTGATACTTTGACAAGTATGGATCGCCATGTTCGCTATAATTTATATAGTTTACTTATTTTTTTAAACTAAAATAAGAATGTTTTATAGTTGAAGCACCGTGTATAGGTTAATACTTTTTCAAAAGTTTGAAGAATGGTGTAAATGAAATCAGTTACAATATCGAATAGCTATACATGTACTGTTTATTATTGTACCCGTTTACAACATCGAATATCTTTTTTTTTAATATGTATGAGGTTCACGGTACTTTCATGGAAATGGGTTTTAATTGACATTTTATAAATTTTGATAAATAAAGTAAAACATCCTTCGTATTCAATTCATAATTATTTAAAAAATTTACAGATGTCATCTCAAGACAAAAAAAGGTGCAGCTGTAAAAGTCACGAAGAGTATGTAAGGAATGGAGTCATAGGGAATGTCATCAGAGTAAATGCTAAAAACATCAGAAAGGCAGTGAAAGATGAGCTAATTGAGCGCGGAGATATTTTCGACCACTCCACATTTCTTTGTACGGGCTGTATAAAGTTCTGTAATGACTATTTGCTAGACCAGCCACCGACAAAAAAGACCAGAGAAGACATGGGGGAAAGGTAGAAGAGATACTATCAGCAAAAGACAGTGGTCGTCTTTCTGTATAGGAGATGGCACGTATAGCATACGCACTTGGAAAGTCAGTTTCTAAAGATGTCTTAACTGACTCAAGAACCATATCTACCGCCTATAAAGATGACCAACTGTTGCAAACATTTGATGTATCAGGTAAAATAACATATTTTCATACTTATTTACTGGTATATGGTGACTTCTCAATTAAGGTAGATTCGGTGTCTAACACCAGCTTGGATCGTATAACACTGCATAACATATGCGGTACAGAATTTTTAGTTTTGATGCAAATTTGGAGACAGGATGGCAATTAATGCATAAGGCTTTGTACTTAAATAAAGAAAAATAACTAATTTATTGTATGGCAATAATATCTGAAAGCTATCTTATCTTATTATATTTCAAAATTCTTTCATTTATGTTTCTTTCTATTCAGCAAAATGTGTGTTTCCAGAAATAATCTATACAAACACTCCATATTCTTCCAGACTGGATGTCTAAGCGCAACCAACCCGTACTAAACATTTTACTTGGTATCCAACATGACATGAAAGACAACGAAAAGAACGACTTTGAGATTTCAAAATGTATTGACAACATCTATTACCTTAGGAACACACAGTTTATTTCACCTCTGGCTGTTGCTGACCTATTACAAAACTGGTAGTAAAATTGCAGCAATTCTCAACTGTTATGGGGTTCTATGTGGTAGCTATACAACACTACAAAACTGGATAAAAGACCAAAGTAGAGAGGCTATACAATGTCCAGAAACAACCGATGTAGTTACATTTTTTGACAACAACCAGGTATATTTGGACTTTCTTTTCATTATACTTTATATGTCCTGAACATACATGAAATATTTTCCACTGGACGTTGAGCAACAAACAATCAATCATATTTGAAATTGTCACAAACCATTCATTTTTAAATAACTTATGGTGTTCTGATATTTTGGTTGAGTTAAAATATCTTTTTAAATTTTTGGGCCTATTAAATTTGTAGTACTGTAAAAGAAAAATACCGCATGTTACATAAATGCAAATTTTTAAAAATAGGCTAACTCATAAGTGTAACTGTTTTGCCGTTACATTTACACTTGTTGCTATTATTGCATTATTTTGAACCAAATTCATCTTATAGTTTCTACAACGTAAGTGGAGAGTAGTTACAAACTTCAAATCTCAGACCAGCGTGATAACAACTTTGATTCATGTGGTTCCTGACAGACAATCACTTCTGCAGTACGAAGAAAACCTTTCGCCAAAGAATTGGTACAAGACCGATAGAGAGGCAAAAATTACGGCTAAAGATGAAATCGTTAAAGAGTTCGACAAGCAAGGTTTGTTTTTCCGAAACTTTAGGTATAAAACATGAAATGTAGATTATACATTATATTTGTACAGTTAAAATGTTGAGATAAAAATTACGACATATAAAAATGTTAATTAATCTATTAAATATGTTTTATATTAACTTTAGTAATTTTAATTTAGAAAATATTAACACATCTTATGATAATATTTCGATGCAATTTAAGTTTAGTAGTAATTTGAAACTTTGTTTCCAGAAATGGTTTTGTCCAAAAACAGTTAAAAATTATTACAATGCAAATGGAAAAGAATGGTGAGGAAGTAATGGACGAGGTTCACAAAAAGTCCAGCAACAATTTCAAAATTCCTAGTCACACCAACAGTGAAGAAAGGTATATATAAATTTATCTTATTGATAAAAAGTTGTTTGTGATAGTGTTGTACTACTTATGTCAAAATAAAAACATATTTTATTACCAATTCATACGGATGCACTTTTAAGATATTACCTAGTAACAAAGCATTTTGCGGATATCAAATATAAAATTCTTGCCTTTTCTTTTTAGATACAAATTTGTAACTGCACACCACCCAAAAGAAACAGTGTCTGTTACTATGGGTGAACCCTGTTTTGAAAATCCATGTTCATACGAAGCAGTGATAAAGATATATTTAAAATCATACAGAAATGAACATGTATACTTGATATTTCGAAGAAATGATTAAATATGATATGCTGACCCTACGAAATAGTCACAAGAGCTGTAACGTAATTTACCGGATTAACATGACGAGTGTCAAATGTAGAACAGGGCCTGCGTGCCTTTCTGTATACTAGTACTAGTATTCAAACTCGCTTCCTTATATATTTGTTAAATACAACATCGACAACAACAACATATTTTAATACCAATCTGTAATATGTTTAAAACCAAGTGATATGTTTAGTCGTAAGTTATACTGTTTCTCTCTTTCTTTTTATCATTTTTTTTCCAATTATTTTATGTGTTTGATCACATAATAAATGTCACCAATGTAAAGAATGGCAACTAAAATAGGAAATGGACCATGCTTGGTTGTGATGGCTTTCCTTACACCCTAGGCAGTCGCATCATCGACAACTATTTTGTCTGAAGCAACTGCAAAATGGAGTTTGATGTACCGACTGAATTTGAGAAGCAGAGAAAAGAAAGGAGTCACTGCACCAACATTCCGCATTCAGACTGCCAACAGTATACTTATTTGATGATGCTACCAGGTATTGTTAATACATCATTATGCAAGTATATTATGTACTATATGCTGTCTCTTCAATATTATCAGCGTAATATTGAAAAAAAGTGGTAACATTTTGTAAATTGTTTTGTTATAAATTACGCCGTTAGTTTTCTCTATTGAATTGTTTCATCTTTTTCATGTTGGGGCCGTGTATAGCCTACAATACGGTATTGGTTTTTCTCATTGTTGAAGGCCGTTAGGTTGCCTATAATTGCTTATATCCACTTCATTTGAACTTTGGTTGATAGTTGTCTTTAAAAGCTTTAGATTACCCGAATACTTAAAATATGCAGATAGGTACTGAATTACACAAACTACTAATATGCACCTTTGTGGAAATAACTTACGATTTTTTTTTCAAGGCTAAGCCATTATGAAATAAACATGTCAAAGACGTTAATGAAACTTTTGTGGGATGTCATCATCATCGACTTGGCCAAGATGCTTTGTTTCAATTGTATCAGGGCGTTGCAGGCTTGTCAGAGTGCTTCAGGTAAGAAAAATATTCGAATGTTACCAAATACAGTATTCGAAATGAAAATAAGAAGATGTGGTTTGATTGTCAATTAGACAAATCTCCCCAGAGACCAAATGATGTTAACGTTAGTGACAATATGGAACTCCGTACGGCATTGAACAGTTAAACACCCATATAGCATTGCAAGCTATTAACAAAATACAATGTCATCATAACACGCATATAAGTATGCAGTTTTTTTTAAGACGGACAACCAACCATTTTATCCGAGAAGGCGGGATAAGTATCATTAATATTAAAGATGGTATCTTTTGTGTAATTGGAATATGTGTTTACTGTTTTATTAAAACGTTGGTTTTTTTTCAGACCATCACAAAACCTGGCAAATTCTACAAATTTTCATGTTTGCTGTGGCACAGGATATATTGCAGCCTTACTGCAGACTTGAGGTGCTGTCTAGTAACACACCAACTTTTGAAGGTTTTTATGCCTGGCTAGCTAAAGTTTCCAATCCCAATTCTAAATTCATGTCAAGCGTATTTTTCACCTACTGTCTGCCATTCCATCATTTAAGGGCTGGAACCAGGCGTGACAACTCTACAGCTATCCAAGCTGGTAAGTGTAAGTTTTCGCCGCTTTTCATTGGTCTCAATGTGCCCTTTTACATGGAGACATTAATTCGAGAATTCATTTTTAAGAGTACAATGTCCGCAAGATAAACAGGCCTTCATTGAAAGAAATGAATCTTACAGTGTCAGTGGAGACGATTCCAAGGGAGAAGTTGGAGATTTTGTGTTGGAAAATTTTAATTGAAAAACAAAAATGTGGATTCCAGCAGGTATTCCAGACAATGCAAAGTGGCTGAGAGTGTGCAGAAATATTGGCAGACTGGAAAAGGTATGTTTAAATAATAGCTAATAAGTAATCGATCCATAAATCTTTTATTCAATCAGAGTAATATGCCTTTGGCAGTGATATTTGATTTTACTTAGAGGGGCCTTGGTTTTGACACCAATGCCAATACTCTTGGCATGTACCCAAAAAAAAAACTTCCGGTAAAAATAAGCAATCTAAGCAGGCTGTTTATGCGTTACTAGACCATAAATTAAGACATATTTATGATAAATGTCAACAGAAAGTGATAAGGTACTCACTTTTCTCCTTGGCATGATGCGCTTCTTAGGCTGACAAAAATGAAATGACACGATTCAGATCGGTCCCCAGATTCGAGGGTTTTTCGAAACCTGTTTCGCGGGTTTGTCCCTACATTTGGGGTTTCCGTGTAAAGAGGGGCTGTTCCCAACCTGTTCAGCGGGATAACGGATGAATTAGTGAGGATGGAGGGTAAATATTTTTCAATATCCACACCAAACAGATACTTTCTCTCAAACCAGATATACTAATAAAAGTAAACAAATTCCCTCGAACCTGACATTTTGATATGAAATATACAAGTAATCCGAATTCTCTTCGAGATTGTGTATACGAAATATGAATAAGTTTTAAATATTGAAAACAAATATTCCTAAGAATATATTAATTATGTTTGAAGTTTTCCATTTGTAATTTTGTAAACTGTATAACAAATTTATCCGATTTCATTTTTTTCGAATCAACTAAAGAATACCGTTTTCATAATCTTATCTTAATTCGTTCAATAGTCAGAGTTCGTTATAGGCCGATTCTGAAGTTTGAGGCTGAGTGTGAGGACGATTATGTATAGACCGAGTTTGTTCTTGGCCAAGTCACATTGGCGTCAAATTGAAATATAGGGCATACAATCCGAAACCGCTGGTAATGACGGAAAGGACATTCGGAAATCATTTTGTGTTCCGAATTTATCATAAACTAACTCAAAAGGAATATGTTTGAGGGAGGAAAACAGACTAGAGTTTGCATTCGTAATTTAGGGCAGAAATCCATATTGATTGATTTTATTTGAAAGACGGAGACGCGACACAAAAACAGGTCTCTTCATTTGTAAAAAATAGATTTTGTCTCAGGATATACAGGAGCAATTTTTCTTTAAACGCCCTAATTCAACAAGATGTCCACCACGTCCGAGAGTTGCTAGAACGCAATCTACAACTGATGATAATACATGAGTGATAGCTTTTGAACTTGTCTACAGTTCAGATCAGATGTATTATCCTTTTGTGGTCTAGGTGCATTTCCAAAATGCATGTAACCCTACATCCTAGCATCCACAAGGAGGGCACGCTTCATTTTGGAAAATGGTGACCAGGACGCTTTGAAATCGTTTCGCGAGTTCAAGTAGAATTGCAACTCTTATGCTCTTACGAAAGGCTAAAGGTAAAATTCAAAGATTTGCCAAAATGTGAATGGTTGATTCTTTTTATAAGTTGTGAGATTTACAAGAATTTGCATATCTACATGAATTTCCGTTCCTTTTAACTGAAATTGTGCAAAAATGGAGAAGCTACCTATTGGATTTTTTTTTTTCATCCTGAACATACATGAAATATTCGTTTCTAGACATTTAGCAAAAAATCAAACAATCAATCTGAAACAATGTTTATGTTATCACTAATTCACTAAATTGTAATGCTTTTTCTGATTTTTGAAAATGACTTTTGAAATTACACATATTCCTTTTAGTTACTTAAGTGGCAAATAAGTATGATTTGATTGGACAAACAAATTGCCTACTTTTACACACATGTGTTGCTAAACCGGAAAACTTGCTTAGTTGCTAGCTTCGACAACATTTTGTATGAAAGAGTAAAGGTAGACAAAAATAACGTAGATGACCGATTTCTGTTACATACCCAGGAGAGAGGGGTTAAGTATTATAGTAGACTAAATGTTATTTTTTTTACAGATTTAACCTTATAATTAATATCAATCATATATAGGTATACAACAATTCAATTGTTCTTCGAAAACTGAAATTTGTTATACGGGATTGGAGATAATAAAGGATGACGAGTTAAACCAGATAAGTCACAGTTTATGCAATAATTATAGGGACACTTAGTGTTGGCACATAGTTAATCACTTATAAAAATGTTGATTATAAATGATAAATATTTACCTTGTTATTTCAATATTCTTTCAAATCAGTAATACTGTCAGCTGTTACTACCATTTCTTAGAAGTTGCATGTCAGGTTTATTGGCAGTTGTACAATGCAACATTTAAAATGAAATTAAAGCTATCTCTAAAGGAAGTCGATAAAAAAAGAACCAGACTATGTTATGTTACTGCTTGTTTTCATCTTTAATAACATTTATAATCGGCTAGAAATATATCAGCTTATAAGCTATGTCCCTCTCTTCTACTGGATTAAGATTTTCTATATTTTTTCACTAAAAGATTAGTTGTTGAACTCTAGTGAACTCTCTGTTATAGGGATATTGTCCTGAATATTCATGATGTATTTAGAAATGAACTTAAAGCAAGAGATTATCAACTAATCAGTGTTCTATTAATCAAATATCTCTGAACAGTATAACCTTTTTAATTTTTAGATCAATTATCAATTTACCGAAATTTTGCATGTGGACAGGATTTCGATTGTTTACAGAATTATCACTTGCTGAACTTTGTCATTTCGGGGGGAAATTCCCATAAAACTGGGGAACAGGATTTGTAAGTCAAACTCCCCTACCAATTTTCAAGATAAAACCTTTTTATTTTTTAGAATTGTTGAATTGTGAACAATGCACGTGTACATGACAAAGTTTTGATTGTTTTTTATTTTTCACACCACCATTGATTGTTTAACTTTTTTAGTTCCCGGATAAAGTACAAGGTTTTTCTGTTTAACGCTTAGCGTTATGTAGTTAGTAACGTTCAAAATGGACAAATATTTGTACATTTGTCGATGTGGGAAAGACTTTAATTTTCTTTAATTTTCCCAAAGTGTCATTTTTTGTTGAACTTCGTTAATTTGGATGCAATATATGGTATCCATTTTTAAAATGTACATGAATTTTTCATCTTGCTCCATGTATATCTTTTTAACTTTTTGTAGAATCATATCTTGTTGGTGTGCATGTACTCGGTATGCTTTTTTTTAAATAAGTAGATCTGGTATGATTGCCAATGATACAAATATCCACCAAAATATTTCCTAATTATCCATTAACTTTTCCGTTGTTTTTTTTTTTAATTTGTTAATTTCCAATTGAGTGTACATGGTTTGTAAGACCACATACATATCAGGAAGAGAATATGATGTGATATGAAGACGAACCATATTTTGTACTGGCCCGGACGACATGCCGAGTCAGGTATTTACCGTACTAGTTTACAAGGAAACAGTCCACAGAAACACATGTTACCCTACCTGCAGACATAATTCAAATTCGTAAAGCTCTCAAGAAACAACACTTACCAACTTTCTATTTTTCGAATAACCCGACCTAGGATCGTACCGACAACACCCCGCACTCACGACGAGTACTCTTCAACATGACCACTGAGATGGAACATGATACTTATAGACATAGAATATGTATGTATAAATTAGGGACGATATTTCATTCTTATCTATAATATTTCGTTTGATTACAATATGTACCTGTTCCTTCTAATAACAAATCAGATCAGCTGTTGCGTTTGCTCTTGGGTTTTCAAGTTCGTGCGGTGAAACTGTGTTATGAATTTCAGAAAGTAAGAAAGTCTTCACAAAGTTGTATAATGTCATGAGCTTAGGAAATTTCTTATCTAAATCTTAACCAATGTCTCATAATGGTAGTTATCTGAGAAAACATATTCACAAGGACTCAGATCAGTAGTTCTTACACCAACTGAAATAAAACTACATAACAACCTTAAAACGGATTTTCAAACGGAGTATTATTAACGAAGTTAGAAGAGGATGCATTTTCCAAAGCCAGTTTCACCGTTTGAAAATATAAAGTAACTGTATATATAAGCAACTTTATACAAGTTGGAGGTTTAACTATTTTCTCTTCGGACTGTACTTAGTCGGGAACATGACAGTAATTTTCCATTCATTCCGTTGGTTGATATATATATATATTGTCACGATATTTCTGCCGTAGACTTTTTTTTTTAAAGTTTTACATGTATATCCAAAAATATAATGGTGTAAAAAACTACTTATCAGAGACACCCGGAGAAACTGACTTATTTACACATTAGATAGACTGAACGTAGGTATCAGGTTGAAATTTGCGATGAAACACTGTCTAAATGCCCCATTAACAAGAAACATTTTCAACTCATAACTCAAATGAAAAAAGTGTTCCATCACCTATAACAAGTTCTTTATAACGTACGATTCTTTGATAGGTCAGATATCTAAGGAAAGTATAACCAATTTGGCTTGTCCCGACGTCTCAATTGTGGTATTAAGAGTTCAATAGAATCTAGTTAACCAAACTATGTACATATTAGCTAAAGAAACTGGTGGTTTTTTTCATACACCAAAGGAGAATAGAAAACATAACATGTATAGGAATGGAATTCGATCCTAATTGCATTTTTTTTTATTTGCCAAAAAAATATTAACAAGTTTTAGATATGATAGCGTCATATTCTTAAAAAATTAAGACATACCTAATTATTGAATCTACTCGAAAAAATGTCGAATTATAAGGCTTTTTCGTCTATTTATAATACCGAACTAAACAATAGCTAGCTAGCCTTGGTTATTAAAAAAGTAAATAAATTCCCTTGATTACATAATTACCACTTCCTGAACTATAGGTCACCGTACATCCTTCAACCATGGAGCTAGTCCTGAACATGCACAAAATATTTGTCACTGGACATTAAGAAAATATCAAATATTAATCAATCACACAATCAATTTTAGAGCAAACCCGCAACTTTCGCTATAATAAACCATGATAGTAAAAAATGTGCTACGATTCAAAAGAAAAAACTAATGACCCTGAATTATGTTAAAACAATAAACGAGAAAGGAAATACGACACACAGCAATTAACGGCAAGTGCTGAATATTTTCCCCCTAATTATCAATTAACTTTTCCGTTGTTGAACTTTATTAATTATTTGATGATCATCATCATGCTTAGTCAGGAATAAACCGTACTAGTTCACAAGGTAACAGTCCACAGGAAGACATGCATGTTACCCTACTTGTAGATATAATTTGAACTCCTGAAGCTCGCGAGAAGAAACACATACCGATTTTCTATTTTTTCGGATGAGCCGACCTAGGATCGTACTAACGACCTCCTAGCACTCAAGACGAGTACTCTACAGCGTGACCACTGAGGTGGAACATGATACTTATAGACCTACGATATGTATGTATAAATTACAAAATCGGGCCGATATTTCATTTTAATTTTCGTTTAATAATCTTCCTTACAATCCCTCTAATAACAACAAAACAGCTGTTCTGTTAACTCTTGGTTTATCAAGTTCGTGCAATGAAACTGTCATGAATTTCAGAAAGTAAGAAAGTCTTCGCAAAGTTTTTATAATGTCATGAGCTTAAATCTTTACCAATGTCTCATAATGGTATTTATCTTAGAAAATGCATTAAAAAGGACTCAAAGGAGTAGTTCTTACATCAAATGAAATCAAACTACATAACAACCTTAAAACAGATTTTTAAACGGAATTTCTTTTAAGGAAGTTAGAAAAAGATGCGTTTTCCAACGCCAGTTTTACCGTTTGTCAATTTAAAGGAACTATATATATAAGCAACTGCATACAAGTTGAAGGTTTAACTAGGTTCTCTTCGGAAAAATGACTGTACTAAGTAACATGACAGTTATTTTCCATTCCTTCCGTTGGTTGATACATATTGTCTAACGTTTTTACTTTGTCAAATTTTACGGGCTTCTCACTTTTTCAATTTACCTGGTAGTTTGGTATTTTTGTCAATATTTTTATACTGTAACTCAACGTCACTCACGATATTCCTGTCGTGGAACGTTTTAATGTTCTACATGTATATCTAAAAATATAATGGTATTCATAACTTCTTATCAGAGACTCTCATGGCAACCGAATGTATTAACACATAAGATAGACTGAACGTAAATATTAGGTTGAAATTGGCGATGGAACACGGTCTAAATGCCCCATTTACCAGAAGCATTTTCAACTCATAATTCAAATGTAAAATGTGTTCCATCATCTAGCCAAAAAAAAAAAACAAAACAGGTTCACCCCACCATTTTTTTCTTTAAATGTCCTGTACCAAGTCAGGAATATGGCAGTTGTTATCAAATAGTTCGTTTCTATGTATGTTGGCGTTTGTTTTTGTTGCACTTCAGTATTTCTGTTGTTCCGTTGTTTTCCTCTTATAGTTGATGTGTTTCCCTCGGTTTTAGTTTGTAACGCGGATTTGTATTCTCTCAATCGATTTATGACTTTTCAACAGCGGTATACTACTGTTGCCTTTCTTTATCTATAACAAATTCTTTATACAGTACGATTCTTTGATAGGTCAGACATTTTAGGAAAGTATAACCTAGTTGGCTTAAACGGACGTCTCAATTGTGGTATAAAGAGTTTAATAGAATCTAGTTAACCAAAATATGTACATATTAGCTAAAGAAACTGGTGGTTATTATAATATATCAAAGAAGGATAGAAAATATTACTTGTATAGAAATGGTATTCAAGCCGAATTTTATATGTTTTTTTTTTAATTTTTAAAATTTTTTTTAATAAAATACAGATAAGATAGCGTCGTATTCTTAAGAAATTAAGACATACCTAATTATCGAATCTACTCTAAAAATGTCGAAGTATAAGGCTTTTAATACTGAACTAAACAAAAAAGTAGCCTTGGTTATTAAAAAAGTAAATAAATTCCCTAGAATTGTGTCATTCATATACATAAAATACAACTCAACTTTTTTCATATTTTCTTATATAGTTAAATATAAAGCGCGCTATCAAATTGAACTATTCCTGTGTCGTGTTATTTAAGATTTTAATGTTTCTTTTTCAAATTTTGATAGGATTTAAAATGTAAACGGAATCACTTTTTGTATGAAGCACTTTATACTTAAATGTACACACGATCCTGATTTTAAAATCACATAAAACATAAGAAAAAATAATTTTAATTAAGATAATGAAATGTCAATGCTAAAATCCAGAAATCACGACTTAAATCAAGCTTTTTGTTAGTGTTATTTCAGATAATTATTGAATCGTGTATTAAAAAGATCTTAAAAAATAGTGTTACCCTTTACACATATTGAAGTACCTGTCTCAATTCAGGTAAATCATCAGTTGTTGTCTTAACACATGTCTTAATGTTTTTTGTTATGTGGAGAATTTGGCGTTGATGGCAGATCTTCGATTGTTTCAGTGTAATTTATTCACACTTTGTATAGACTCTAGACCATTTAGTGCTGACAAATAGATAGTTTTCCATTGACATAATATTAGCTAGAGTTGTTCCCCTTTGACGCCACGTTGTGGGACAATATACACAAAATCCTTCTCAAAACAACCAAATTAAAATTGTAATAATGACCACTAGACTTTAGAAAGAGTTGTTTTCATATCTATTTTTCTTTATCTAAACCTATGTTTAAGTTATCACTTTTATCTAGTAAGGATCGTTTATCAGACTTCCTTGTACCATGAGTTCAAACTTAGTTTGTCAAATAAGAAAAACAATCTGTTTGTCCTACAACATGACTGCTAAAGGGAAATTACTCCAATTGAAATTGTGTCAATGGAAAACTATCTATTGTATGGTCATCCGTCTATTGTTCAAAACTGTTTGTTGTTCTTCAAAATCTCTTTTGACTATTTTTGGCATTGAGTAACGTTGTTTCATGTTTAATTGATGCATAAACCACATCTCCCTTTATTAATCTATGTCATGTAATTATTCATAATATATGACCGAATGTTACATTTATCAATGTTTCTGGGTGTTTATTGATTAATTGTTGAATCTTGAAAATTGTGATCAATTCTCAATTAATAATTTTATATGTTTAGCTAAATTTATTGTAAAATTTCCTTAGGAAAATTAGACATGCATGGTTTTACACTAGTCATTTTTGGGGCCCTTCATAGCTTGCTGTTCGATGTGAGCCAAGGCTCCGTGTTGAAGGCCGTACTTTGACCTGTAATGGTTTACTTTTACAAATTGTGACTTGGATGGAGAGTTGTCTCACTGGTACTCATAACACATCTTCTTATATCTATGAAACTGCTTTTGTAGATCCTTATAGATAATCTTTCTTTATATATCTCTTTATGCATCATGTAACATCTTTGGCTTTCCAAACGATAGACTATGATATTTTATAATAAAGATTACAAGAAAAAACTTCCAAAGCAGCATTTTAGAAAGGATATTTATAACTCTGAGTAGACTAAATCTTTGATTTTAGGTATGATTTTATTTTATTCTACATTTTATAACATGATAATGTTAAAATAAAGTTCTATGACTTAGATATTTCATTTACGACGATGCAGTTTATCTGTAATAGTCTCTGTCTGTGTTTCTTTTCATACGAAATCAAACTGTAAAAAAGAAAAATATATAACCATCTGAATTATAATATCTATCAAACACTATCACTACTGGAACAATGCCCCGTAGATTGGCCGTGAAAATGTCCGTAAAAATGCTGGTGATTTTTACAGTGTTTGTAACGGTTAATATTCGGTGGGCCGTGAAACTTATCCGTGACAATGCCGTGGAATGTCTGTCGTGAAAAGGCTGTGAAAAATTTGTGAAGAGGTGCCACCTGAAAACTTGGGTTAAAAGACCGTAGAAAGCCTGTAAAAAAAAATGCACACCGTGAAAAAGTCGTGATAATGCATTATGTGCCCATTGTGAAAAGACCGTGAAATGTAGATATAGTACAGTATATGCCTTTATTTGTCGTGAAAAGGCCGTGAAAAGGTGCCAACTGAAAACTTGGGTAAAGAGACCGTAGAAACCCTGTGAAAAACAAAAATGTACACCGTGAAAAAGTCGTGATAAATTATGTGCCCATAGTGAAAAGACCGTGAAATGTACATGTACTACTGTGATAAACAGCCATTCACTGATTGTGAAAACTCATGTAAAATGTTAAATGTATTTTTCAGGCCATAATTTAACAAAAAAATTAAATGCTGTTTCAATCAAGTGAGGTGAAATGCCTGAAAACCTAGTGTAAACATCTACAGACAACTTATTTAAGTACAATGCAAGTGAGACTATGAAAAACCATAATAAATTGCTGTATTTTTTTTTGTAATAATTGTGACAAAGAATAAAAATATTAATTTTAATAGAACTCTAGTAATTATGTAAAGAAAACATAAAAGCACACAAATGTCAATGTGATTAAGTAGCTAAAGTCAGCTGTAACATGTATTGTAGAAATTTTGTACATCTCTTGGGTCTGATTTTACCACTTCAGCAATATTTGTCTAATGTTATCCTTCACTTCACTGCCCTTTTGAATAACTATTCCAGAAAAACATTTATAGAAGTTCCTGTTAATTCCCAGGAAACACTTTTAACTGAAAAGCTCTTCTCTCCAACTGGATTCCTGAACTATTTTATATAAAGACTGCTATATCCTTTTGCTCTTCATTCCTAGAATAAATAAAGAAACATTACATATATTATACATGTATATAAAAAAACTATTTATAAATTCAAATTAATTTTTGGCATTTATGTACATACATGTACTTAAAACAGCTACAATATTATTCCAAGCAATACAGGACTTCACGGTTAATGACCCCATATTGAATAGGGGGCAAATGTTCATACTGGAGGTGAAAATGGTATGAAAAATACTAAAAAACATCATTGAAACAGAACAGCCACTTGGAAACATGCATAGGTTTTTCCCATATTTTCATACCATTTTCCAGAAAATCTGCCCCCTATCCAATATGGCATCATTAGTTAACGAAGTTCTGTATTGTCAACTTATATTATTTTTTTTAGATTTTTTTAAAGACTAAAGACACTTTTAAGACAGACTATTAAATTAAAATGTTTCTTTGCAGTAATAATATGTATGGCTTAAGCCAAACTTGTCTAGACTAAGTGGCCGTAATGAGTCACAGATATTTATTTTACAGGGGGCCAGGGGCGTAGCAACTTTTAATTTACTGCAGGCACATTCGCCATACCAATTATTTTTTAGACACCTCATTGCCATACCAGTTATTCTTATGATATGGCACAAACCCTTCTAGAAAGGACATTTTGCCGTACAAATATTAAATACTTTCCCTGCTACGCCTCTGATTAATCCAGTTTGAACTCTGTGTCCCGACGGCCAAGTCAGAAAATACTTAAATAGCTCCCGACACATTCAAAGGGGGTTACACCTCTGATTATCAGAGTGAATTCCATTTCAGAGATACTTATTGCTATTATAATCATTTCCAATTATCTATATGTCTATGTCTACGTAGTGTACTGTACATAAATATCATTTTTTTTATATGGCCAGTGTGGGGAAAAAGGACCCCCCCTTTTTTCCCCAAATACATAAACAAAACAAAACCGTAATCGTATTTAAAGGATCCGGTAAGTCTTAGAAAACATTAACCGAAATGATTAAAGGAATCAAGTGCAACAGACTCAAATATAAGTGAATATATCACATGCATGTTTGCGCGGTTTCTGCAAATTCAGTGAAAATCAGTTCAATGGAAATGCTCACAAACGTCATCAACATTTTGGTGATATGATGCATAAAAGAATGAAATATTAATAACTTAACTTACCTCAAACTTGCTGTCACTCGTCTTGCATCTATAAAGTAAATATTAATCGACCTTCGACGTCTTTCAAATTTCCAAAGCAACCTTGCGGAAATGTTACAATTACTCTAAAAGAAACACGAATCCGGATACGGTCTGATATTCCGGGAAGTTCTCGTTTTTACATGTTTCGGTTCCAATTAAAATTAATGTTTACATTGTTTATAATAATGTACAGACGAGAAGCAAAATACTTTTCTTTAAATACAAAATATTTATTGGCGCAAAGTCATTAATTATAACAATGAATGGTTCCATTTAAAAGTCAGTCCTGTACAGTAGTATTGCATATAATAATACTTAAACAGACATATATTAATAATGAAAAGTTTATAGGATATTTAGAAAAATGTGAGTGGAAATAATTAGACCATATTACAATAATCACATGGGATGTTTTAAATCTGAATTAGGATAAGAAAAAATTGACATGAAAAAATATCACGGCCTTTTCACTGGTTTCAGCAACCAGTGAAAAGGCCGTGATATTTTTTATTAAGCATTAAGCATGAAAGGACAAATTATCACGGCCTTTTCACGGGATATTGAAATTTCACGGTCTTTTTTCTAACATCAAATATTTTTCACGGCCTTTAGAAATATTTTTTTTACAAAAGTCACGGTGTATTTAACGGGTTTTTCACGGCCCTGTGATATTTCACAGACAATTCACGGCCTTTTCATGGGCTGTTGTTACAGTAGTGTATTTTACTTATATAACTTGCCGAAAGCTATAACCGTTTATTCATTCATCAATATAAAAACTTCCATTAATTGCATTTGATACATTATCCTCACACCGTTCTCTTTTCCGGCAGCGATCTTAAAGACTTTCCGCTTAGAATTTTCCTTGGAGTTTGATATTTTTGTTATTTTACTTTTTTTGTTTACGTTCCAAATGTTTGAAGGCCCTGTGATATTTCACAGACATTTCACGGCTTTTTCATGGGCTGTTGTTACAGTAGTGTATTTTACTTATGTAACTTGCCGAAAGCTATATCCGTTTATTCATTCATCAATATGAAAACTTCCATTAATTGCATTTGATTCATTATCCTCACACCGTTCTCTTTTCCGGCAGCGATCTTAAAAACTTTCCGCTTAGAATTTTCCTTGGGAGTTTGATATTTTTGTTATTGTACTTTTTTTGTTTACGTTCCAAATGTTTGACGTCTGGCATTTCTGTAGATCGTTATTTCAGTGAACAAAGGCAATAGTAGTATACCGCTGTTCAATAGTCATAAATAGATTTAACTGAAACAAATCCGGGTCACAAACCAAAACTTAACACATCTTTCTAATTTCACATACCTTCATAGATGGCATTTCTCCAAATCCCGCCACACATTCTATATAGTTCCCCTCCACAAGGAAGGTTGCATTGCAATTCCGATGCTTGGGGATATGCTCGGCTGTAATATTTGTTTCCTCAAAGGCACCAATGACCGGCCTGACAAATATAGATTTGTATGTTACCAAAAAAAAATAAAATCGAGACTTGAAATTATGAGTTGGAATATTAAGGGTAAGATAATTTACTTGTACTGGTGATTTATATATTTGGTGATTACTTATTGGTTAGACAAGAGATATTTACCAATCTGCTTTTGAATTATGCTTAATATCTCGTTGGTACATGTTGCTCAATCGTTTTTTTTTCTATAAATTTTTGACTTTGTTATCTTCTGACTCTTTGCACATCTTGCTGATCTTGTCATTGATTTGAAAATCTATGTAATACCTTATCCCATTATTTCGGTACTGGAATAAAATACCGAAATTGTTTAATTGAAATTTGCTGTTATAAACTTAAGAAATTATTTTAAATTAAGGTACAAATGTATATATATCCTTCATGCAAAGCTCTGATTCCTTGTCTAGATTTCGCTATACTTTATGCACTTTTTAGTTCAATCAATTAAAAGTAAAGAATAAGATTAGTATAAAGAGGGGGTAAACTCAGATGCACTTATAGTGTAAGGAATTTTCTATTTTCTATTATAACTTACTTCGGCTGTTTTCTGCTCTTTGGTCGGGATTTTGTCTCTTTGACACATTCCCCGTTTCCATTCTCAATTTTATTTTAACTGTACTTACTATTAAATATACCAACTGATGTATGCCCAGAATTGCAAACCTTCAAGAAACACTTTTTTTGACAAACAATTCTAGATGTAAAATGCGGACCACAACTACTGTACAATTTGCTTATTTTAGATAAGATTGGCAAGTCCTTATTGCTGTTTTACCTGTAATCCAAGATTCTTGTACCCTCTACAGTGATCTCTGCATTTCTCTAATGTTATCAGATGCAAAACCTGTATCTTGTGCTTTAACATACGGTTGGGGTCATCCACGAAACCTCCAACATAGCCTAGTAGAAGAAAATCATGGTGTTATTAATACATGTATACAGAACCTGTAAATTCAGCAACTAATTCGTTTTTGTTTCTCGTTTTTTTGCGTACAAAGAATCGTTACGAACAAATGAGATTGAATTTTATTTGTTTTCCGTCAAACACAAACTCTAAAAGAAGTGAATGTTGTTTATTTTAAATTCATATTCAGCAAAATACTTCATATTATTTTCTTATGACGGACAATGACCGCTTAATTCAGATTCGTCTCAAAAGGTACAGATTAAGCACGATAATGAAGTGTCACATATTGCGAATTTTTTATAATTATTATTATTTAATAATTCTTATCTGATTTGCATATAAGGGAACACGTTTATATGATTGGTCGAGGGGGCTTCTTGAAGTTATTCCTTTTTTTCGATAGACGACGTTGACGGAACTATTTTTTGTAATCAATGTAAACAAGATGGCAGCGATAATACTGTGACAAAAACCGGCTCGACGTTACTTTGCAATCATCGTTAAATTAAATAATAAACACAAAACATTCATTTGAATGAAAATAAGATATTTTTGTAGTTCATCTTTTTATCAGATAGCAAATAATTTTCATGGAGTACATTTTTTTGCGTTAACCAAAAAATATATTCATGCACCAGGCCAATTCAATGACACAAATATACAATTTACGTGTGATAGAGGTTACGAGTGGGAAAATCATGTATAATTCATTGATGTATAAACTGGACCAAGTCCATATTATAAAAGTCCTTCAGACTTTGATTTGTTTGTGAGTTAATTGGTCCAGTATATACACCAATGAATTCCTTTAGAAAGGCGTTTAATCCTATAATAAACACTTCGTTTGCATCAAATTTAAAACGAAAAATAAGTAAATAAAAATTAAGTAAATATTTATGAGTATGCTTATATATATATATAATGTGTATAAATACAGTAAATACATGTTACCATATCCCTCCGTTTCACACAAATATCAAGTATGTAAGAAAATAGAAGGAAACTTCCAATTGAGGTCGTATAGTGAGGGACGTTCTTGTTTATACGACGAAAATAAAACGGAAAGATGTCTTATTTTTTTTTTATATAGTGATTAAACATTTTACACAATGTTGACTGCTGTACCCAAACTTTTGACATTTTTACCTTTTATGTCTTTGTTTTGCTCACACATTCTTGTCAGTTTAATGGAATTTTATGCGAGTGTCATACAAGTGAGAGGTTTAGCTAGCTATAAAAACCAGGTTTAATCCACCATTATCTACATTTGGAAATGCATGTTCCAATTTTGTAAATATTGAATGTATTTACCTCTATAGTGTCCAATATTTGTGTATGGATTTTAGTAAACAGCACTGACCAAACAAAGGACAAGAACCATCAAGTTCTTCATAGTTCCCTGTAAGCTGATATTAATAATTTGAAATACATTTTTGTAGAAACAACAATGATCAAATGGTAAAATTATTATAAACGTTAAAGGGAAAATTCGCGATTTTTAACTTTTCATCTTATTATGTTCATAATACCATAAAAAACATATTCACCAAGTTTTATCTGGATATGAACGCTAATAAAGAAGAAAATTGGGAATTAATAATTTAATTTATTCGAACTTCCTGACTTCTGTGACGTAGTTTAAGTCTTTTTGCATGCCGGGAGTGAATAAATCTCATTGTAAGTCTTGTTCGTTAATGATCTACTAACGCGATTTAAAGCGCAACGACGACTTTTGGCGTAGCTATTAACCAACTAATAATTAAGAAAGTAAAGTAATCAGCCGTGCAACTTTCAAAATTAAAATGTACGATTTATATTTAAAGGATTTCTGATATGATTATAGTAATAAAAGTAAATCATACAATTGAATATATTTTTATGAATTTTTTTTTCCGACGGATATTTTGAACAAACATATATAACTTATATTGTTTTACAAATGCATGTTTGTATTCTCACCTGAAGGCTTTTACTTCAGTCTAGCAAACATTTCCCACCTAAGTACTGTGTAAATACAATGTGTATTGTACTGTGACACTTAGTGACTACCTGTTGAATGTGAAGTTAAATTCAAGGTAATTAAAAGATTAGCATTCTGTAATTCTATTCTTTTGATCTTCACTCAGTGAATTTTAGCCAACACGGTTCACCGTTACAGGTGTGAACAACATTTCGTATGAATGATAAAAACATTATTTGGGGAGGAATATGGTGGCAAAATACCTGAATCGCCGTTATATATATCTTTTAAATTTTGCGTAAGCTTAATTTCAAAATAGATACGTGAGTATTTCGTTGTAACATCGAAATTCTGAATTACTTTCAATTAAATAATTTTATAAATAAAAATGGCCCACGAAAACGAGCGTATAAACCAAACACTGTACTTACTTTTTCAAATTATCATGGGTATAAACCTTGAATATTTCAATGTTTAGAGAAAATTATCGCGGTTACATGATTAATATACCTTGGTCCGTCCACAGCGATCTACATTTACCTAATCGGGAATGCCCTAATTAAAATATTTAAAATCTCACAACGTATACATACTTTAGCTATTTGACCAACGATGTTTAAAAAAAATAACAGAATCAATCTAACGTCAACTTTCCTTTTTTGAATGGAGACAGACCGGCGGAATCAATTTTCAATGTGCATTATATCTTGTACCTTTGCAAGACTTATCATTCATTCATAAACCCACTCTATACCAGAGACATATATGTCAGTCTTAACTGACAAGAATACACCTAAAGCGGACAAGCAGTATATTCTTTAAATTTCTGTGATTTAATACCAAGAAAGAAAAAAAACCCGAAATTAATTTGATACTTTGATACTCAATATTTTTACTTGAAAATATTCACATCCTCGTTTGGTCTGAAAATAAGATAAGAATTTTGTATACAGAACATGCAGAAGTGTGAATGTCATAAAACCTTGTTATATCAGAAACCATTATAATGTGAACCTGTATACGTAAGACCTCATGGGACGTCACCTAACCACATACAGGTAATATACAAGTAGCTCTGTTATACCCGGAAATGTCGAGGTAAATCACTACCGATACAGAATGTACCAATGCAAAGAAAATTCTGATGATTGTGAAGCATGACCATTCATGATTTTAGAGGAGTCTTAGGTGGAAATTGCCGATACGATTTAAATTCTGACTAGATTTTTTTCTCTCAATTTAAATCACTGAACTAAAAAAAAGAAACCTACGTCCAAGACCAGAATTCTTCATGTAAATTTATAAATACAACGTTCTTATTTTGTTACTTTCGATATACTTTACCTCCAACCACCGCCCCCTCCCAACCTGGGAACAGTATATCTAACATTACAATGTTTATTTACCTGCCCAAATCAAAAAAAAAAGAAGAAAAAAGAAAGAGATGAACGGTAAGTCACATCAGATTCAAATATTTATATGGTTGATTGTCGTTAACTAGAGATGTATAGTTACATGTCTCTGCGTTAACTTATAAGAATGACAGGAAAGTATATACTTTAAAGAGATTTATGATGCGGCACCCCTTTTTATCAAAGTGTACATGCATGTATTTTAATGACTGTCCGTTATTTCGATTAAGAATGACAATTGTACGTGAAATTCTATAGTTGCCAGGGAGACTTTTTTTTTTTACCAGATATGCGACTTTTCGTATTTATATTTTCTCTTATATTACTCTCATTTAATATTTTATGCATAAGTGCAATATTCGGAATGGTTTATTCTCCGACAAGCCAACTAATCAGACGTTAATACAATTACTATCAGTCTATCCGGAGTGAAGTTTCTTTATTTCTTCAAATAGTTTTTTGGGGATCATTAGTGTACATCCAGTGGCATATATATTACATGCATGTCGGAACATGAAAGTTAGCATAATGTACTTTTAGAACCATGTTCACATCATTATACATTATACCCAATAATTGTGGTGATGACGAATTTCTTTAACTGTCCGAGAACAATCTAAATGAAATATAAATCTGTGATTTTAATATGTCGATACCTTCGATGAACCAAAGCAAGTAAGATATCAACCTGTATTTAAATCAAATTGGTTCTGGATGTTTCTCTGTTATATTCAAAAACATGTATATATTTTTAATTGCGACTATCTATAGTTCCGTAACTTTCTATCTAGGCGTAATAACCAATGATCGACAAGTGCGTACATTTTTGTTAAATCAATATTTGTATGTTTTAAAATGTCCATCATTATTGACAACCAGTATATACTTACATTTTCCACAATTTACCCTTGGAAAAATTTTATCAAATCTTTTTTTGGAATTATTTAGATTTTCATAAATATCATTCTTTACACCAGAAATGTTATTTATAAACAAGCGTTTGTGTTTAGTAATGACCAGTATATCACTATCGGACACGCAAGACAAAGATGTATATTACACCTGATAGTTTCAAAATGGAAAGTTACAAGTTATCGGCCGTGTACACTGATCAATACCCTCAGAAATGAAGGGATGCATGAACTTGCTTTATGTAATTGTGTAATAAGAGTTTCTAAGCCGGACAGGAAATCGCATGAATACCTGGACGTGTCACCTCACAATACCTCTGGGAATAATTCCTTTAGCCATGCTGGTGATCAGATTAGGGAAGGTCTGAATTTATTTAAATAATTAGATATAAGAAAATGTGGTATGAGTGCTAATGAGACAAATCTCCATCCAAGTCACAAATTGTCAATTTATAAAAGTAAACCATTATAGGTCAAAGTACGGTCTTCAACACGGAGCCTTGGTTTATTACATAAAAGTTTATTACATAAAAGTTTATTACATAAAAGAATAATGAACAAATTAGATTTTCGAAAACAATTATACACGGGACACTTATTTATGACTTTGAACTTTGACTTTTTAAGTAATTCCCATATAAATTTCTTGTTTCAAAACTTAGTAAAAACAAGGATTTGTATAGCAACAAATACAAATCCTTGGTAAAAAAAAAAAAGTTTAAAAACAACAGACCATATAGTTATTTTAAAAAAATAATTACATTTTCCGTATCATGTTAGTTAGGAAAGGTTGCACAACCATGTCTACTATAATCATTTTTGTGACCCGGGAAACTGTTTATGCTTTTCTTGTCGGATAAAACAACTGTACGCTTGACAAGATATCGACACGCAATTACGACTACGTTAGGTTACTGCTGGTTTTGGTCCTTTGTGGTTTACAGATATATCGTGGTTTCTAAACCGAGAAGATGTCAAAATGGCCGCATGCAGAGAATTGATACTCTAAATTTAAAATCGATGGTGATCTCTTATAAAGCAGAATAAAACTTTAATATTTATGAATTTGTGCTTTTTTATACAGAATGAACATAATATCAATTTTTCATTTTTTTGCGAAGTTTCCTCTAAATTACCGTCGATATCCCATAATTAAAGGATTCTGTGGATAAACTGATTTTTTTATTTGACTTACAGTAGCAATCATATTTCCTTTTTAAAAAATCAGTTCTTTTAAATTCCAGTCAATTTTAATGAAAACCAATACCCATTATTGTCCAACCCATAAAAATCAATAGAAAAATCTGGACCAATAAAAATAATATACGATATATGATACGAAATACGATACATACAGCGAAAAATATATAAAATGAAAACACAAAAAGTTCTTCCTTTTTAACGTTTTTGTTGTTTTAGAAGGTGAGAACAGATACAAAAAAATATTATACTGTCTAAACTAAAGACAATATCATGCTTAAATTGTGAGATTCAACATTCATCTTTAAAAAAAAATTTCGCATTTTGTCTGACTTATTTCCGCTAAACTCAACTTCTTAGATTGTTACAGAGGTAAAAGAAAAACTCATCAAAGATACCAGGCGTATAATTTTGTACCCCATATTGCGTTTCATCTACAAAAGACTCATCAGTGACGCTCGAATCAAGAAAGTTAAGAGGCCAAATAAAGTACGAAGTTGAAGAGCATTAAGGGCCAAACATTCCGAAAGGTTATGCCAAATACAGCTAAGGTAATCTATTCCTGGGATAGATGTGATCAATTGCTGGAATAGAGAATCCTATGTATTTCGAATTATTAAAACTTTAGTAGCTTTATGAGCTTGCCTCCTAAATCCCCGAAGAAAGTCAACCTGTATAATTGAAATGATTTTGAATTAACGTATCATATATTTAAATTTCAAACAATATGTAAGAATGTGTACTGGATTTACATGAGAGATTTATCCAGTAGAATACATGAAATTATGTACTTGTATATGTCAAATAACAAATGTTTCACCAATAGTCATCATGGTAATCTATATTTGGTGTGATTTTTGTCAGATAATTCATTTTCTAAATAAATCAAAATACAAAAAATTAATAGTTAACTTACGTGCAGCCGGTCTTTGTATGGGGAAAACGATATCTTCCAGACTTTGACAATGGGTGACAGAATTCTTTTTTATACTATACCTAACATGCATTCTCTAGTAGTTTTAAACGAATGTATTTACAACCATTTACATACTAATGATTCCTTATTTCCCTAGGTATTTCTTTTTGCGTTCTTAATTCGGAAGCAACCTTGTCCTTGTTAAATTCGTATTAAATTTTATTAGAGATATTTATATATATATATATTTGTTAAAATATACTTTTTCACTTTTTTGGTCTTTTGGAAAATGTTGTTTGTGCTGTATTTAGACCCCTCTACAAAGAAATTTGTTTTGTATGCACACGTATAAAAATTGCGGTTTTGATCCAACGCAATCATAGGTTTGAACGTTGTTTTCAATTTAGACTTGTTTATATATATATATATATATATATTATATATATCAGTCGAGCGGTATAGGGCGCTGTACACAGTGCAGGCGGTGTTGCCAAGATGTATCAGATGCAGGGATTCGAATCCCGCTGAGGGAAACGCAAATTTGAAGATCTAACATTGCTTGGCTAAATTTGAGACGAAGTTTCAGATCTCCTCGATTTGAAAATGGTTTCAACAGAAATTACCAAAGGAGAAATTATTGGAAAAACCAGGGATTTACAAATCCTAGAAATGATAATAATAGTTACAAAAGACAAGAATATTCTGACTATTATTTTGAAAAGACAAAGCCGACATATAATCCAAACATTATTAATATATTGAAAAATGACCAAAAACTGGTGTTCAAAGAAGCAGATAAAGGAAGCACCTTAGTAATGATGTAGATTATTTGAAGATTTTAATCTTATCGATGCTTCAACAATCGGATAACAATGAACATTCATAACTATAAACAAAAAAATAACACAGAAACTTGTAATTATGATAAATGTATACCGCAATGGTCTAACCCATAAAGCGTGCGATTATATTACGAACTTTAAATGCAAAACCAGTAATTTTTATGGATTGCCAAAAATTCACAAAAGTAAAATTATAAGTGAGGCATGCAAAGATTCATCATCACCCTACATAAGTGTAACTGTCCGAATGACTTAAAACTTGGACCTTTTGTTGCCGGTCCAGCGTTTGAGTACTTTTATAGATATATTACTAAAGCCGTATTTAAAACATATGCATTGCTTTATAAGAGATGACATATACATGTTAAATAATTTACCCAATTTTATACGTGAAGAAACTATAATAATATCATTTGACGTAATAAATTTGTATACTTGATACATGTCACGATGAACTTCCAGACTGAATAAACAAAGATTTCATAATTGAAGGACTAAAATTAATTCTACAGAATAACTACTTCAATTTCAAAAACAGTATATACAGACAAAAGTCTGTGACTGCTATGGGCACTAAAGTAGCCCAAACATATGCAAATGTGGTTATGGGATATCTTGAGAACACATTAAAAAGAAAAATTCGGAAACATTTTCTACAATTATTTAATTACAAACTGGAAAAGATTTTTGGATGACTGCTTTATATTATGGAAAAAAGTAAAATCACAAAAATACTGAACTCCGAGGAAAATTCAAAAAGGAAAGTCCCTAATCAAATGCATTATCAAAAGCTCAAACACATAAAACGAATGGATAACAACTGTCGTATTCCTGACTTGGTACAGGCATTTTCTTATGTAGAAAATGGTGGATTGAACCTGATTTTATAGCTAGCTAAACCTCTCAAATGTATGACAGTCGCATCAAATTCCATTATATTGACAACGATGCGTGAACAATACAAACAGACACAATAGGTAAAAAGGAATGGAACGATGATGAAGAAAAGCTACTAGTTTTCAAGGCAATGATTAATAACGTTAACGCAAACAATCAATTAACGATTGAATACAGTACAAATCAGTTACCATTCTTGGATATACTAGTAATAAACAACAATACCCGCATTGAGACGGACATATACTACAAACCAACAGATTCCAAACAATATTTATTATTTAATTCATGTCATCCGAAACATCCAAGTACCAATACCCCTTTTAATTTAGCAAAACAAATGTGTACTGATGTATCAAATAGATATACACGAGATATCCGTTTAACAGATTTACGACAAGTACTCATAGACAGAAATTATCCAGTTATATTAAGAGACAACGAAATAGCGAGAGCAAAAATAATTGATATTAGTGAACTGCGAACAACCAAAACGAAAGTTTACACCTGTGTATTACCATATATTTCGACCTACAATCCGAGAGACAATGAAGCCTATAATATTATTTATACAAATTAACCAACGTTAAAACTTTAATCAAAAATGAGAAGGGCCTTAGAAGATAAATATATAATAAAAAGTAAGCGACAACCGAAATCTTTGAAAAGGTTGTTAATCGATGCTCCGTTGCCAGTAATGCTTCCGTGAAAAAATACAGACGACCAAAAACAAGTAACTCGAAAAAAATACTACATGCGTATGGATTAACATTGAATATTTTGACATTCTTCACCGACAATAATCAAATTATTTATCATACCGCACGTTCTTTTAACATTAAAATGAAATTTCACCTCAAAAGTAGTAAAGAATGTTTAAGCAATAACCTTTTTCGGACTTAAAAGCGATTTTACAATTGTCGCTTTCTAAAATTTGTACTGGCTCTTCGTATATCTTTCAACTTTTATTTAAAAGTATTTATTTTTAGAACGAATGCATGATAAATTCAAATCGTGGTGCAATGAAAAAAAATGAAAAAAATATATTTTCGTACTTGCAAAATATAGGACAGTAAAAAGCTACATGTATTTGGACCTAGCTTAATACAATTTGCATTTACTTTATGAAATAGGAATCTTTGATAATAATTAGTTTTTACACCTTTTTTCCTGAATGATCGAGGACCGCTTATGGAGCTTCATACATGGTTAATGTATAGACTTTAACATGTCCTACTCCTAACGTTGTCTAGTTTGCCCCAACCCCTCCTTTTCATAATACTGGATCTGTATCTGATTTCCTTATACGGATATCCAATATTTAGCATTCTAATGCTTCCGCCAATACATGTATCAGTGTTTGCTTATCAAAAACGCATTTTTCCTGAGCGAATGCCCGACCATTCCACTGAATGAGTTACAATGCATGATGGACTACTATGTTTATACAATTGTTTATAACTGCATGACATACAACGTAATTTTTAACACATTGCCGAAAAAATAATTCACCTTTATACCTTTTCTTCATTTGTGTTTACATTTTTGGTACAAAATATATTGTTCTGTGTTCAAATTCGCGAATAATTACCTCGTTGCTATATATACGAAAAAAGTGTTTAAATACTCGAACCATAGTCACTAATACTATGATTATAAACAAAGAAAATTCAGACATTCTTCGCGAAAAAAGCGAAATACCCGAACTACAACCACAAGGATGAACACACAGACTAAATATATTCGTTCATGAATCAGCAGCCAATTGACATAGACATAAATACTCAAAAGACAAATAAGTCATGTATCCAGATTCCGAAAACGGGAGTCGCATGAACTTTTCAGTAATTCAGTTAAATTGGGAAAGCGATTGTCAAATTTCCGTAAAATGGGCTAAAAATTGAAAAATAATAGGTTTTTTTTTGCTAATTTGTTACTTCTTTTGATTTTTAATTTATTCAATCATTTCCAAGTCTTTAAGTTATTCAGGTATACTTTTAGAAATAGAGACAATTGAGTAGTCTAATACCGGTATGCTTGAATATCTAAAGCAAACTGACCGTACGAGTCTTCTAAATGACTGAACGATTAAAAAGATGTGCCATGCGAAAAATAGAAAGTCAATTTTTTCAACGGTAGGTTTTTCTTAAATGTTCCAAACGTGGGAGTATTTTTTTCTATGTAAGATATTTTTTTTGTGAAATAACCCTATAAACTTGAAGTTTTTTTTTGTAATAAAAATCGACATGTTTTACATTTAATATATTTTCTATAACTTAATGATATTAGCTCTGCACATTTATCGTTATTTCAAGTGAAACTGCTGGGTGTGATGATAAAAAGAATGTTTTAAACAAATTCCTTTTAAATTTTGTTGAAAGAAAGTTTAATTTTATGTATCGAAATGTGAAACAATTGATTATTCACATCACCACTAGAAGGCCTCTGACAGACCGAGTGGGCGTAAAATCATTGTTATCGATAGCCGACGACAAACAAGTTAAAGGTTTAATGATTCAGTATTATTAAAAACATAAGTATTACGGTTGTCTACACTGTTATGGGATTACCTCTATTTGTGCTAGCAGGAACACAATTAAATATCAATAATTTCCATTCTATCAGTGTGCTGAAGTAACAACAGAACCGCAGAGAATTAAAAACAATTGAAGGTCGTTACTTTTGGCGTCCAATCATAGGTTTCTTCATAATGATTTATTAAATATATGATTTTTATATTCTTTTGTCTGAAATAAGGGAGAAAATTGCAGACTTCCGGTTAAGAAAATGTCACTCCCGGTCTCAAAAGATAGCTGTATTTACAACGATTCCACAAATATATGGTTTTTATATACTTATGCCTCTAAAAAGGGAGATAATTGGCTACTTCCGGTTTAGAAAATGTCACTTCCGGTCTCAAATGGTAGCTTTATTCACACTGATTCCAAAAATATATAGTTTGTATATACTTATGCCTGTAATAAGAAAATAATTTGCTACTTCCGGTTTATAGAATGTCACTTCCGGTCTTAAATGAGAGGTTTTTGTATGCCCATTTAAACAATATATGGTTTCTAGGTACTTTTTCTTAAAGTAAGTACAAACATGACTACTTCCGGTTCACTCAAGGTCACTTCTGGTTGATATTTTTCAAGGTCACATGTCATTTAAAATTTTGTACCTAGAAACCATAAATTTTTTAAAAAACCTTATGGCTTTATCATGTACCAATCTGAAGTAATAACCAATTTACCTTAAAATAAAACATTTGAGGGGCAATAACTCCTATAAGATGTCACTGGATTATTTCAGACCAATGTATCTTCATCACAATATAGCAAACATTATGCAATAGTTCTTTTATATATAACGTTAAAAATATCAGAGAAAATGCAAAAACAAGCAAAGACAAAATTGAGGACATGACATTGACCTTTGACCTTGACCTCATTTTCTAAGTTAGGACCCAAGGACCTCAAATAAAAAAACTCTAGGTTATACGGCTTACGGTTTATGAGTTACAAAAACATAACGACAAATTTATTTGGTAAAGGTAGATAACTACTATAAGATTTTAACGGAATGCTTCAACCCATATCAGACAAAAATTCCTGAGGATGTAACGAATAAATATGAAAAAAGAATTTTGTCGTTATCTTTTTTGGTTTCGGAGGAGATACAATAACAATAAAAACAGTGTTTGGGTACATAACTCTTACAATAAAAAGTCTTCTGCTTAACAAGATGCGTTTTAAAAGCGCAATAACTGTTTGATATAATATCTAAAATATCTAAGCGACATCTTGCGAAACATTTTTATACCGCAAGAAAAGGGTTTCGCGGAAGAAGAAAAAAATAATGATAATTAAATACCAATTGTTCAGGGAACAATTGAAGGTCTTTCCACCTCAACTTCGATAATAAAGAATGAAATTTAAAAAACGGTGTTAAAAGATGTCACTTCTGGTTCATATAATTTGTTACTTCAAACTGATTTAAAAAAATAAGATTTCTAGGTACTATTTCTTCGAATTAGTATGAAATAGGCTACCTCAGGTTAAAATAATGTCACTTCCGGTTAAATTTTTCAAAAGTCAAATGTCTACAAACCAAATGCAAAAGACCTTATGGTTTTATAATAAACCAGTATGAATTTTTAGCAAAGGTAAAAATCTAGAACGTCAAATTGACTTTTGACCTTGACCTCGATTTCGAGGTCATAGGTCAGTGATCTCAAATCGAAAGATCCCAGGTCATTCACTTGTATGGTTTAGGAGTAATACTGATTTCAAATACATAAGGGGAGAAAACTCATATAAAGGGTGACCGAAACACTTCGACTTAAATAGGTTGAAGTTGCGCCATGTTGTAAACAATTATTTGGCAAACGCATTTTATCCTTAACTGTTACGGTATCTTTGAAATAAAGATAACAAGTAAAGTTCAAAATTTAGAACAGGACCTTGACCTTTGACCTCAATTTCCTCCAAATGGACCAAGGACTTCATATCAAAAGATTTAAGACCTCTATGACTTATGCTGTATGAATTTATTCAACATATCACTTTTGTTAAATTTTTAAAGGGAAATAACTCTCATAAGATGTCATTTGATCACTTCGGTTAAACTAAACCAAAACATTCTGAAGAGTAGACGAACAATTTGGTGACAAAAGTTTGTTGATATCTTTTACAGTTTCAGAGAAATAAAGATAACAAGAAAAAGGGGACACGGGGAGATTACTCCTATAAGTAAAAGTGTTCGGTTACACAGGGTGAATGGGGAAATCCCTATGTTCCTATATATTTGTACATGCGCGGTTTTTTTTGAAATTTTTACTTTAAGTGAGAAGTGAAAAGTACAGGTTGCAGCCCCGGTTGGGTAGGAAGTAAAGATTCAAATCTACTCTAACATTGTTAGGTTGATTTTCTAGGCACTTTATAAATATACTAAGGCCTGGTATTTTTTAATCATACGAAATCCAATGGACAAGGTATAATATTCATTTATCACTACACATAGGCAGACATATCTAATTATAAATTCATAGTGATTGTTGTAGTATCTTCGTTTATTCCGAAGAAAATGGCCCCCCCCCCCCGCAAGACAGGAACGGGAGGGGGCATTTTCTTCATCTTCTTGTTTCTGTTTTCAGTATACCTGTTGATACCGCAAGACTTTCCTACCGAAGGTCGGTGGTTCTCTCCGGGCACTCCGGCTTCCTCCACCAATAAAAACTGACCGCCACGAAATAGAAAAACAGTGTTGAAAGTGGCGTTAAACACTAATCAATCGATCAATCAATCAATCAATAATACCGCAAGACAGGCGCAGGAGAGGGTTGAGGACAAAAAAATAATGCCCCCCCCCCCGCAAGACATGCGGTGGAGGGGGCGGATAAAGAGAACTTGGAAAACCAGAGAAACACATCATGATAACTAACTGATGGAAGTTCAGAGAAGTAATAGAAATCAGGAAACCCAACCAGAAGAACTAGCTTATAGATCAAAAAGAGACAGAAGCGCAGCTCAACATTTTAGGGATTATGTTATGTGATTGCAGGAACATAAGAAAGAATGTGAACTCTATTCTATTACAACATAAGAAAGAATGTGAACTATATTTTATTACAAAAAAAAAAAAAAATTAATTCGTGTACATTGTATACACACTTTATTTTACACATCTTAATTTACATTTATATAGTTTTTTCATAATTCAAAGTTAAGGAGGAATGTAATATCTTCGTTTATTCCGGGAACGTACCATACAAACCTTCGAGACATTCACTTATTACGTAACGTCGCTACGGCGATACGAATTGTATATTTGTTAGTCATTATTACAATACCATCTGAATAATCAAGTCTTGCTCGGATCTTTCAATTTATGTTTTTATGATAAAAATAATGTTCACATTCTCAATTTGTATAAATGAATTGAATTATCACAGTCTCTGTAATGTTCACTTATTCTTTTTTTTTTCGTAAAAAAAATAATGTTCACATTCTCACTAATCACATAACATGATGAGCTTCTCGACGGTCTCTTTTTCGGTTTATCATCTGCTTCTTTTGCTTGATTTTCCTGACTTCTTTTATTTTTCTGAACCTCCATAAGTTGATTGTCATGATGTTTTTTTCTGCTTTTCCATAATTTTTTATCCGCCCCCTCCCGCGCATGTCTTGCAGGGGGCCCATTACTTTTGTCCTCCGCTCCCTCCCGCTCCTGTCTTGCGGGGGGGGGGGGGGGGGGGGCATTTTCTTCATCTTCTTGTATCTTCTGTCGCTTTCATTCATATCATCATATAACTTTTTATTCTTGTCAGTCGCTCTCGGTATATACTCTAATCTCGTCCTACTGGGTCTGTTCATTTGAGCTTTATACGATGATATTCTTGTATCTGGGTATGGTGTTCAACGGTTACACATAAACATCTCCTGTATATTTGTTGCACTGTCCTCCTTTTGTAGATTTTCTTTTTGTTCTGTTCTGTTGATGAGTTTCATTTTTCCTCTGTCCTGTTCTGTATCTATCATTACATCTTTCTTTAAATCTTGTATCCTCAAGTGGTTTGTCTTTGCAATAGAACCATCAGCTCTAATCTTTATCATTCCTAACTCAATAAAAGTTGATTTACTTGTCAATGGTGGAGAATAGATCTTTCCTTCAACAACAACAAATTTTGTCTCTGTGCCACACGTTTCATTTCTTATTACAGTCGTAAATTTTCCCTTTATTGGTAGTGAATTTTGCAGTGTACTTAAGTTTTTAGGCATATAATATTTGTTCAATTTGTTCTTCAATATTGTATATTCATCGTTTCCTTCTTCATTTCGCAGGCTTCTTTCTAGTCGAGATATATCTTTTCCTCCATAAATAATGAGTGCATCCTTTTTATCTTCAGGTTCAGTTATCCTAAAATATCGAAATTCTCTCTCTATACTCTCCAGCCATTCTTTTCATTGTTTTCCTGCGGATATTTGATCGTCCGATGGTATAAATGGTTGTGAGCGTAAATTCCTGGTTTCTGTAACTATCGTTATCCTCTGGGGTTCTCCTCGGTCCATAATCTCTGTTTTTAGCGTTATCTTCCTTTCAATTCTCTTTTTAGCGTTATCCTCCTTAACTTTCTTTGAATTAGAAAAAAACTATATAAATGTAAATTAAAATGTGCAAAATAAAGTTTGTATACACTGTACATGAATTAAAAAATCACAGTCTTTGTACTGTTCTTTTTGTAATGTTCACCTATATTTTTTTTGTAATAAAATAGAGTTCACATTCTTTCTTATGTTGTAATAAAATAGAGTTCACATTCTTTCTTATGTTGTAATAAAATATAGTTCACATTCTTTCTTATGTGGTAATAGAATAGAGTTCACATTCTTTCTTATGTTCCCGCAATCACATAACATAATCCCTAAAATGTTGAGGTGCGCTTCTGTCTCTTTTTGATCTATAAGCTAGTTCTTCTGGTTGGGCTTCCTGATTTCTATTACTTCTCTGAACGTTCATCAGTTGATTGTTATGATGTGTTTCTCTGGTTTTTTAAGTTCTCTTTATCTGCCCCCTCCCGCGCCTGTCTTGCGGGGGGGGGGGGGGGTCATTTTCTTCATCTTCTTGTTTCTGTTCTCAGTATACCTGTTAATTTTCTCCTTGTATTTAGTCATTATTAAAATACCATCTGAATAATCAAGTCTTGCTCGGATCTTCCAATTTATGTTTTTATAATAAAAATAATGTTCAAATTCTCAATTTGTATAAATGAATTGAATCGGATCTTTCAATTGTATGCTTCTAAAAATAGAATATCATCCTGTATTTATACTGAAGAAATGAGTAGATGATCATTCCTGTACACTTAAAAATACTTCGTGTATTGTGATTAGTCGTCCTTGTTTAATACTTACGAGAAGGTAAGACCTCCCGAAAAGAAAGCTGATTTTTATCAGCTATAGTTAGAGGAGGGGGTTAGGCGTCTGCGCAATGCTAGGCGGTGTTGCCGTAGAAGTAAGAATTGAAAAGTAATGGTTCCAACCCAGGTCGGGGAGGAAGTAAAGAATCAGATCTACTCTAACATTGCTAGGTTGATTTTCTAGGCACTTTATATATAAGCTGCCTTACAATGTAATTTTAACACACTATTTAGTATGTAAATATTAAAATGTTAAAAATATTTACAATGCGATAAAAAATAAACGCAATATTTCGCTAGACAAACTAGCTTCATCGAGCGTGCATCTATCAAGGTGAAATCGGATGCAAATAAGAAACTTTTGCAGCTCATTGTACATGAATTTTGCTGCCTGGTAAATAATTCAAAGTTTGGATGAAGTTCAAGATTATTAATTTAATTACGAAATTTGTGGTTGAAGTTTGCAACGTCCATTGGCCAATATTACAGAGATATAAAAGACGATGCTGTATAATTAATCATTCTTTATCTTTCCTGTATCTTTTCTCGTCTTTTTCAGCCTATCAGGTTCTAAAGTGTGGAGCTGGTGGATCCAACAGTTTTCTCTTCTCCTTCTCGCCGTGGTGTCCCACTCAGTGTTCACTTCTATGATTTGGAAAGTAACATTATCAAAAGGATGTTTCTTTGAGCGAAGATGTCTTGTGAGGGGACAGTTTTTGTTGGTTTTATACCATGATCGATGTTTATTTAGCCGAATATTAAATTTGTCCATTGTTTCTCCCACGTACTGAATGCCACCGATGTTACATGTTAATACATAAATTGAGTTCTCCTTTTTACAGTTGGAATTTTGTGTAGATGGTATAACTTTGTTTTGTAAAGGAGCTGATGAAAGAACTGCTAGTATTGGCAGCTTTACAACATAAGCAATTCCTTCTCCCACATTGTTTGTAGCAACCGGGAGGTGGAGTAGTTTGCTTTGTTAATACAGCTGTCACTAATTTGTCACGGATGTTTTTAGGGCTTCTGAAGGCCATGACTGGTGGTGAGGAAAATACTTTTTTTCAAATTGGAGTCATTCTCTATAATTTACCAAATTGAATGCTTTCGAACATTGGATGACACATTTTTTAAAATCAGGATGGTAAGTGAGTACAAGAGATGTTCTGTTTGTTCTTAGCCTTGTATTCCAGAAGTTCTTGGCGGCTAGTTTTGTTTGTTTTTTCGAAAGTTGTATTAATGCTGTTGTTATTGTATCCTCGAACACCTAGATGTTTACGTAGTTGTCCAAGTCTAGCATTTTGCTTATTTTCAATTGAGCATATTCTCTTATTTGCAATGCTTGGCTGAAAGGGATACCACGGGAACTATCGGGAAAGCTTTTGGATAAAGGAACTAAATGTACTTCATCCAAACGGCACCAATAAGAAATACTAGCAGTTTTATAGAGGGATTCTTCTTTTATTTTACACACATTCTTACATACTACTGCATTTTGACAATTTGGGATGTATATATACGCAGGCACGTCTATAGAGCATTGAGTTTTGTTTTATTTGATGAGGTTCAAGATTTGGGATTAAATCAATAGACCAAAACTTACCTGTATTATTGCGTGAATCCCTGAGGGTTCACGCATATTCATTAGTTAGAAATATAGTCTATGGAGGAATATTCGGAACCCTAATTATTGTTCATTCGGAACATTTATATTTCTTATCTGTTTTAGCTTCCTGCAATTAAGAGCCCATCCATACGGATCATTAAAGATATCTAAATCTACACAGATCGCTTAACCTCACTTATATGCTATATGGTAATAAAAGATATAGTTGATAATCTATATAGAAAAAAATAGAAATAGATTCCCATACGTATAATTCTTAAAGAATAATAATGATTCAAAACATGGACACATGTACCTCAGTCTTTCAAAAGTTTATTAAATTAATCTAGAAATAATTAATGAGACATTGAGTAATGGTCAACTAGTAGGAGACATTAATTAATGTTCCTTACAACTGATCATCAATA
The DNA here is from genome assembly GCF_021869535.1 of Mytilus californianus. Taxonomy (NCBI): domain Eukaryota; kingdom Metazoa; phylum Mollusca; class Bivalvia; order Mytilida; family Mytilidae; genus Mytilus; species Mytilus californianus. Next base: position 51,683,460 of record NW_026262581.1, on the reverse strand, counting down.
AGTGTAACTCTACAACGAAACGCATTGAGAGATTAAATGATCTAATATAAAACCATTTTTGTAGAGGCATAACTTTTAAGTTCAAGATACAAAAGATTTCATTAATAAAACACACAAGGTAAAAAGGGAATGCATTCTTATTGCCTATGATAAAACGTAAATGTACACAAATAAGATCATTTATAATTTAAAAGAAACAGTTATCAATGCAGAAGAATTAATTGACACAAAAGAATATCCTTTAAAGATTCTCAACAAAAAAGAGTAAACTGCATTTGTTTAATTAATTCTAAGAAACAATAAATTTGAGTTTAATGGAAAGTTATACAAACAAGTTATAGGAGCGCCCCTCCATAGGTGGTATATTTTCACTATCATGCACATATCTGCATCTGTCTGTCCTATTAATAAATATCTTAGATAAGTTCAAATGGAAAGAAAACATCAAATTGCACTGTCAATATAGAGATGACGGTTTTATGGTCTTCACATGTAAAATGGAGAAAGTAGAAGATTTCTTTAACATAGCGAACAAAATTTCCCCTATACTTAAGTTCACATATGAGGTAGTAGTTGGGAGACTTTTTAAAAGAACCCATGCTTAAAAAGTTAACTTTAAGCAAAAATTCCCAAAACACTATTAAATTTCTGAATTATAGGCAACAAACATAAGTTAGCAAAAACAGTGTAAAGTTTTGAGATTTATTGCGTATGTTGATTTAAGGAACCGCATTTCATAATAATCGAATTATCCTGCGACTGATATGATTATATAATATTTGGTAAACTATGCTTGCCAATGAGAGAACTTTTCAATAAACATGGCGTTGAATGTTGAGTCTTAGCAAAGAGAGCTAAATGACATCAAATTGACCAGTGTTGTACAATGGCAATATTTTTATACAAAAAAAAACACGAAAAACAGACACGATAATAAAGTAACAAAAAAAAACAGGCTCCGGATTTGGACAGGTATATCAAGTATACATGTATCAGCAGCAAATTGAATGTATGAGCTGGATCCAAACCCATTTCTAAGTGGAACGGGATTTTACGGCACAAAATAAAATGGTAAGCAAGTAGATTTTGTCTTATTTGGTAGGAATAAAACTTTCACATTTTATGAAACAAAATATCGTACTTGCTCTGAAATATGTATTTTAAGAAGAAAAATATATAAAATTACTTAGGGATTCTAGTTGAAATATTACCTCTACCAATAAACACCCTAGAAGTGTCATCCATTGGTAGTAGTTTGACCTTTCACACTGGTAAAAATGAAAGCTAACACCATCCAGAAATGAACTATTGAAATTAAAACATTCCTTATCTCCCTACTTTATATTTAACACCACTCTCAACATGCCATAATTGTCCTGATTTACAATAAAAAGAAAATATTGTCCTCCACACACATGGTAATGAAAATACTGAGATATAATTTACAATTCAGTTGAAATAATAATTAGCATAAAAAAAGTTCTAAGGTTCACGTATTGACTTTTTTTTTTTTTTAAAGCAACTTGTTGAGCTATTTTGCACAAACAATCAGTATTGTAAAAGTTATTGACACTGACAAAGGCTATGTGTTAAGACGAAATATTTGTCAACACGATTTTATAACATCATCTTCGTATATTACCATCTTATATTAGTACCCTTGTGCAAATCTTTAGACATATATTTTTTTCCATATTTGCACAGCATCGTCTATTCTAGACGATCCGGTACATATTAAATTTGCTGGTTGGTCCTTTTAAAAGACTTCTACATATATATATATATATATATATATATATACTAGAAAAAAGGGTTGAAGACTACTTGAAATGTTTATTGTGATACACAGCTTGGGTTCGTGTTTCTCAAACCGTTTGTATGCACTGATGCATTATGTTGATAGTTCTGATTAGTTTGTAAGTTCTTCTTCCATAGGAGTTTGAATGTCCAATAATAGCTTCTGTCTCGGTGTTACACAGGTGCTCCTAGAACGGAGGAAATAACTCAGAGAAGAAGAAGACAACATAGAAAACTGATGATTAAAACATTTCTATGTGGTACTAGTTTGTAGTATTTCTTTTTTTTCGAAAGGTGCGAGTCAAGTTCTGTCTCTGTGGGATACGAGTGCTCTAAGAACGGAGGAAATAACTAAGAGAAGACAATCTATAACTCTCTGATGATTTAAAACATTTCTTCTGTGGTGCGAGTTTGTAGTATTTTTATTCGAGTGGTGCGAGTTCTGTCTCTGTGTGACACGGGTGCTCCGAGAAAGGTGGAATTTACTAAGAGAAGAAGAAAATCAATCTAATGAGTAAACACATTTCTTCAGAGTCGAGTTTGTAATTTTTCTTTTTTTTTTTAGTGGTGCGAGTTTGATAAAGTGATGCACGTTGTAATAATTAGTGAGAGTGTTTGAGTGGGCGAGTTGGCCGCGGGCTGAGTTGTCATAAATTCAAGACAAATTGAATACAAACTATTTCCGCCTGCTTACAAAACGTAGACGGTAAGGAACCAGCTACGGAACTTTATCTGGGGTTTAATTAATTAAGCTACGCTAATTAAAGCAATTACTATATGAAGTTATAAAGTACATTACATACACTAACTATTTATTATTATATTATACTTCAGACGATCGTCGGCTCGGAGACAAACCGGCTAAAAAATTTTGGTCTCCAAATTGAATAGTATAGATATATACAATATATATTTATATAGTAATCATTCTTTAAGACAGACAAAATAAAAGCTATTCTGCAAGGTATACCATCTACTTGCCACTATACATCATGTACTGTGTTACAACCCTGGATAACGCCGACGAGGAAAGGTATTACTCGACTTACGAAAGCTATATTTTTATATAGCCTAGTTGGTCGAGTGGTCTAGAGCGCTGAAAACAGTGCAGTCGGTGTTGCCACGATGTCTCTGATGCAGTGGTTCGAATTCCGCTGAGGGAAGAACAAAAATTTGCTAATGCAAATTTGCAGATCTAACATTATTGGACTAAATTTGAGACGAAGTATTTATAAATTATGGTGTTAGCCCTGTATAACAACAAGTTATCCTATGGAGAACGTCTGTCGCAAAGTTGTCACATATTAAGACGTATATATATATATATAATTCGTCTCAAATTATAAGTATATATATATATTTTATATTTTACAAAGTTAAAAGCTGTCAAAAATCATCATATCATCAGAACAGAAGTTAGTGACTCTGTAGGTAAGGGAAGGGTTGAGGGCCCACACACATGTTTAACCCCGCCTTATTCTTAATTGCTTGTCCTAAGGCAGGTGCCTGTGATTCAGTGGTTTTAGTTGGTTTCTGTCTGTCATATGTGTATTTCGTTTATTGTTCCTACCATAGATCACCCCGTTGGTTTTCTACTTTGAGTTTCTCATTTTGTTATGCCGGATCTTAGCTTGCTTTATGATATGGGAATTTCTCGTTGTTTTGGTCTTACTGTGAGCTATAGTTGTTTACATCTTCGTCAGTTGGTGTTTGTGGATAGTCGTCACATTAAATATCTCCACCATAAGCCGAAACAACCGAAACCGAAACCATGGTTAGTGCATGGAATATGTTAAATGATCATCTATGAATGTACTTTAACAAATACTTATAGCAAATGTTTTTATTCATTGACTACATGTTTATGACTATAATCTGAATCTAATGAAAAATCAAAAGTGTATGTGTGTTCGGCAAAATAACTTAAATCGGTTCATAATACGTTTTATATTTTCTTAGCTCCTTTTGTTTACTTTTCCTTGAGGTTGGTATTGTTTATACTCAATGCTTTGTTGTAGGCAATTTCCCCCATGGCGTGATTGGTTGAGCCTCCGTTTGTGCAAAATAATCATATTCTACAAGAAAACCATGCAATAGGCTCCAAATACGATGTTATCATATTGACCTAAAATTTTGCATACATGATAGCCTCATGAAATTTACTCTCTGTGCAAAATATTCTTTGAAAATATTCAATGGTAGTCTCTTCATGGAGAACCATTGATGGTCAAAATGAAGCTGATCAAAATATCAACATCAGTGTTTATTATCATGTTACTGTTGTGTTGGTAAGATTGTGTTGTAATTCTGTATTTTGACTTTCAAAATATGTTTATACCTGGGGTTAAAAACTTTTCCTTCATTCTCTCATTCTTGTCCAAATCCTAAGTTTTACAAAACTGCCAAAAAAGGTGAAATTTGCACGTTTTTAAAAGTGTGTATTTTCTAAATTGGGATAAATATAAAATGCATGCCATTTGCTTTTCCTTAAACTATGGTTATATATCTCCGAAATTAATATAAAAAATTCAATTTCGGCAAATGTACTTAATGTAAATATAATAGTTTGGAATGAATTGTGGTTTACCAGATGTTATCCTATATTAACTCTATTTCTCCCATTTGGACTCGTCAATAATCCCCCTCTGGACCATCCTTATAGAAAAAAAAATACATGATGCACAACTACAATATTTAATTAGTATCTAATATAATTTTCAACCCTTGTGTGGTTGAGGACGAGGTGCGGCCCGCATGTAGCTCCACTACACAACTACTGATTTTCTCCTTTTTGGTCCAAGGTTTCTACATATCCCATGTACCACAATATTGTAGCTACATGGGCACAGCATCCCACAGTTCGGGCTCCCGCCTTACACTCACAAAACCAACCGTTAACTGGATTGGTATCATTATCCTCATTTAATTCAAGCCAAAGACAGTATTGTTTACAGCTAGTGTGTCTGGATTGTACTTTGGCTTGAACAATGGACGACGAGACAGTATGTAGAAAGATATCGATATCGCCGTCATTGTCAAGATGCTGGTGGCCATAGTTAGGAGCCTGGTATAATTGGTAGATGTAAGAGATCGTAAATAATCTTCTGTCAGTTTAGGGAAGTTTTCATAATGTTTACATTCGTGTAACGGAACCCACTCTCGTGTTCGTTTACTCAATGCTTTGTCTTTCAAAAACCCTTTGTTTAGATTTGGTTGTTTAGACTTTTCTAGCATATTTCTAGCTATGTCACAGTGTTCCTCGACGGATGTGATTAACGGCGGCTTGAATTTATTGCATATAGCGCCTACTATTCGCAAGTATTCTTTAAGGTTCAAGATATCGATATTTGGGACAACTTTATCGAAATACTTCCATGTTTTAATGCGCGCGTTTACTGACTCAACCGTCCATCTAATTTTAGTAACTAGTCTTCATTAAGTTGTGAAACATTAAATGTTTTAAAAGGGCGAATTTTCTGTATAAAGTCAATTATTGTGTAGACTTTTGAAGCCCAAACTTTATATTGTCTTAAATACGCAAATGAAAGATCCAAAAACTATACCAATACAGAACGACATGTTTTTTGAAATTATACCAAAACTTATAGTAGACAAATTTTTATTCGTTATTGCATAAAATGAACTTAAAATATCTGTCATTTTCTCCCTTCCCAGTTTACCCCTATTACTTATTATGATGTGGACCGGTCATTGTTATTGAATCTTACGCAATTTCATTGGATTAAGTTATTATTAGTTTATCTTCAAACTGTTTATTTTTTTCATACATGTATATTGATTAAATCAGAACGTGCATGAATGTGTACAGTAACTTAAATGACCTTCAAACTGTACGCTGGACGAGTCCATATTATTTTTTATCAATGAGACTAAAGGTATTAAAGATAATAATTGCCACTTTTTATATTTTCACAAAATTTTCAACATATAGAATAAATTATTTTTTAATAGCCTATTCGGAGAAAAAAGAAAAAGTTTACAAATCAGACGTTTTATTCCAATAAACAAGTCATTTTTCGAAGAGAAATGCCGAAATACATTTTGCTTAATTGCATCATAGTTAAGCCAATAAAATGTTGGGCTTTTTAGGTGTGACGATATATTTTAAGGGACAAATACATCCTTTAAATCTGAATAGAGAATGGAAATGGGGAATGTGTCAAAGAGACAACAACCCGACCAATAAGCAGAAAACAACCCAAGGCCACCAATGGGTCTTCAACGCAGCGAGAAAATCCCGCACCTGGAGGTGGGCTTCAGCTGGCCTCTAAACAATAATGTAATTAATTTTCAGTTCACATTTTAATTTCAGCGTGCTATGGAAATACAGGTGCTTGTACACAGAAAACGCAAACAAGACAATTAAAACAAAAGAAATATTTATTGCTGAGGGTATAACCATATACTGCGTTTGAGGATTCACTAAAAACTTTTATAAATGCAAATTATTAAACAAACTTGAACATATTAAATCTAATAACACAGGTTAACTTTGATTTTATAGTCAAATTTGCTCATCGTCTGACTTAAAACTTACCTAAGCTTTGATATACATATACCAAAATATGAGAGATCACTTCTCACAAAATTAAGAATAAGTGCACATTCACTTGCTTTTGAAACGTGGAGATACAGTAAACCAAAAACTTTAACAAATGAAAGATTCAGTCTGCAAATTATTCGGAGACAAAGTAGAAGATGAAGTGCCCTTCCTTTTATATTGTCCCATATATAAAAACCTTCGAGAGAAGGTTAGTATTAAAAAAAAGATTAAAGATGATGTTATCAAATCAATAATATATTTACTTAACCTAAATAATTTGGCTAATGTCAAACAGTTTATTTATTTATTATAGACATTATATGAGACAAGCCTTTGAAGTTCATAACAATGCTTAGTGTCAATTGGTCTACCATAAGTTATGGAAGTACTATACAAAAAATAGACTTGTAGTTATATATATACAGCATATCATTAATTTTCTCTTGTTATGCATTATGTTTTATTTACTTTATTTTTCATGTTGTGTATGTTATGTATGTTGTACACTTGGATTACAAGCTCTACAAAGTGCTTGGCGTTATCTAATTGAAAAATGCGAAACTTCCTTAGGAAGTGACGTGAATACCATTATGACGTGATGTGACACCCTATCATATAAGTATTTGCTTTATTAATAACAAAGATATTAGTCTTATTTGGCTTCTTGAATATGTAACAGAGCATACTGAGTGCATATACTGTACAGTATGTTCAGTGTCACAGTTCCACTTATCGTAACCACAACCCCGTCCTCTTTCCTTTCTTGTGGGCACCAAATCATGGCAAATGTTTGCAAACCATGCCACCAAACGCGCCTCCACCCCAGCTGAAAAATTGTCATTTTCAGTCTTTTTTCGATTTTAATACGACATTGAGAGGTGAACCAAGATAGGGGCGAAAGCTAACTCAGGGATATTCAAACTCTTTCGTCGAAAATAAACTGACAACGCCATGACAAAAAAGGAAAGAACCAAAGGCAAACAACAGTATACAAAACACAACATGGGAAAACTAAATACTGTGTGAGCAACATGAACCCCACCAAAATCCGCGGGTGATATCAGATGCTTCAAAAGGGTCAACAGATCCTACTCCACATGTGGCACCTGTCGTGTTGCTCATGTAAGCACAAATCTGGTCATATTCGGGGAAAAGAGGATGGGATTGTGGTTACAATTTGAACATATCGGTCGTCATCTTTAAAACAGAATTTCCATAACATTCAACCAACTCGTGAATTAAGGCGTCCGTAACATTTTCGAAAATATGATTTCAACTTCACCACTTGGAACTCTTGGTTAAATAGCTTCCTTGTGGGCAGTAAAAGAGAGGCGAGGGATACCAAAGGGACATTCAAACTCACTAGTCGAAAATAAACTGACAACGCCATGGATAAAAAGAAAAAGACAAACAAACAACAGTACACAAAACACAACACAGAAAACCAAAGACTGAGCAACACGAACCCCACCAAAAACTTTGGGTGATCTTGTGGAAGGGTGAAATTTCAATGGTTTGTATGTATATATTTTTAACTTTCAGGATTGTACTTTGATCTGTATGAAAATTACTGTTTTGATAATAAAATATCCATTGGAACATATTTATTGGATCTGTTTACTTAATTACAGAATAGCATCTTATTTCAATAAAAAAAAGAATGAAGCATGCTGTTTTGTTTATCTTTATATGCTAATTAAGGTGATGACCTGAGTTCTGGTATGCGAACCCTTTAAATGTCTATTCATTGCATTGATGGTCAGTATTTGGTCACTTTGTCCATTCTCATTGGTCATTTAAATCACATGTATATCTGTGGAGGGAAATCTTTGTTCTTTGAAAGTATTTCTTTTGATTTGTATTCAGCATGAAGGCAGACATTTTGAGATATACAAAATAATTTATATTCTGATGTCCATTTGAGGCTTTATACTCAGTTAATTACTGTTTTACTTTGTCACCATATTCTTCATTCAGGTGTTACCATGTTTTGATGAGTCATGTTTGATTCCATCCTATTGTTTTGACCTTTGCATCTAAGTGTGAGGTAAGCATTGAGTTGGTTTTATATGTTTTGCTATCAATGCTTATTATTTTGTTTGCTTATGCTTATTTTTTAATTGCTTTGCTTTTGCTTAACATTAGCTATTTAGTTTGTTTCGTGTAGAATCTAGTTTTGCATGTAATTATATTTTCAAGACATTATTACATAATTGAATAGTTTGTAAAATCAATAAGCGATTTAATTCAATTAGATTACATTAACATATTTTGTTAGAATAATGAAATAGAGAAAAGGTTCAGAACTTGTATAATTTATTTCAATTGGAAATGCATTGAGTTCTCATTGTACTCATGCTATTATTCTTGAACTGTTGTTTTTAATTTTATATTTCATTACAGGGTCTTTTGTTACCAATTAATTTCCATATCGTAATAGAAAACGAATCCAAAACCTGAGAAGTGTTTTTATTTGTGTTCTACAAACCCAGAAAAACCACCTGACTACATGTCGTACACGTTGCTCCGGAAGGGTAAGCAGATTCTGCTCCACATATGGCACCCGTCGTGTTGCTCATGTTAGTACAAACCATCTACCAAACTATGTTTCTTTGTCATTCAATTATTACCTTGAAGTTACAGCAACCCGTCCATGCCGACTGGAAGTAAATGTGGCTTGATTGTCTTGCGTGGGAATTATTATTGACCAGCCAGTACTGCCAAAATGTCCGTTTTTATAGATTTCTGACAAAATAGTGACCTAGGTTTTACAGACTAGATTTGGTTTGACCGTATAATAGCTCTTTGTGTTCCTGAACTAACTATGGCAGAGTTTACGGTATTGTGTACTGTCTCCAACTTTCATGATAAAAAATTATAGAAGTAAAAAAAATTGATATTATCTGAAAAATTAAAATTCATTATCAGAAGCGCATAATTCTTAAAAAAAGGAGTAAATAATGTAAGAGATTATTGAATGGTTGCCAAGGAAACAGGGATACCCACATTTTCTACTTTTGCACCTTGGTCCTAAATTTCATTAATTTTGGTTTAAGCCATTTACCTGCATTAAAACAAAAAGAGATTCTGAGAAGTTAATGGGTTTAAAAAGCTATTCAGCGTCTTACACATTATTATATCTAATATACTAGTGGAAAAAATATGTGTAAGATGATGGACATGTGATAGACAGAAAATTGGACAAAAAGATCACGTTTTTTAAAGAAATTGACATCTACTACACAGTAAAAAGAAGTGAATCCTTATACAGTAACATGTGTTGCCAATATTTGCTTTTTACTAGTTTAATTCATGCCAGATTTTTTAGGAAAAAAATACATGTTTTGAACCCACAAAGTTTGATCCCCATTAATCTCAATGGGAGTTGCATACATTTTTTTGAGTAGTTTGAAACATGTGCTCTTGAAAAAAATTTTAAAAGTCGAAGATATGTTTCCATATTTGGTGGGCATTTGTCATATTTTGTCTAAAATCTTCAGAATGTGTAAAGGGATATTAGATACCAAGGGTCAATCGAAAGACGACATCAATAACAAATCATTAAACAGAAAAACAAAAAAAAATGAGAAAAGGTACCCCTCGAAGAACAGGGGATATATGCAGGTGCTCCGGAAGGTTAAGCAGTTCCGTCTCAACATGTGGCACATGTTAAGGATGTTCGCTACTCTTTTTTTTTACTTTTGTCAGAAATTCGGAATCCTCTAGTTTTATCCATGTAGTGCCATTACAAGTTTTGCCCACTAACCCTTACTTTTCTTTTCATAATTTAGGTACATATAATAGTTTAAAAGCCTTATAAAATCCTTGTTATTTTTTCAAAGATTTTGAAAGAAAAATGGTGCCAATGTAAGATGTATGAAAAATCTAGAGAGAATCATTTCCCGCCAACTTTTCAAATTATTATATATCTCAAAAACAAGGACATGAACCTTTCATTTCTCTCTTTTTAAGTTCTTTTATTTATATACGTTCAATTTATAACAGTCTAAAAAAGCTTGTTATTTTGAAACAGAAGGACGAACATCCTTAAAAGATAAATACAGACTATTATATTTTTGGAAAATGTTTTCAATCCAATACATCTTTTTTTTTCATCCTTAATGAAGTGATGTTAGCAATTCGTTTATCAATTATCGACAAAATCAATTTATTCAATATATAGGAATAACTTTTGCTTATATTTCAATGGCAAAACAGTCATGCTTATACTAGACGAGAACAACTTTAGCGATAAACAATTGCCATCGAAACTGTCAATCAAAGTCGAAATGAAAGCAACTACAGGTCACCGTAAGACCTTCAACAATGAACTGGTTAGTTTTCCATAATGGGTCAATCAACATGGATTAAGAGCGGAAAATTTACAATTCCACTTGAAAATGACGCCATGGACTTCAAAGGTAACCTGCAGACCTCTCTAAGAAGGAATCGAGAGAGAGAGAGAGAGAGAGAGAGAGAGAGAGAGAGAGTAGTACTCTCTGAACAAGTGTTCCCTCATTTCAATCAGATACGGGTGAAAATAGATTTTTTTAAATAGAGCAAAAATTGAATATAGCCGTTCATTGTTCATCAATCCAGATGTATGTTTTAATTGTTTTTAAAGATATTTGTTGAAATTGAAGTATTTCTTATCAAACTGAAACACTTCATAATCGTCTGCGTACATTTCGAAAATAAAGTCTTGAGTCTTGGTATCATTGTAATATTGAAACAATTTCTCCCTAGCGCTTGTAGCATGAGGTCTTGTTCTCTCCAACTGTTCTTTCGAATGTAGCCAGTCTTTAACAGGATCATGCCAAGCTCCGATTTTTGTTAAAAGTTTTTCAGTAAATGTATAAATGTCTGGCATTTTACCAATCATTGTATTTTTGTATAAATATCTTGGTAACTTTACCTGCGAACTCCAGTGTACGTCTTTACAATGTTTTATTAGCGTTAAGAATTCCGAAAAGGATTTTACGGCGGGCCGTCGACAGATGTCCATCATACAGGCGTTGTTTAATCCCTTCTCTAAGAAAGAAGACAATATTCGCTCTCTCGGTTCTCTCACAAATACTGCTTTTGTCCAGGCCTCATTAAACATCATATCTGTAATTTCATTATCTTTGAACTGCATAAGATTAGTAAGACCATTACGTCGAGGATCATGCACTTCTTTGTTTTGTAGTCCCTGTATAAACTGAAGCAGGCTTTTCCAGTACGTGCAGCCAGACTTTTCGTTCCAGAAGAATATCAGTTTGTATTTTGTTACAACTATAGGCGAAGTATAAGAGGTATATCTTTTTATTTGATGCAGTTCTTCTTTTGTTAGTCGTGGGACAACTTTTCGGGAAAGTTTTGAAATATTTTGCCGTATATTGTGGCCGTCTGATCGATTGAAACTTAAAAGCGTATTTTTCGAAATTTTAGAAACGTTTCCACCGGTAGAATATTTGACTAGTGTTGGACTAGCTACACTCTCGTAAATTATTTTTTGAATTTTCCCACTTATTCTCAAAAACGGATGTTCCACACACATGAATGAAATCAACAGACAACATAAAATAGCACAGAAAGAAACTTTACGTGTAGATATCCTTTGCATATTTCTTCAAGTGTGACAATAACTGTAAAAAATTAAAACAACATACTAAAATTATGAAAATGTCAATTACTATGTATATGTAATATCTAGAATAAACGTACGACACTTATCTAAGTGAAGACAATAGTTATTTCTAGATTGCTAGAATAAGCGTCATCAATTACACCAAAGATCAGGGAAGCCAAATACACAACGGTTTGTGAATGTTAAAACCAAAAGAGATTAAAAATAAAACTGTCTACGGTCAATATTCGAGTTGCATTCTTAATTTTATTTATACAATTAAACAATTGAAAAGAAGTATCGGAATTGAATTTTTGGGTCATATGGGACAGTTTGTTTACTGTTATGCTTGGACTTAACCAACAGCACATGTACACCTTGCGGTCTAAAGTGGGCGAGCAAGGGCATTAAAACGGTAATGAATAAAACAGTGAAATTGTTTTCTGGTCTTATTTCTTCAAAAGCGCATATAGAAGTCATATTAATAGTATTATAATGAAAGAACCTTAGTGAGCGCGCTCACATACCCCACGTCCCAACATTGTCATTGGAGAAATAAAATAAGTGTAAGAAAAAAAATTGTACCAGAAAAAAAAATTGAATCATAATTTCCTGTCAATATGCACATCTACATAGTATGTCCTTATTATCTACACAGTTTCATGAAATTCTGTTGTGTGGTTTGAGAGGAGTTGCGATGACAAAAGGTTGCAGTAGTATATTGGGCAAATAAGTTCAAAGGAGCGTAACTCCTGGAAAAAAAATTGAATCGTAATTTCCTGATGATATGCACATCTACATAGTATGTCCTTATTATCTACACAGTTTCATGAAATTCTGTTGTGTGGTTTGAGAGGAGTTGCGATGACAAAAGGTTGCAGTAGTATATTGGGCAAATAAGTTCAAAGGGGTGTAACTCCTGGAAAAAAAATTGAATCGTAATTTCCTGTCGATATGCACATCAACGTAGTATGTCCTTATTATCTGAAAAGGTTTCATGAAATTCTGTTGTGTGGTTTGAGAGGAGTTGCGATGACAAACTGTTGCAGTAGTACATTAAATTAAATAAGTTCAAAGTGGCGTAACTCCTAGAAAAAAAATTGAATCGCAATTTCCTGTCGATATGCACAACTACATAGTATGTCCTTATTATCTAAAAAGGTTTCGTGAAATTCTGTTGGGTGGTTTGAGAGGAGTTGCGATGACAAGAAACAGGACTGACGGACGGACGGACTGACGGACGGACGGACTGACGGACGGACTGACGGACGGACGGGTCAAAAACATTATACCCTCCGCAACCCGTTGCGTGGGGTATAATAAAATACAATAATATAATATACAATGCAAATAATAGATACATGTGATTCATATCATTTCACAACTTAAATGAGCATTAAACAAACTTTACTTTATTGCATGAGCATATGCATATTACAAATGAACATATACTGACCGACTTTAGAAACGCGGATTATTCTTTTTAATTTTTTGAATGAATGTGGCACCGTCAAAAGCAATGACTGCCTGTAACAAACGCCAAAATGATTGTCAGAAAGATCAACCAATTCTGTTCCACATGTTTTGGGTTCTGTTTTACACATTCTGAATATGCGTTTGTTCCACCCATTACAATGGGTTTTGGCAATTATGCGGTGGAAACTTCGGGGCTTTAAATGTTTTTCTTCAGTCGATTCTTCGGCAGTTCAGTTTATGGGAAACGTTTATGGCATGAATCTGTGCGCAATGGCATTCGGCAATTTGATAAGCAGTTGACGTTGCGGCCGTAAACATGTGTCGTAAATGACGTTGCGTAATCGAATTCTATTGACGTTGCATTGTCACTACATGTTGATCTGGTCATTGATGGTCAGTAACAAATCCCGTTTACCTGTATCGTTGTCGAGAGGACAGTAAGACGAGTTTCTGAAGTCAAACTGTATGGTTGCAGCACGTTCACGTTTTCCTGTTTGCAATATTCTTATGGGCTGATTCAGTTTTTTATTCCTCAGTCTTGTCAATATGGAGATGCAACATTTTTTAACTGATTTAAGTGTGGCCAAGGATTTAAAGAACTGTTTCACGAAGCAAAACAAACTGAAAAAATCTTTTATGGGTTCCAAATTTCGCTTTAAGAAATTCGTGCGACTTCAAAAATCCGGTATGTTCAATAACCACAGGTAAGTCAGATGTTGATTTTTTCTTTAGAGAAAGAAGTATGGTAAGCATTAATAGTAGTTGTATGAGAATCAAACATGATGTGGGAAAAAAATCAACAAAATGAGTGTTAAAATTGAGAATGGAAATGGGGAATGTGTCAAAGAGACAACAACCCGACCACAGAACAGACAACAGCAGAAGGCCACTAACAGGTCTTCAATGCAGCGAGAAATTCCCGCACCCGGAGGCGTCCTTCAGCTGGCCCCTAAACAAATATATATACTAGTTCAGTGATAATGAACGCCATACTAAACTCCAAATTGTACACAAGAAACTAAAATTAAAAATAATACAAGACTAACAAAGGCTTGAGGCTCCTGACTTGGGACAGGCGCAAAAATGCGGCGGGGTTAAACATGTTTATGAGATCTCAACCCTCCCCCTATACCTCTAGCCAATGTAGAAAAGTAAATGCATAACAATACGCACATTAAAATTCAGTTCAAGAGAAGTCCGAGTCTGATGTCAGAAGATGTAACCAAAGAAAATAAACAAAATGACAATAATACATAAATAACAACAGACTACTAGCAGTTAACTGACATGCCAGCTCCAGACTTCAATTAAACTGATTGAAAGATATTTGCATTTTTAAAGTCAGCCAGTATATATGTGTATCATAACTCATACATGTTAGTATTAAAATATGTGAGCAAGATACGAACAAAATCTTTAGCATATGCGCATCATGCGATACTTAATATTTGAACCTAAATGAGCGTAAAGCATATGCTAAACAGCATGAAGAGTTGAATACTTTATCCTTTTTACTAATAAACATGGTAGAGCTAATTAAAAATGGTAGAACAAATATTGCGCTTAATAAAAACTTAATTTAAACTTTTATTACCCAAAATTCAGACAATGAGCATTGGTTGACAATAATATTTTTGTATAAGTACATTGAAAAGGGGAAATAGCTCCGTAGATGAAAAATGTGAATACTCGTGATAGGGACATACCTAGCTTTACGAAAACTAAGGGCGATTAAATAAATAAAAATAAATATATATCTTTATCATTTAACATAAAACATAGTTTTTTACATGTTTGCTTTTATTAAGTTCATTACTTGTTATTGTGATATTTATATCCTCAACAAAACTTGTTTACGATAAATAATCGTTGATTATTTTAACCTGCACATGTGGAAATTATGCATGAAAAGATTCGTAAATAATCAAACATTACCCTTGTGAACATGAGCTTAAACTTTACAAAGTATGAACAAGCGATCAATAAAATTAGTCTTTCCAAAAAGCGAGCGTAAAATAAAACATGCATAAAAACATAAAGCAAAGAAATACCACTTTTATTGCGGTTCTTCATCTAAAAAGTAACATTGAGGCCTTCAGCATTAAGCTAAAAAACAAAAAAAAAACTCTCCTCACTGCATGTTGAAGACAACTCCTAATATAATTCATTTACTAAAAACTACCCTTAACAAAGCATTATTTAAATCATGGAAATATCACATCATTGGTAGTGTGCAGGTAGTAACCAGGTGGTACCCTCAAGGGAACACCAGTCCAAAGGGAAACAAACTCCGAAACAGTGGTGACGTTGCTTTGCTAAACTTTCTGATTAGTCAGGGTACCCACAGCGAAACAGAGACGAAGTTATCCGTTTCTGAGATTGATAGGGAACAATATTGTGGTAGTGATAGACACTATTGATCCTTATTTTGTTAAACACTACCACGGGTTCGGTATTATTCCCGTTGGAATGTTGTTTCTTGAGGGTACCATCTACACAATACCTGTGATGTGATAATTTTCATGTTTTTAACATATACTTTTATTTGATATTTTAAAATCACAATTCAAGATTTAATATAAGTGTTGAAAAAAAAGTGTACAATATTAAGCTCAGGAAAATTGGTATCCTTAGTGCTTTGCATAATGTATGTACCTGGCACACCACATTCTGTATGTACGTTTTCCAAGCCAGGAACCTGTCATTGGTTGATGTCTATCATGTTTGTTTTTTTTTGTTTTTTTTTCAGTCAGTTTGTTTTCTCGCTTAAATTGTGTTTTTATTTTGTCATGGCGGGGCCTTTTATAGCTGACTTTAATGTTTGGCGCTTGATAAAGGCCGTACGATGACCTATAGCTGCTTACATCTACTTTATTTGATCTCACGTGGACATTTGTATCATTGGGTATCATACCACATCTCCTTATTTTCATTTTTTACTTAAACACTTTTGAATCCTTTCTCAAGATTCAATTCACCAATCGAAATACTTTTAAACAAAAATAACATCCCCTTATAGTGGATCGTTATACTTGCCGAGGTCAAATAGGAGGCAAAGGGACTATCAGGTCCCTAAGACACAAAGAACTATGCAAGCTGGGTCTTTGTCTCCTGATGGATCAACTGTACATGCTTATGGGGCTCCTTCATTTCTTTTATACCAATTTTTTCTATTCTTTATACTCTTTGTCCATTATTCTCTATTAGTTATAATACTTTTTGTCAATTATTCTCTATTCTTTATATTAAAGCACCTCAATATTCTCTATTCTCTTTTTTTTGTGTCCATTTTTCTCTATTCTTTATTTTTTTAGCCCATTATTCTCTATTCTGCAAACCCCCATCCACACCCTCATACATAAACGATCATTACATCATATGAGTTTCCCGATATTTGAAATAAAATAGGCATTCCACATTAAATAACCTTTAATAAATGCATAATTTAGGGAAAGCTACTAGTTTTTTTATCAGAATATTTTATTTTGTATATTCTTAAATTCTAGGCGGGACAAATTCGTTTATTTTTTTTTATTCAATTAAGGTTCTCTTGATAGTTATTAGGGTGAAGGATTTCATAATATCACTTTTATTTTTAATTTCAAATAGAATTAACCTACAACAACATGAGTACATTAATAAACAGAGGAATCATTAATTGACCATTACAATATAATTGACCGTTCCATTGTGATTTTATTTTGTTTACTTTGTAGTTCAAAAAGTGAGTTTAAACTGCTTGTTCAATTTTGTATATTTGACATGTGTATGATCTTCTTAAGTAAGCAATACAATTTACAGGGAACACATTGTAAATATAATTATTAAGTGTAAATATTGTATTGACAACTTTTTAATTATAGGTTACAGTATAAAGCAAACACGGGGTGGTGGAAATAGAGGGTATTATTTGTTCTTCTTGTGGACTGTTAACCTTAATATCCTTATAGTATGGTTTACTTAAAAATCGACATGTCGTGTTAGTATACCTTACTTATCTAAATGATATATTATAACATTTTATTGTCCTGATGTGTGTTATATTTGCTATATCGAAAGATGTTTTATCTGCCATCCCCCAATAGTAGGCCAAGTGAAAGAGCATCATTATATATGACTGTTATAATAATGTTCTGAAAATCGTTAAGTTTTTGGTAGCTCTGTTTTCTTTCTTTCTAGTTTTATGAAAGTTACCTATCTTGCTTATAATGTATAATATTACTAGTATACTTAACAATCTTTATTTATATAATTATACTTTTACGTCAATGTTTTATATCTTAAATTTTTGGTTTCTTTCTATGTAAAAATCACATAGTTTAAATTCAAAAGCATGATGGACAAAAATATAAGGTTATATCGTCTAACGAATGTTAACACTAAAATATTTACATGTAAAAAATGAACCAATTCATTGTTCGGCTTGAATTCATTGTCCACTTTATCTGAACTTTGGTGGATAGTTGTCTCATTGGCAATCATACCTCATCACTTTTTTTAATATTGAAGGTTGAAAGATCAACATGTAAAACTAAATAATATAGAAGAAAAATATTTAACTTGCTCAAAATTTGAATTTATAAAAACTGATAACAAAATTTAGAATAAGTGACCACAATTTATTAATAGAAAAGGAAAGATATCTTAAAATGACAATAGTAGAAAGATTCTGCAAAAACGGCAAAAAAAAAATTGAAGATGAAATTCATTTCTTTTTATATTGTGATATTTGAAAAGTTTATTTTGATTTTTTGACAAATGGGAATATGCACTTTCCAAATTTAAATGATATAGATAAAATTACACATATTCTTAAACCCATGCATTGGCAAGATCACACATTCAGGTAAATAAGCTTGGATCCTTTTTAAAACAATCTATAGAACTGAGGACAGGGGATTCTTGAAGTATTTACTTTCATTATGTATATAAATGATCTTGTTGATATTGTTTGTTTTTATATTGTTATGTTGTGTCACATGCTATAAATGTATGGTATAATGGCAATAAAGATTTGAATTGAATTGAATTAATAAAAGTTGAATAATGAAAAACAAACTTTATTATGTACAATATAGTCATAGAAGAGCAATGGAATTTAACGGCTGATTTTCGGGTTACATACACGGAGGACTTAGTTTAGTAAAAGTGTATAATTAATGCATGCATTGGTTCAATAATTTCGTTGAAATTAGTATCACCTGAAATTCGTTTCAAATGACTTTTAAAACAGGGAAAAAGAAAAAAAAATGCATTTCTTTTTTACTTTTCGAGAAAAAATATGCCCTTCTGTCATCTAATTTAAAATTGTTTCGGATAGTGGGTATCAAAAATTTATTTCAATACTCTACCATATAAAAAAAGGTAACTCACCATACAGTAATAATGTCATGCTCAAGTTATTTTGACAATTGAATTCTATATTAGAAGGCACCAACCATTCATCTCCTGTGGTAGGATAAAGGGGGGGGGCATGGTTTTTTTTACGGCGGACGAACAATTGTTTTTCGACTTAAACGAAAAACAAACTATTTTTTCCTTAAAAAAACATACAGCAACAAGGAAGGTATTTGGAAGTCGATGCTAATTTATTTGTTTCCCCCTAATTTTGAATAGACACAAATCATATGCTTCCGCTTCTCTTTTGAAACTTACTTATTTTTATCTCAAGAAATTTAGAATCAAGCAATTAAAAAAAAACTTTGCTCTTAATCTACGTCTGTGACTAAATCAGACATACTGGATAAGGGAAATAATTTTAAATACAAAAAAAAATATATATATTCCTTATACACTAGTACCACATCAGAAATGAAGCAAAAAAAAAGAAAGAAAGAAAGAAATTAACACTTCCGTACAATATATCTAATTTACATTGGTAAAACAAGGATGTTTTATTCGAATAGTCAGTTTAATATACGATAAAAGTAGAGATATGTTATACATTATAATTAGTTAAAATCCTCAACTTCTTCATGTGCCTGTTCCAAGTCAGGAGCCTGTAGTTCAGTGGATGTCGTTGGTTCATGTCTGTCATATTTGTTTTTCGTTAATTGTTTTGTTATAAATGAGGCCGTTAGTTTTCTCAATTGAGTTGTTTCATATTTTTTTAGCCGACTATCCGGTTTGGTTTTTCTCATTTTTGAAGGCCGTACGGTTGCCTATAATTCCTTACATCAACTTTGTTTTAACTTTGGTGGATAGTTGTCTCATAGGCAATCATACCTCATCTCCATATATTGCATGGAAGACTTAAAATATGTTTGACATGATGTGTCGAATGCTGGTGAAAATATAATAAATTAAAAACCTTACTCATTTCAGACAGTTCCTTCGATTGCCTCTAGATTTGATTAGTACCTTCGATTTCCTTTAGATTTAATTAGTACCTTCGATTTTCTCTAGATTTAATCGTAGCTTAAGTGTCGTGTCAAAGTGTTGTCAAGAATCTTAGGAATGACCATTTACATTGTTAAGTAAACTTTAGCTATTACATACAAGCTAAACGAGTTTAAAGGTTAACACACATTGCTTTAACTTTCTTTAATTCTCCCAGAGGCGTATTAAGGGGAGCGTTATCCTTATGGAAACAAATACTCTCCCCTAAAATAAAATAAAAAAATTAACAGTTATAGTATTATCCAACTCTCTTTTAAATAATTAGTCGGTTATGAAAGGATCATTTAACTTGAAAAGGTTTTTTTTTAATGTAAACGATAAAAAATTATCAGATATTAGGAGCAAAAAAGGTAATTGTGAAAGTTTTAAAATTCTGAAAATATCTGTTAGCGACCATAAACGAAAAAGCATTTTTTTACCCTTCAGTGATAAGAAGAACAAAAATGTCAAAAACTTTGTCTTACATACTTATCACTACGCAAAGATTGATAACGGTAAAATTTATTAGTTAACAGATTATTTTGAACTCACCCCTATAGCTTACCAGCTGTATGATTTGTAGTCTCACTCGTACTTTGACTCCGAGTCCGACAGGTTTTGAAAATCTCTAATAAATATACATAAATTGTTTGGGAAAACAACTACGTAGTAGTAAATGAAATAATTTGAACTCATAGCAAGTTTACTTAAATTCTATTGAAAGTAAAATTTAAATGCTTGATGAACTTAATTAAATTTTGAATACACTATCTTTGTAGTTCACAAGAAGAAAACATAAACTATTTGGGAAAACAATGATGTATTTAGTCATGCAAAGTGAAATCAAATAATTTAACTTTGAAGCAAGAAGTTGTTTTTTTTTTTAACCAAGAAGATAATTTTTTTTTAACATTGAAGTTATTTTTTTTAACCAAGAAGTTAATTTATACTCCGTTTAAAAAATGAGACTTAGATTTGTTGTTGAAATATTATTGTTTAAGGCCACTAAAAGAAGTTAATAAAGCATCTAATATTAGTTACACGATGATTTTATGATTGATGCGAATTGATAGAGTTCGGCAGTTTAAGACAATGGGGTGAAGGGGGATGGTGGGGGTATGGTCATTCTGCAATTTGACCACGTTCATGGGGATCATGATAAATGTAGGGTATCCTTTTAATTTAATCAGGGGTTTCATTTGCTTTATTTTTTCTTGTATAACCATTAAAATTTATCTTATCAATTACGTATTGACTAATATTCGACATATTTCCCGGACAGCACAATAACAGAAGGGGTATATTTAATTTACACTAAAATTATTGATTAGGCCGGGTTTGTTTTACCTCTTTTTGGATAACAAATTAACGATGAATACAGCTTGAATGTTCTTTAATCGGAATAAATGGCGGGAAATATGAAATCCCACTAGAAAATGAGGGTATATTGGATATGGACAGAAATTTGGCCTTGCAGCAGGCAACCTACGGATCCTTCAACGAGTTCTTCGAAAGGTTCTTAGCGTGCAAATATCCTGGCACTCTCTCTCTCTCTACACGAGGCATCGTATTCAAAGTCTTCATTCTGACCAGACATGGCTGCGTATTTATTCATCCTACATGGCCAAACGCGAAAACCCCATTTTGGCAAGGATTTTACTGCCTTTCGGAAGAAGACAAAAGGAGACCATGACAATATTTCTGTTCCTCCACATAGATAGTGTCTCTATCGACCCTTTCTTGACATATAACATCACCTGGTGATATGACCCCTCCCTATAGGCACTATAGAAAGTGTTTCTATTGACCCTTTCTTTACTTATGGTATCACCTGCTGACAAGATCCCTCCCTAACGGCACCATAGAAAGTACTGTATCTCTATTGACCCTTTCTTCACATATAATATCACCTGCTGATATGACTCTTCCCTTTAGGCACCATAGACATTGTCTCTATCGACCCTTTCTTAAATAATACAATAACCTGCTGATCTGACTTCTCCGTATAGGAACCATAGAAATGTCTCTATTGACCCTTTCTTCACTTGTAATAAAAGCTGCTGATATGACCCTCCCTGTATGCACCATAGAAAGTGTCTCTATCAACCCTTCTCCACTTATAACATCACCTGCTGTTATGACCCCTCCATGCATGCACCATAGACAGTGTCTCTGTCGATCCATTTTTTTACTTACAACATCAACTGCTGATATGACCTCTTGTTGCGGAATCTCAGTAAAAGACGTTATGATTGCAATATCACGGTGTATATTCAGAACGCATGCTTCCCGATTCAAACGACGTAACGCTTGCTTTCCGATTCAAACGACTGAAACGATTGCTTTCCGATACGCGTAACGTTTGAAGTCTACAAGCATTGCTTTTTCATTTATTCTTTGGAAAATGCATGTACCAAGTCAGAAATATGATTTTGGTCAGTTTTTATGGACTTCTCTCTTTTTGAATTTACCTTTAAGTTCGCTTTTTTTGTTACACTTTTTTTTAACCTATTACGATTATAAAACTAGGAAAGACAGGCGATTTTTTTAAAGGTGTTCACTAAATTAAGAAGTGGAAATTGAACGACGTACGACTAAAATAAAAGTACTAGTATTTGTTTTCATGTATATTAGTGGTTCATTGTATATAAGAACAATGATAAATTTTGCCAAAATATCTTTTTGATATTGTTTTGAGCGAGTCAATTGAATGTTTATGCTGTTTAACTACGATTTTATTTATTGAAGTTTACAGGCTTTTTATATCTTATCTATTAAAACATAAACTCAGACAAGTTACCTACTCTTCGATAGGACATTTTGGTAATCGATCAAGTAAGATCAACTAAAATACGTAAAATTAAGCTTACAATCGGTGCCATTTTTCGAAAAAAATAACTGTGTTGTGTTTTTTTATACACAAGAAGATTATCAGAAAACATTATATGTATCTATCTGATAGGAAGTTGTATAATATATAACACGATGTTTAAAAGACGAATTTTTGAAAGAGATTTACTAACTGTTTTCCTTTAGTCTGGTCTATAATAATCGTTTACCTGATTACTGACATATATTTAAATACGCCAAATATATATAAAATAACTTTTTTGTGCAGAACATTTATTTATATGATGCCTATATACATGTAGGGTTTTATTTAACTCATTTCATTTTGTCAATTTTAATGGACTTACCCTTTTTGAATTTGCCTTGGATTTCGGAATTTTTGTTACTCTTTTTATAAGATAAAAAAAAATATTTAGAAAACTTAAAGTTTATGAATACAAATTTGACCCTTAGTTTCATAAACCCTCCCACGGTCCGTTTTCGATGTAATTAAGTAACCGTTACTGTTATTTGTATATATCAGTTTGAGTTCTGTTCGTCTATCATGTAAGTTGAATCAGGTTTAGACTCGTCCATTCTATTGGAATAAGGCTTATTCAAATGTATTCTCTGTACTTTGACGGTTTGTAAGTCAGTAAAAGTTTAATGGTATTAAGTTAATATTGATATTAAAAGACCTACAAAAAAAGGGATTTTTGTTTTTATTTATTTCCTCCCCTCTAAGTTTATTTGTTATGTCCAGTTTCATCTAGATATGCTATATCCCGAAATTGTGATCCATCTTTCCTACTGTTATAGAAAAACTAAGGATATGTGGTATCCATCCATGACACAAAATCAGTACATGTAAAGCAAAAAACACAAAGAGCAAAGGAACAGTGCTTTTATTGCTGTTCTTCATTTCAAAGTCACAGTCATACCTTTAACACGGAGCAAAAAAAAAATGTCACCTCACTGCAAGTTTAAGTCGACACATAGCACCGGTTTGAGCAGAGTTCTTTGCAAAATGATTCGGATAGACTTTGTAAGATGTATCAGCACCAACTCGGGCCCGGTAAAAAAAATAACATACTGGAAAGTAGACTAAAGTACATATTTAAAACAAAATAGTTCCTACGAATAGGTGTAAATATAAAACTAAGTAGAATCTATTTTAGTTTTTACGGTATCAAATGAAAGGTGAAGGAATGGTTATCCCTGTAGAACACACACTGACTGAATAATACAAAAATGTATGAATGATTTCTAAAATTGAGGGCATATATTGCCTGTTTCTCAGATATGAAGTACCTGGTTTGGTGAATCCAAATTTCCGGTAACCAGTAGAGTATGATGTATAAATAACGGTATATTGATCCCGCCCCCATAAAATGTTTGGAAGTGAGAAAAAAAATAACGTGGATAGGAATGAGGGTCAAGAATAGGTTGTGTGCGTCTTATTAAAATTTTAGTACACAAACTGGCCTGAAATTGAGAGAATGATTTGGCACACATAAAGGAAGTTAGTCTTTTTTAGACTTCGTTCAACTTGGGGCACGGCCAATAAAATTTACAAATAGGAACAACCCCACAATGGAAGGGGCACAATCTGAATAGCTTTGCACACTATCTCGTAATTTGAAGTTCCAAAGATATGAGTTGGAAATATAATTTAAAATCTGTTAAAGACTGTTACAGTAGCAGGTTTCAGAAAATCGAAGATCTGGAAATTTTCTTGGCCCATAGCGTGGTACGTTTTGTTTTAAAGAATTCGACAAATCCGAATGGGAAATAACTAAATGCTAAATATGAAACATGTGCTGTTTAAGTTAAAAGGTCAACGATAGTTTTCCATATGTGGTGGACATTTGTCATATTTTGTCTAAAATCGTCAGAATGGTAAAAGATGGATTTTAAAAGAGATAGAACAAACCAAGGGGGCAATCGAAAAAAAAAAAATTAATAAAAAAAAATAAAAAAAAACAGATAACCTCAGAGCCAAAAATTAAAACGACGACAAGACAAATACAATCAGAAATCATTTCACAGAAAACTAAGAATGTAAGAAAATTATTCCAAGATGATTAGGGAATATAATCAGGTAGTCCTGCAGGTAAGGAAGACCTGCTCAACATGTGGCACCTGTCGAGTTAAAAGATCAATTTGGAAAATATATTCTATTCAATACATCTTTTTCAGCCTTAATACTCATACCACTTCTTCCTATATCTATTAATAGACTGATGTTAACATGTTAGCAATTCGTTTATCAATTGTCGACAATTTCATTTTCTTCCAAAAAGAGTAAAATAACAAAAATACTGAACTCTAAGGAAATTTCAAAACGAAAAGTCCTTTATCAAATGGCAAAATCATAAGCTCAAACACATCAAACGAATGGAAAACAACTGTCCTATTCCTGACTTGGTACAGGCATTTGCTTATGTAGAAAATGGTGGATTAAACCTGGTCTAATAGCTAGTTAAACCTCTCACTTGTATGACAGTCGCATAGAATTCCGTTATATTGACAACAACGTGTGAACAAAAAAGACATTTATAGGTAAAAATGTCAAAAATATGTGTACAGCAGTCAACATTGTGTTATAATATTAATCACTATAAAAACAAATAACTATTATGTAGGCCTAAAAATCATTCTTATTGAAGACAAGAATAAATCTAGCGTCACATGATTGCCAACGAAACAAGTATCAATCAAAAGTCCAAATGAATTTGATGTACGCAACTGTAGTTCACCGTAAGACCACCAACGATGATCAGGTTACTTTACCATTGTGGACCAGTCAATATTGATTTAGGGAATGATTTTTTCATTCGAAAAAGACGACACGTTGAATATTTGCGGAAGTTTTGGATGACCAAAGGTAACCTGCAGACCTCTCTTAAAATTATATTTCAGGGAATAAGTAGAGAGAGAGAGAGAAAGAGAGAGAGTAGCACTCACTTAAAAATCGGGACTACAGAAGAAAAGACATTGACAGAGGTTTCTCTCGTGCTTAAAAAAAGAGAAAACGATTAACAAACGTCCCGTTTGTGCTGACTTACCAACCTTATTTGACATATTATCACATCTCATCCGCGAAAACTGGTTTTCCATAGGCCCAAAAAGCCGTAAAGACTTGCTGGTGAAAGCTGATTTATCCTCTTAACCAAGATCTGGGCTCTTGCAAGGGTTGTGGGAACAAACGATGTCTGACTTGAAAGCAAATACTGAATACCAAGTCGCACAACTGGTACAAAACCTACAATATTTTGCAATGTTAATTGCAAGACTACAAATTCTATGCATCTTATACAATGTTAATGTGATCAACAGTATGCTGGCGAGACAGGAAAGCCATTTCACAAACGTATACACGGCCATCGTAGAGACTATGAATGTAAGCCAGACCTTACTCTCCGTCGACACTTGAGATCCCCTGGCCATACTAAGGCAGAGCTAAATCGACTGACTATTTCCACCATAGAACACACCACCACTTGGTCTAGAGGAGGGGAGGGATAGAATAACTCCGGAAAGAATATGAATAAGAAAATTAAATATGTTGGCACCAATTGGTATCTATCTTGAGGGTTATTACATGTAACTTGTTAGACTTGTGTAAAGAAAATAACGTCTTGCTATTTGAGATGTTTTATGATTCTAAAGATTCGTAGATACGTAACAATAGCGTAACGTTACATTACAAAAATTACATAACATTACGTTCTAAAGTCTCTTTGCCAATATTTACGACATTCTGGGGGGCACAAAATGCAAGATAAGTTAATTTTTTTTTTAAATGATAATAAAAACAAATAAAGTTTTATAAATAGATCACATTGAAAGTTTTGGTAAAATTTCACATTACGCAGTGTTACGTTAACTGTCCTTCACAAAAATCACTTAACAGTCCTTTATTAACCATTAACTATAGTTTTAAGGGATATAACTTCACAATGTGTCATGTGGTAACTAGTCTTTCTAGAAGTCCGTTCTCTTGCGGCACGAATAAGTCCATCACCTCCTTTGATAACGTCTTCTATTATTCCTAATCTCAATAAAAGTCGTGGTGATTCACTTTCTAGTTGAACTACATCGCCCATGTTAATTTGTCCATTATGTTTTCCATGGGCTCGATTATATTCACGTATTCCGGTAAGATATTCGTGAGACGAACTTTTTGCAAAGTGGTATAATAAAAGTCCTTTTCACTCAAATAGTTCATTTGCTGTGATTGTATCAAGTTCTTGAATATTCGCGTTGTGTATGTCGTCGAAAATAAACTGACAACACCATGGCTAAAAAAGAAAAAGACAAACAGACAAACAATAGTACACAAAACACAACATAGAAATCCAAAGACTGAGCAACACGAACCCAACCAAAAATTGGGGGTGATCTCAGGTGCTCCGGAAGGGTAAACAGATCCTTCTCCCGTGTGGCACCGGTCGTGTTGCTCATGTAAGTACAAACCCGGTGATATGTCTAATTCGGTAGGTCACATTCGGAGGAAAGGTGACGGATTGCTGTTACGACAACTGGAACATATCCGTCGTCATCTGTGAAACAGATATTCCATAACAATCATAACTCGTGATGGCGTCCGTAAAATTTACGAAGGGATGATTTCAACTTCACAACTTGGAACTCTTGGTTTAATAGCTTCCCTGTGAGCAGCAACCCTCTATCAAGGAAATCGTGACAGGAAATCCAAGCCCTGGAATATCGTATCAACTGGGAATTATACCATATGGTATAATTTGTTAATAGGGAACAAAAAGGTAAAACATGCTACACAGCGGGACAAGTGATCAGTATGCTGGAGTTTCTTATTGACAACATATTTGTTGAACTTGGAGGTAGACTTTTTCACCAAATTGTCGGCATTCCTATGGGAACGAACTGTGCGCCTCTCCTTGCCGACCTCTTCTTATTTTCATATGAGTCGAAGTTCCTTCAGTCACTTTTCAAAAACAAGAAGATCAAAGAAGCCAGATCATTTAATTTCACATTCAGATAGAATCGTTTTCATAACAGCGTAGACAACCGTAAAACTTTTGTTGGTAATAATACTGAATAATTTACCTTTAACTTGTTTGCCATTGGCTATCGATAACAATGATTTTATGCTCACTCAGTCTATCAGAGGCCTTCCAGTGGGGATTTAAATAATGATCACTTGTTACACATTTCGATACATAAAATGAAACTTTCTTTTCACAAAACTTTAAAAGATTTGTTTCAAATATTTTTTTATACGATCACATACAACAGTTTCATTTTAAAGAATAATAATGTTCAGAGCTGATATCATTAAATAATCCAAAAGTACGTTTATTCATTCACGGTAAAAAAAATTAAGTTTATGGGGTTAATTCACAAAATATCTTATTGATTACGAGAATAAGTACTTCTACGTTGTAATCATTTTAAAAGAGTGGCCTACTATTTATGCAATGCATTCATGTAGGTTTTGTTTGTGAAGAGTTCCGGATAATTAAAAATTCATTTTATATTTTTTTGTTTAATACCTTGATTTTTTTTACATAAATCGATTCATTCATTCAGATATTTATCAGTTTGCCTTGGCTATTCAAGTCCTACACAACGTCTCACGAATTTGGTCTTTTTCTTACAAAACTTATATTCTTGTGATGTATTCTTTTGTTGAAGAATGAATGTTGCCCCTTTTTTAATTTTTTGTCGTATTTTTTGTGTCTCATTGACGTATAAGACAACCGGACTACCCCTTTCTTCATATTAAAAAACATACGAGATGACATCAATACCAATTCATGACACAAAATAACTAAGTTAAACTTGCAACAGAAGAAAGATAATGAACATCGCTTTTATGGTCTACTTAATATCGAAGTCAGAATGTGGTCTTTGTAAAGATGTTGTAAACTAATCAAAAACAACAAAAAACAAAATAATTTGAATGTTTATATTGGAAAAAGTAACGTTGTGTTAATCATTACAATTATTTTATTTCAAATGAATAACAAGCTGTTGCATTTTTCCGCTGCTAGCAAATTTTGACTTTTGACCGAATTTTAAAGATTAATTTTCTTGTTGTTATCCTGTTGGAAGCTGCGCTGTGTAGTTTTTTTTTCTTGTATTGTTTAATGCCAAATATAGTCAAGACAGACAGAAAAAAGTTGGAAGGTTACATGTTAAAATAGAGAATGGAAATGGGGAATGTTTCAACAACCCGACCAAAGAGTAAACAAAACAGCCAAAGGCCACCAAGTGGTCATCAACACAGCGAGAAAAATCCGCACCCGAAGGCGCATTTCAGCTGGCCCCTTAACAAAAATGTGCACTAGTTCAGTGAAAATAGACGTCATACTAAACTTCCTAAACAAATAAATGAACTAAAATTAAAAAAAACATACAACTTGAAGACTAACAAAGGCCAGAGGCTCCTGACTTTGGACAGGAGCAAAAAATGCGGCGGGGTTAAACATGTTTAGTGAGATCTCAACCCTACCCCTATACCTCTAGCCATGTAGATTAAACAAACACACAGCAATACACCGCTACATATTGTGCCAAAGTCGGGCTGGGGAGGGTGCATGTTATACTGATTTAACCCACTGGATTGTGTGCCTGCACCAATTCTGGCCAGGGAGGGATTGCATGTTAAACTGGATTAGCCCCACTAAATTTTGAGCCAAATGTCCGGCTATCCGGGTTTTGTGTTGTTCATTGTTGATTAAACGTCTATTTTTTCTATTTATGGACAGGACTCGATGGTCTTTGTTGTTGTGGTCTCTTTTAATTTTCCTACCTTTTATCTTTTTATGTATTATTGTCGTATAACAGATCTAAAGCCGTTTAATTACGAAACTATCTGCAATATATTTAATAGTCCTAAACATGCATGAAAAATTTGACACTAGACGGAACGCAAACAAAAATCAATACACCAATGTATCTAAGTCACAATTGATACAACTTAATATAAAAATAAGGAGATGTGGTATGTTTGCTAATAGGACAACTATCCACCAAAGTTCAAATGCAGTGGATGTAAGCAATTATAGGCAACCGTACGGCCTTCAACAATGAGAAAAACCCATACCGTATAGTCGGCTACAACAGTCCCCGACATGGAAAATATGAAACAATTCAATTGAGAACACCAACGGCCTAATCTACAACAAAACAATTAACGAAAAACAAATTTTCTGCTCTTTGGTCGGGTTGTTGTCTCTTTGACACATTCCCCTTTTCAATTCTCAATTTTATTATAGATATAACTGCATATAAAAATAAGAGTATATAGTGTGATAGACAATCAGACAAATCCCTTCCAGTGACCAACAGACGTTAGCAATATAGGTCACCGTACGACCTTCAACAATAAGCAAAACAAACACTGTATAGCATGAAAGCTTTAAATGGCCTTGTCATGACAAACACGAAAGTTCAGTGGATGCAGAACAGTGCGAGAGAAAAAACACGGATACTGCATGGAAACTGGCAATTGGTCCGCAATATTACTTTGGTCAACTCACTTACTTGAAATTAAAGACCTGTACTGGCGAATTTAAGTCCTTATCTATGGCTGAGATGTATGTTTAAAAAGAAAGGAAATCAAGGTTTGTTTGGACATTTTCATAATGCAAGTCTTAGTTTTAAATTGTTTGCGAGTAAGCTTAAGGAGTCAATAACAATTAATCACTCCCAGAAAGACGGGCAAATCCATTAACAAAAGAAAAATGAATATACGAACTACAGTGCACAGTATATTATATACATATTTTATTTGCGATCATAAAATGTACGAAGTCGTCCATTACTATGTAAATTGCTTTAAAAAAAAGTTGATCATGCATTCGTTCTAAAATAAAATTTTGACCAGATAAAAGTTAAAAGATGACATAATTGGACAACCGCAATTGTTAAATCGCTTTGATGTCCGAAAAAAGATAATAATCAACACATGCATTGTAATTTTTAAAGCCAGTTAAATCCTTTTTTTGCTAAAAGAATGTGCGATATCATAAAAATTGATTATCAAAACATAACAAAAACACAAGTAAAGAACGTTTAAGTATTCAATATAAATCAAAACACAAAGGTTATTCCTGATTAGTTTTTCGAATTATTTTATTTAGGCGTTGAGACCCTTTGGTGACCCCACAGTTTAAATGTCTACATCGTGAGCAGTGGGCGTTACAGACGAACGTTCACCTAATCTGACCCAGTCAATGGGATATTTTAGCGCGCCAATCAATGATCTCGTCTACACTGTTATGCACATGATTATATATTGATGATGTTCTTTCCAGTAACAATCCAAACTTTTCTGATTGGGTTCCATTAATATATCCTCCAGAACTAGAAATTAAAGAAACAACAGACACGGCTTCCTCCGCCTCATTTTTAGACTGATACCTCGAATTTAACATAAGCGGTCACCTCAGTACCAGAATCTATGACAAAAGAGACGATTTTAATTTTGAAATTATCAATTTCCCCCACCTTGATAGCAATATACCAACTTCACCTGCATATGGGATATACATTTCCAAACTCATTCGGTATTCAAGAGCTTGCAGCTGCTACTCGGACTTTATAAAACGTCACCAGTGTCTGAGCAGAAAGTTGATGAACCAAGGCTTTGTCAAAGAACGTCTCGTCCTTTTTCTAAAAAAGTTCATCGGAAGATACCAAGACCTTGTGGATAAATATTCCGTATCAACTTCACAAATAATACATGATTGTCTTGAAGTAAAGATTCTAGGTACTGACGTTGTTTATCATTTTAATTACGTGTTACAGTGTATCTTATTTGTCTTTGTTAATTATTAACCTTTACTGTTTAGTCTATTTTTGGTAATATCCTTCTGGTGTGGCTCGGTACTTATGCATCATGTGTTGTTGTGCTGTGGTCATTTTTTTGTATTCTTGTCTTTCATTTTTGCTTATGTGCTTTGTCTATATGCTAATTTGTTTTTCTTTGTTGACATATTTGTTTGTTTTTATAGTGACACCTATTTTTGACACTTTTACCTATTATAAAATTGAGAATGGAAGTGGGGAATTTGTCAAAGAGACAACAACCCGACCAAAGAGCAGAAAACAGCCGAAGGCCACCAATGGGTCTTCAACACAGCGAGAAAATCCCGCACCCGGAGGCGGGCTTCAGCTGGCCCCTAAACAAAAATGTGTACTAGTTCAGTGAAAATGGACGTCATAATAAAATCCAAAACATATAAATGAACTAAAATTATAAAACATACAAGACTAACAAAGGCAAAAATGCGGCGGGGTTAAACATGTTTTTATGAGATCTCAACCCTTCCCCTATACATCTAGCCAATGTAGAATAAACAAACACACATCAATACGCACAGTAAAAATCAGTTTAAAAGAAGTCCAAGTCCGATGTCAGAATAGGTGACAAAAGAAACTAAGCAAAATGACAATGATACATAAATTAACAAACGACTACTAGCAGTTACTGACATGCAAGATCCAGACCACAATTAAATTGCTTGAAAGATTATGTCTTCATCATATGAAAATCAAGCACAATCCCTCCCGTTAGGGGTTGAGTATCATACCATCATAAAATATATGAGAACATAACCCATATCATGGCAACAACTGGTTTTAGAATAACTGTGTTTATTTCCGATGCAAAGACCCTAC
The DNA here is from genome assembly GCF_021869535.1 of Mytilus californianus. Taxonomy (NCBI): domain Eukaryota; kingdom Metazoa; phylum Mollusca; class Bivalvia; order Mytilida; family Mytilidae; genus Mytilus; species Mytilus californianus. The sequence continues at coordinate 51,651,136 of NW_026262581.1, read as the reverse complement.
AAGTAATAGCTTGTGACCTACCGAGTAAGACTTGATACCGGGTTTGTACTAACATGAGCAAGACGACTTGCGCCACATGTGGAGCAGGATCTGCTTACCCTTCCGGAGCACATGAGTCCCCCCTCCCAGTTTTTAGTGGGGTTCTAGTCGCTTAGTTTTTAGTTTTCTATGTTGTGTTTTGTGTACTATTGTTTGTCTGTTTGTCTTTTTTTTTGCCATGGCGTTGTCAGTTCATTTTCGACTTATGAGTTTGAATGTCCCTCTGGTATCTTTCGCCTCTCATTTAATCATCTGCGCTTGTACCTCTTTATCGATTATTTTTTTTCAAACAGATATCGGAGTTGTTCGTTTACTTTTTCTTTGGTTGTTTGCTGATTTATTTGTTTTAGAAAAGTATGGCCCTTCCAAATGAAAGTTTTTCGTTCATAATAGGCATCGAAAAGTGTAGAGAGTGAAACGAAGTAAAATTTTAACATATAATAACACAATTAATATATTTCAAACGGTATATCACATCTATTCAAAATGATCCTCAAAATGTAAAGTTTACATATATGTATGGTTATTTTTGTTGTCGATGACGAGCTTGTCTATTTATTGTAGTTGGATTGCAATGTGGAAGGGCACACGCCTCTTTTTCTATATTTGAATAACGAGTATCCTTACAACTAAATGTTTCTTTTTACATATTATTTGGTTTTATTGGACTTCTTGAATATATTCTTTTTAGAAAAAAAACTCAGAAGGGTAATTTGTTATATAAGACCTATTGTAAGCGGGTGAAATTCAAAACATATTAGTTTCGCCACCATTCTTTTTCAAATTATAATGGACGTCGTTGGTTATAAAGAAGATAATAAGTTCTGCAGTGCTATCTAAAATTCACTATGAGGCCATCAACATAAGAGAATCAACAAATTTTACCAAAAACTTTATCAAGCTTACAGCTTGATACTGTATTGTTTGTTATTATTTTACTTGTACAGATCTTCATATTATTTACTTTACCATTTAATGTTGACTGACGAATAAGACCCTTATCGTACTCACCTTTCAAAGCTTGACATTCTGGATTGACATAATCTTTTGTGGGAGACCGTTCGTATGTTGACATATAAATGAGACCCCCCCCCCCCCCCCCCCCCTAAATGTCTTTTTGTTTTATGATCATAGAATATATTGTATTTTCGTCTTCTAAATTTTTAATTTTCTTTTATTTTTCTTTCTCGCATATAGCATATCTAGTATAAACAGCCAATAAACCTCAAAACAAATATTTGAAGTTTGTTCCTGACCCTGCTCATAGTTTTAAGTAATATCTAAATTATTTTATTGCTGTTAAGATTATTTTTTACATGTATGCACAACTATTATATATATTGCAGTTAGACTTGGGTGGATAAAAAACTTAAAATGTTGTAATGACATGTGCATTAAAGAAGACCGTAGATTGAACCTTAGAAGTAAGTTGTCACGTTTTGTTTGTTTTTTAATTGGGTTGCTGTCTAAGTAAAATATGTATACTTCACATCTTTAAAATCATTCATAGAAATTAAACATTGCTTAATATATGATAGCATACATGTATAATTGCTTTTATCGTCTGAGAGTAGTTTTTTGATCTTATGTTTCCTTTGAGATAGTTTTCGATCTTCTGTTCTTCAACGTCTGCTATCTTGGTCGGAATAGCTAGTGAGATCTAGACAACATCCAACCCAGCCCAACGATATTGGGTGTGTGTGGGGGCACTTATTATATAATGAGTGGAATGATCAGTCGCTGGGATAGGTCACTATTTGAAGCTTCCATGATATTTCATGAGGTCGAGAAATTAAGGTGAAGTGTAAGACAAGGTTGATGATTGAATCTGAAACTATTAATCAGATGTCTATATTATTTTACAGATGCAATTAAAATCACCAGAGACTCTTAAATAACTATTTATCTCCTCATGAAATAGCGTAACAATGATAGCTATGTGTAGGTATATAAACTCTAAACAAATATATGATAGCTAAGGTAACTACATGCATGTTATTTTGTCATTCAATATATATATATATATATATATATATGGTGTACAAATTTTTGCACCTCATGTTTGCGGTATACCATCTTTTCCGAGAGTAAATTTTTTTCTGTTTGGTATTAAATTAATAAATTAAATAAAGATCCATTTTGTTACATCTTGTGATCCGTTTATTTGGCAATCGCCAATGGCAGTCAGCAGGTTTTAAGAACATCCGTTGTTCGACCTGTTAGTCAAATGCGTTTTGTTTAAATATACTTTTTTACTTTTTTGGTCTTTTGGAAAATGTTGTTTGTGCTGTATTTAGATCCCTCTAATATGAAATTTGTTTTGCATGCACACGTATAAAAATTGCGGTTTTTATCCAACGCAATCATAGGTTTGAACGTTGTTTTCAATTTAGACTTGTTTATATATATATATATATATATGAAAAGGGAGTGGTATTGGATGTCTCCGCTGCTCACCTCTACCATAGACAGGTCGAAGTGTCGCCACCCCAGTTCCTGAAATAAAAGTTCCCGTGTAAATTAATATTATTCGAAAAGAAGTTATTTGATATCTCCGTTTTCAATTTGTTTTTGTTGCTTTGGATTATCTTACTGATTATAAATGAATATAATCACGAAAAAACATTGTCTTTAAAGTTTTCTTATGTTTTTAATGTATAAAATGTACGTATACGTAACAGTGAACGACTGTATTGAATGTGAAACAATCGCGTGTGTGTTTACAAAACTTCAGGAGATTCGTCTATTTATAGAAAAGTGTTACCTGTGTACCGACATGCATGATTGGTTACCAGGCAAAATCTCTTTACTAAAATAAAGAGTTCAAATCCGATACTCTATGGGATTATACGTAACAGTGAGCGACTGGATTGAATGTGAAACAATCACGTGTGTGTTTACAAAACTTCAGGAGATTCGGCTATTTTTAGAAAAGTGTTACCTGTGTACCGACATGCATGATTGGTAACCAGGCAAAATCTATTTACTAAAATAAAGAGTTCAAATCCGATACTCTACGGGATTGAAAGACATTTACTAGGTTTGGATTGTCCCAACCAATCAACGAACTTTGATTATTAACGTCTCAGTAATATCTTCCAATCAGGTAGTAAGAAAGCAGTCAGCCCGCAGACTGTCCATCGTTCAACTCTTAATAACTTCTCCGAGGAGACGTTAATGAGTGAATCAATATTAATACCAAAATATACCATCTTTAATGACCTGACAACAGTATCGTAACTATATCCCTTCTGAATAAGTCTGTTTAAAGGTTTGGTTAGCTTTTGATGTGTATCTATGTTTGTTTGTTTGTTGTATCTATGTTTGTTTGTTGTTGTCAAAATAAAGGAATTTTATGCGACTGTCATACAAGTGAGAGGTTTAGCTAGCTATAAAACCAGGTTTAATCCACCATTTTCTACATAAGGAAATACCTGTACCAAGTCAGGAATATGACAGTTGTTTTCCATTCGTTTGATGTGTTTGAGCTTTTGATTTTGCCATTTGATAAAGGACTTCCTTTTTCTTTTTCCTTGGAGTTCGGTATTTTTGTTATTTTACTTTTTATTTACTCCGTATGCAGGCGCTGCTGGACTGTTGCTACATAGAAATGGAAAGTTCACAATTGGGAAGCTGAAATCATCTCTTTTGTCGTAAAGTTTTGTTTTCAACAGACCCTCATTGTCAATTCTAGATGTAAGTCAAGATATGACGCAAACTTAACTGTATTTGTTTTATCCTTTATCTCAAGTTCGATTGGATAGATGCGTTCAACATGGTCACCAAATTTTGAATTATTTAGTGAGAGAACATCATCTTTATAGCGAAAAGTAAAGTTAAAGGATACTGCTATCTTCTTTTCTTTCTTTTTAAGAAGGTCCTGTATGAAGTCAGCCTCATAAGAATAAGGGAACAAGTCGGCAAGAAGAGGAGCACAGTAGGTTCCCATGGAAATGCCGATTGTTTGTTGAAAAATGCATGTCCTCCAAACAAAACAAATATGTTGTCAATAAAGAAATCAAGCATCATGATAATATCAATTCCACAGAATTTTTTGTTTGAATCCGAGTGACTTTTTACAAAGTACGATTATCCCTCCAGTCATTCTTTTTTATGAAACAAAGCATGACCAACTCTTTCAATTTGTCTTTTAGTTTGGAATGGGTAATACTTGTGTAAAATGTAGAAAAGTCAAATGTTTTAATATTATTGCAAGATGAAAGAAGCTTAAAGGTGAGACGGTGTCAGTTGTTTGGGATCTCTTATGTCTGAAGATATATATATAAGTGCCCGATGTTTATAATAGTTTCAGTCTCCGTAAGTCTTACTGATAAAACGTCTACATGCTAAAACAAATGTGTTTAATGACAAATCAGGTTCAAGTTCCAAATATATAGCTCGTATACATGCACATGTGAATAAACATATGTATACCTTATGCGGTTGTGTTGATGTATCGTTGATGTGTAGAGGTCGGTCCAGTCGTGTGAAAGACAGTTCGTGGTATTGTGTGCTGTTCTATGTTGTTTTACGTGTTCGTGTTTATTATGTGGTTGGCATGTCTAAATGTACTATTGTATTGTTTATTTGTGTATTTCTCTGTCCTGAATTTCTTGCATTTATTTGTACTGTATTCCTGTCATGTAATGTTGTCATTTTAATGTTATATTTAACATTGCCATAAAAGCGCGAGGTTTGGCTAGCCACAAAACCAGGTTCAACCCACCATTTTTTCTTAAAATGTCCTGTACCAAGTCAGGAAAATGGCAGTTGTTATCTTATAGTTCGTTTCTGTGTGTGTTGCATTGTCGTTTGTTTTTGTTCACTGCAGTGTTTCTGTTGTTTCGTTGTTTTCCTCTTATAGTTGATGTGTTTCCCTCGGTTTTAGTTTGTAACCCGGATTTGTTTTCTCTCAATCGATTTATGACTTTCGAACAGCGGTATACTACTGTTGCCTTTATTTAAAAATCTATCCCGGTAGTATTAAATGGTATGGTGTCTTTTACTTGATCCTTTGGTAGTGGTGGCGGTTCCGGTCTATTATACGGTTTACCAATTATTTTCAGGCATTGTTTGCATTTACGCAAGACGCTGATCGCACATTGTCGAACTGCTTGTATCCAGTATAATTGTCTAATCTGTTTTATTGTCTGTCTGACTCCTGCATGTAGATTTCGTAGATGTGCGTCCATAATAACAAAATCGGTAAGTTTGTGGTTTTTTGGCAATAAAAAGGAAACTTTGCGATTTCTTCTAGAGATGAATTTTGTTTTCTGCCTTTACATCGTATGCTTCCATTTTCATCCAGGTAAAGATGCAACTATTGTACCAGCGGTAGTGATTTAATTTTAGGAATCAATGAAATATTTTCTATCTCTTTCACGAACCTGTCATGTTGTGTCTGTTTAATCCATAAGTTCATAGCAACTGTAATTTCCCCTTTTGTTAGTAGCTTCCTATCACCTTGTGAACTCCTTAGTCGATACAGTCGTTTTTTTCTTACAGTTATTTATGAATTCTAAGACATATCCAGTCCAGGTTAAAAGTTTATGTAAATTAAAATACAAGGATATTTCTATGATCTGTGATATTTTATGCGGATCACTTGGGTTTTTATCGTCAATTCTGTTTGTTTCCATTCCTGTCATATTGGATAGCTGAGTGCTAATTTCCACATGTTCGGCACACGTCGGCCATTTACGCTCGTCCGTTATCCACTGGGGTCCATTCATTAATAATGTCGAATCCTCAAATTGCGATGCTGTAATTGCACGTGTCTGTAGGTCAGCTGGATTTTTTTTTTGTAGGTTCATATTTCTATTCGTAAGTTTCAATAATATCTTTAATTTCGCTAACACGCCTTTTTACAAACGTATTTAACGGTTTCGATGAGGGAAACCAATGTAGAATTATTTGACTATCGCTCAAAAAGACTGTTCTTATTCCAAAGTTTTTGATTACATCTTTTATGAGTCGTGCTGCGATTACTGCAGCCATTTCGGTAAAGTTATTACTTTCAACGGTGCAACACGGTTCTTTGCGATTACTATTGTTGAAACTTTATTCAAGTAAACGGAAGCTCCATATGCTTTCTGACTTGCATCAACAAAAATGTGTACAGTAGAGTCGCTGATCCTCGTCATTGTTTGCAAAATAGTATCCATGTAATTTTAGTTTCGAAGTTATCTGTAAAATATCATTGTCTGCATCTAGTACTCTTTCGGACTGGGCCCCATCTCTTAGTTCGACACTGTTTAACATCCATGATCTTAAGTTGAAGCCTCCTTGTTTAACTTATTCTTTCGATTCCTTGAAGTATGTAACTGCTGATTCTTCGAAGTCCATGCTAGTTAGTACATTATCAACATATAAGTCTTCTTGTAGAACGGTATATATTTTGCTCGGATTAATAAATAAATGTTTCAACAATGTCGCGTTTAAAATGAACGGAGAACACGTCGCTCCAAAAAGTACAATTTTTAATCTGTACATTGTCAAATTGCTTGTTGGGTAATTTGAGTCGGACAACCAAAAACATCTTGTGACGTCTCGGTCTTCATTGTTAAGTCTTACTTGTACAAATGTCTTTTCTATGTCTGCCATATTTCCCTATCAAAATCTTGTTAGAATGTTTTTTTAGTTTTTTTAAAATATGTGGCGTTGAAGATATACAGTCAATAAGGCTGGGTAAATCTGGATTTCGACGGCAACTGCAGTCATATAGAATTCTAATAAGGGTCGTGTTTGATTCCTTCTACACAGTATGGTGCGGTATATAATGAATTCGTCCATTTTGGCGATATATTTCTGTAGATGTACCTTTTTCTATGAAGTCTTTCATCTCCTGTTCTTTGATAATTTTATCGTATAGGTGCAACATCGCCAGGTCTTTGGCTAACCTAGCTATAACATTCTAGGTCCTCTTTCTTGCTACATATTCAGGTCTTTGGCTAACCTAGCTATAACATTCTAGGTCCTCTTTCTTGCTACATATTCATCTGTAGGGAACTTCGGGTAATCTGGTTTCCATTGAAGTTTGGCGACATATTTATTTTCATGAAAATTTATGCTAGAGTTTTGGTACTCAATCATTAGGGTTTGTACGTTTTTTTGTATTTTCATCAGAATCCGTCTCTAATCCCCTCCAAAAAGTTCTGTAAATCGCACTCCGCGGGTTTATGCGCAACTAAAAAACATTCATTATTGTCGATTTCCATTGTCTAGTCTAAATACCAGTCCTGTATTCATCGGTCCTGATAGCAAATAGCCGTTTTTGGATGTAAGAGCTGTCGGTCGGTTATCTCGAGTAATTGCATCCTGCACTTGAGAACAGTAGTAATCTGGTTCAACGAGTAGTGAAATGTTGATTTTTTATCGTGTGTGACTGGGTGAGCAAGTTTTAATCCTCTCAAATATGACAAACTGTTGATGTGTGCACTTTTCTTCATATGTGTCTGTGTGGCAGTTTTTGGAACAGTTATTACTTCCATTGGATTTTTTTCTTTGCTTTCGGTCTCAACTGATATTGTCGCTTTTCTAAGTAAGGTACCTCACCCTCTCTCCCACCAAATGCTGAAATTTGCGTACTCTCTATACCATTCGGTTTAATATGAAGTGTTTCTACTACGTCTTGAGAAATAAATGAGTTTTTGGCGCCTTTGTCGAGTAGAATGTTAGTCATAACACTTTTACTATGATTCCAAACGTGCGCTGCTGCAGTTTTCAATTGAATTTCGGTATGTGCTGTAACGACAGAATGCATAGTGACGCTCTTTGTTTCTGTAGTACTTAGTACATCTCTTTGGACAGGTTTTGTTAAGTGGTTATGTTCATTCGAAGTGGAATTTCTATTTTGTAAAGTATTACGGCAAATGCTGCTATGAGGTCTCTTACTGCAATATCGGCAACTATATTGTGACTTACATTCCGAAACCTTATGATTACTGAAACAATTAAAGCAAACTCGTTTTTGCTGGTGATCTTCCTACATTCATTGGTGCAGGCAAATTTAGAAAGTGTTGCATGTATGCGTTTACAATTTTGTGTTGATGGACAAATCTCTCGTGTAGAATTTGTATTACATGGTTATAACTTGTATTAGTAATTTGAATTCCCGATATACATTGGCTAGCCTCTTCGTAAAGTTGCGATTTCAAATAATTAAATCTTTGTACGTCACTTAATGAAGGATTTTCATGTACGGCAGATTTGTATGAATCTCAAAAGGCTGACCATTCTAGTAGGTTCCGCCAAAAGTGGGCAAGTTGAGTTTAGGCAATTTTTTGTAATGATTTGACGACATAGATGTGGGCATTTTTTGACTGGCTTACGCTTGTTTGTTCTGGGTTTCAATTTATCGGATTTAAATGTTCTTGCACGCTGGGGTAAGTGTATATGAGATCTGGCGATTTAGGGTTTAATGCTAATTGAGTTTTATACTGACTGACTTCTTAGATGTAGTTTTCAATTTTGGTGAATCCTATCTGTATGTCCAACTCGTAACTTTCGACATCTTCAATTTCTTCGTCGATGTCTTTTTCTTCTTCAATAATCTCCATATTCTTCTCATTTAGATCTTACAATGTCTTTTGTTTCGTTTTTATCAGCTCCATTATGGATTGAAGTTTTACAACATGTTGTTGTGATTCTTCTGTCGGGTCGGTCTCCATTCTTCAGTAGCTTTATCACTGATCGCCGATGTGATGCTCGGACTATTTTGACATGTTTGAGTTTCGAACTAATCTTTTTTCGTTTTTGTCACGGCACAAATATCTTGAGGGTTATTAACTTATTTGACTTGTGTAAAGAAAATAACGTCTTGCTAGTTGAGATGCTTTATGGTTCTATAGATTCGAAGATACGCAACAATAGTTTTACGTTACATTACAATAGTGTGCGCGAAAGTCCGGGAAACAATTACATAACATTACGTTCTAAAGTCTCGGTTCATATTTACGACAGTATAAATGAAAAGGTGTCGACGAAATTTGTATTACGTTTAAGAATGCTATAATAGTAAAATCAGAATAGATGGATAAGGTGCATTTAACATCATACTGATGAAGGATATCTGTTATCATAAATATTTATTGATACTCTGATTATCGTATTTACTGTTTCCTTTTTCTTATTTTGGTGTTGTTTTGTTCACATTATAGACGTATATATATAAACATATATATTTATGTCTAAATGCTAATGCAAATTTACAGATCTAACTTTGTTATACATGTATATATACATATTGTCGTTGAAGATTTTTTTTTAATTTTCAGAATAATTGAACCTTTTTATAAAGACAACTTCTAACAGAATTTGATAACACATTTTTTTTTAACAAAAGTTGAAAATAGCCATTCATTGTTCATCAATCAGATGGACGTTTAAATTGCTTTTAAAGATATTTGTTGAAATTGAAGTATTCCTTATTAAACTTAAACACTTCATAATCGTCTGCGTACATTTCGAAAATAAAGTTTTGAGTCTTGGTATCATTGTAATATTGAAACAATTTCTCCCTAGCGCTTGTAGCATGATGTCTTGACCTCTCCAACTGTTCTTTCGAATGTAGCCAGTCTTTAACAGTATCATTCCAAGCTCCTATTTTTGTTAAAAGTTTTTGAGTAAATGTATATATATCTGGCATTTTACCGATCATTGTATTCTTATAGAAATATATCGGTAACTTTACCTGCGAACTCCAGTGTTCATTTTGACATTGCTTTATTAGATTGAAGAATTTCCCAAACGATTTTACGGCTGGACGTTGACATATGACCTTCATAAAGGTGTTGTTTAATCCTTTGTCTAAGAAAGATGACAATATTCGCTCTCTCGGTTCTCTCACAAACACTGCTTTTGTCCAGGAGTTATTTAACATCATATCTGTTATTTCAATATCCTTAAATTGCCTTAGATAAGTGAGACCATTACGCCTAGGATGATGCACTTCTATATTTTTTATTCCTTGTATAAACTGAAGCAGGCTTTTCCAGTAGGTGCAGCCAGACTTTTCGTTCCAGAAAAATATCAATTTGTATTTTGTTACAACTATAGGCGAACTACCCAACGTCAATCCTTTTATTTGGTTAAGTTCTTTTTTCGTTAGTCGTGGAACAATTTTTGAAATATTTTGCCGTATAAAATGACCGTCTGATGCATTTAGCCTTAAAAGTTTATTTATCGATATTGTCGAATCTTTTCCACCGGTAGAATATTTGACTAGTGTTATATCAGCTGCTTTCTCGATATTAATTTTGGGAATGTTTCCACTTGTTCTCAAAAATGGATAAAAATGGTCCACAGTCTTGAATGAAATCAATAGACTACACACAATAGCACAGAAAGAAACCTTACTTAAAGATATATTTGGCATATTTCTTCGTGTGATAACTGTAAAAATTAAAAACAACATTGATGAGAATGGTAATTACAATGCATATCTAGATATCTAGAGCATGATTTGCTTAACATTCCGTAGCACCTGACAATTATGAGAATGTCAATTACAATGTATATGTAATATCTAGATATCTAGAACAGCACCTGACATCATTATGAGAATGTCAATTACAATGCATATATAATATCAAGATATCTAGAGCAGTATCTGCTTACCCTTCCGGAGCAGCTGAGATCATCTCCGGTTTTGGTGGGGTTCGTGGTGTTCAGTCTTTAGTTGTCTATGTTGAGTTTTTTGTACTGTTGTTTGTCTTTTGGTCTTTTCGTTTTTTGACACGGCGTTGTCAGTTTATTTTCGACTTATGAGTTTGAATGTCCCTTTGGTATTTTTTGCCTCTCTTTTAGATTAAACGTACGGTACCTACTTGAGAGTAGACGATAGTTATTTCTGGGATAACCGTTATCAACTGTCAAGACTAAATACATCATATAAGTTATCTGATTATTAAGGCATTCCACACTGAATTTCTTTTGATAAATGTATACTTTTAGGTTAGCTTTTGTATTAAAAGATTTTTATATATGAATTTTAAATAATTCTGCCTTTTTGTTGTTTTTTTTTTGTATATTCCTTAATTCTAAGATGCACAACTTATTTTCTTACAGACCAGACACTTCATTTATGCATAAACTCAGGTCCTTTGAAGGTAACCTTACAAGATTTCTTGTTGCATGTATTTCTTTTCTGGAAATAGATCAATAAATATTCATCTTAAAACATGTTTTATTAAATTTGGAAGGTACAAACCTGATCAATAGGCATTTTTCGCAATAACTTAAGATATTTGTCCACATCAGTTTGAGACATTGAGTTTGAAAAATAACAAAAGAAAGACATTAATTCTTCACCCGAACAGTCCAACTTCGGAACTTTTTCAGCCAATATCGGTCGGCTTGTAACCTTACTGATAGGTTTGTCTGATAAACCAACTTCTGCAGGTGTTTTTCAAATAAAACTACAATTACTATAGAAAGTATCAATTTCGAATTAACGATAATCAACAAATTTCAAAGAATATTCTTTTCTCTCTCTGTTGCAGTCAAGTTATAGATGTGCACCAGAAGCAAACAAAAACGAGAGTAACGTTAAGGCTTTCGCGAAGGATACGTTTTTTAAACTTGTTTTGCTTAGTTCTTTTTGCTGCGGAGGACCTTTTATAAGTATGAATTATTATTAAAAGTTATGCCTCCGTATATATTTTTTGGTTGGAAACCATACATCACACTTAGACATATCAAACTTTCTTTTTACTATTGAATGATCTGACCGACTGATAGTTGAGAAAGAGTCCAAAAATATATTTATTTCATTAAAAAGCACTATTATACTAACAACAGTGGTTTACAACGAATGTATTTTACAATCGTATACAATAATAATATCAGAGATAATGAACAAATGAGTTATTCTCATTGGCTTTTCCAACATGATGAAAACAGTTTACATTATTTTAAGATTTTTGCATTTCTACAACAGAATTCCAGTAAATATGTTTTTTGTCTAAAGATTTACAAGACAAAATATAATGATATTCATCACCAATTTCAGCCAACCACAGAGACGACACAATCCATCATTTCTTAACTGAATATGTCATCTTATGTGTCTCTACATACAATTAAATAGCAACTAGTGAGAATTGGATATCGCTCGATATCAACTCAAGCTGTTTGTTTTCAATAGAATAATAAACGAGCCCTCGGCGAGTTTATCATTAGTATCTAAATTCATTAACGAGAGTTGATATCAAGCGATATCCAATTCTCACCAGTTGTTAAACCTATTTCTCTTATGGTCAACACTCTTAATGTGCTAAATTAAAAATTCCGCGAACCGTTGATCAAATCATTCGCATATACCAGCATGACGTCATATGTCCTGTTCCGGCGTCAAGCTTCCACTTGAGACTTTATGTACGCTTCAGAATGTAAAAAAGTTGTCAAAAAGAAGATTTCCAGGTTAAAAGTGTGAGTGTTTTGTAAATTATTGAAGAAATCTCATATGTCCGTTGCCATTGACGAAATGTACACCGTCTTTATCTTTGAAAGTTATCAATGACCTAACGAATAGCCAAAGGAAATGTTGTAATATCGTCTCGTGATGGTGGATAAACCAATAATAAACTCCTCATAGATACCAATATGTCACCTTTTACATTCAATTCTGAATCATTTAAATGTTTTCATATCACGTGTTAATTGTCAATTTTAAAAGAAGTACAACAAAAATATGGAAATCCAAGGTAAACTCTAAAAGGGAAAGTCCATAAAAACTGACTAAATCAGACTTTATAATCAACGGAACGAGTGAAAAAAAACAACTATCATATTCCTAACTTGGTACAGGCATTATCCGACGAAAATTGAGGTTTAAACCTAGTTTTATAGCTAGCTTAACCTCCAACTTGTCTGACATGTGTTTTTAGTTCCGTTATATTGACAAAATGGGATGAAAATTTGAGAGACAGATAATCATGAATAAAGAATGAGAGTTTGTTATCGTTCAGATCTGGCTCTTCTTCTTAAGTATGAAAAAGTTAGCTAGAGAAAACTGTAATACATTAAAAAATAACATTCTATCTATATCATGTTCTTTGTTTTATGTACCTCTTCCATTCGACTGACAGTATTGGAAGCAGAATTTTGAGCAAGATAAGTCTCGTCAAGGTGAACAGATAGGTTAAGATAAATAAAGCACATTCAATCTTGTGTTCTCAAAGATGGGTCTTGGCCCTAATATATAAAATAACAGCCTAAATAAAAATTGAAATATTGTGATGCTGTCTGATTTCAACTATAAACTTACTTCCATTGAATTGTGTCAGACTTTAAGTTCTTTCATTTTCTAACTAGCATGGTTTTCCAGTGGCAGGATTTGTATGTGGGTTGTAAAAATGACTATTTATTGCATTGTCTAAAATTCTTTCTTTTTTTATAAATATTTTATATATTTTATATCAAATACTGATATAGATAAATTTCTACCTGTAATAAGCCAAAAAACGATACTAGACTCCAAAATTTTTAACCCAAATAATACAATGGTGATGCGTTTAAATTAGCCCATATGCCTTGCGCCCTTTTAAATATTAATATTGTACTTTTGGCGGTTTTGAAAACATTAAAGTTGTAACATCTTGATAAACATATTTTCCTCCAAAATCTTTTTTTTCATTATTTAACATCAATTGTACATACATTTGAAAACGTTTCTATTTAGAAAATTAAATTTATTTTAATTTTATATAAATCATAACTTTTCCTTTACTTTAAAAGGGTGATACTACTTGTTCTTATTTAGACACTAATGACCAAAACATTATGTTTTGCAATAACAAAATATATTGTTCTTTCCTTGTTGGAATAGACAGAATAGGAAAGAAAATTCAAAATGTGAGAAAGGCCAGAAGACACCGGACAAATACACTTTAAAATCGAGAAATTATTCACAGAAGAGTGCTTTAACTTGAAGAAAAAAATTATTCAACATATATAAATTCTACACTATGAAATTTGAATTAAGCACAAAATAATATAACTAATAGAACAAAAGAATATATATAATATAGACATTAATGGGCACATGAAAATGCATTTACTTATGGAAATTTTGATAATTTGAAACAAAAATGTCTGTAATATAAACTCTTGTAATTAAACACAATGAATAATTAATTAAAAAAAAGACAAATTATTTACCGAAATTTTGTACTGAACAAATATATTGAGTCTATCAGCAAAGTGTCAAAGAAATACACCATACACTACAACCAAATTTCCATGGGGATGAGGAAGGTGGCTTGCATTGGTCGGCGTGGTCCTTGACGTTAAGTTCACCTCGAAGAGAGCGTTCTTTCAGTGTTGACAGTACCAGACTCAAGCTGGCGACCAATTCCATCGAACAATCAAGCTAGCAACCACTTAACTTCATAATAATAACTAACAAGCAAGAGAACCATTAGGCGATATGTCTAGACCATAAACTTGCATTGGGTAACAACGTTATATTAGAAAAACCAATTCTAGGTACCAATACGAATTTTGTATTTTTTTTTTTTTCATTTTCGTTCACTCATTTTGCAATTAAAATTTAGGCATATTAATTATCTTATTCATGAAATGTACTAAAAAAAAACGAAAAGTCGGACACGATTTTCACTAACACCCCTTTAATGTTTATATCTTTAAAATTCCCCCCTGATACTAATCAGACAATAGTTTGAAGTTGCCAAGAGGCCTTAAAGTAAACATGGTAAATAAGATGATGCTTAATATCTAGAAGATACATTTGTCTTTTAAAAAAATAACTATAAAGTAAGGATCGTAATGATGCAATGTGGATACATTTATCGGTTTACAAAACTTAAATTGACAGTGCGTGATCCTTATAATGGCTTCTTTATCACGATTGAAAAACAAATAGGTTGCGTAATGGGAAGATTATTTGACGAAGTAGAATCCACAATATTTAATCAGAAGAAAAATTAGGGCCTGCAAATTGAAAATAAAAAAAAAGATATATGTTGGTAAAGATTGCGTCAGTTGAAAGAAAATGTTTACTTTCTGTCAATTATTTAAGACACTGTTACTTATCAACTAACCACTTTGATTGTATAGTATTAAAAACATGCTATAAACATGTATGTATTTCTTAGGGATGTCAATTTGGTTTTACTGAGCGATACCCATTACTTATTTGGAGAAATATTTTAATAAAAAAAACAAAGTTTCAAAGTCCCCTGCGTTGCACATATTGTATCTGTCCAAGGGCAATAACTAAAAATTAGTTTTTTGGTTCTTAAAATTATTATAAAATATCTTAGAGAAATGAAGGCTCAAGAGCACTGAAAATGCAATTTATTATCTTGCCTAATAATCAATATTCCCAAGGAACAAAATTCTCTAAAAAATAAAAGATTTTCAAACTTGTCCGAGACATTACTGATATAAACCTTTGATGCAACTTTCCTAAGACATAAGTTTTAAAATAAAGTTGCAAGAATTCTCCATTGCTAACAAGACCGGACGGACAGACGCACGGATTCACGGAAACACAGATGGACGGAAGCCCAATATTTCTATGTCTTCCGTCGCGTGGGGGACAAAAATGGAAACACATTTATACACATTTTAGTCCAGTCCAGAACTTTGCCATAGGAAAATGCCGAGGATTATAGAAAGTTTGTTTGATTGACATAAAAAATACGTGATTATGCTATTTTGAATCTCTGCAGTGACCAAAAAGTTGAGGATCCCAGAACGATATTTTAGTGGGCGAACGCTCTCTAACAATACCTTGTATTTGAACAAGATCCAGTCTAGGATTTTACCCTAGGAAAATACCGAGAAATACCGAAAGTGTGTATGGGTGACTTTCAAAATTACGTAAAAATGCAATTTTGAACCACTGCAGTGCATTGATGGTTCAGGATCCCAAAAAATATTATATGGGGAAGTGCACTCTCTCGAAACCTTGCATGATTTGAGCCAGGTCCGTTCCTAGACTTTGTCGTAACGAAATGCCGAGGAGTACCGAAAGTGTGTATAAATGACATATACATATACATGAACGTAAAAACAAACTTTGAACCCCTGTTGTTCCAAAAAGGTTCAGGATATTTTAATTGAGAGATCGCTCTCTGTCAAGAATTTGCCTTTGAGCCAGGTTTGGTCCATGATTTTGCCGTAGAGAAATGCCTAAGAGTACCGAAGTGTGTTAGGTTGACTTTAAACATACGTAAAATTACAACTTTGTACCTCTGCAGTACCTAAAAGGTTCAGGATTCAAAAACGATATTTTTGTGGGCAACGCGCTCTGTAAAATCTTGCATTTGAGCCAGGCCCTTTCCAAGACTTTGCCGTACCGAAATAACGAAAAGTACCGAAAGTGTGTAACAATAACATGAACATATACGTAAAACTGCAATTTTGAATCCCTGTTGTGCCAAAAAAGTTCAGGATCCCACAACAATATTTTATCGGGCAACGCATGCTGTCAATACCTTGAATTTGAGCCAGGTCCTGTCCAGAACTTTGCTGTATGGAAATTCCGGGAAGAACCGAAAGTGTGTGGTCGGCATGAACAATAACTCCAAGCTGTAATTTTGAATATCCGCAGTGGGCAACACGCTCTGTCAATACATTGCATTTGAGCTAGGTCCAGTCCAGGACTTTCCTGCAGAAAAATGTCGAGAAATACGAAAAGAGTGTTGTCGGCATAAAAAATAACGTCAAGCTGTAAATTTGAACCCTTACAGTGCCAAAAAGGTTGAGGATCCCGGAGCGATATTTCATTTGGCATAACGCTCTGTCAATTCTTTGCATTTAAACCAGGTTCAGTCCAGAACTCAAAAAAATGCTGAGGATTATCGAAGGTGTGTTTGTTTGACATAAAAAAAAATACGTAAATATACTATTTTGAACCCCTGCAATGCCCAAACGGTTCAGGATCCCAGAACGATATTTTAGATGGCGAACGCGCTCTGTAAATAACTTGCATTTGAGCTAGACCCGGTCCAGTATTCTCCCCGTAGGAAATGCCGAGGATTACCTAAAGGGTGTATGGTAGACATGAAAAAATACGTAAAAATGCAATTTTGAACCTCTGCATTGCCTAAAATATTATTTTTGGAATAGCTCTGTCACAATCTTGCATTTGAGTCAGATCAGATCCAGTCAAGAACTTTACTGTAGGAAAATGACGAGAGGTACCGCAAGTGTGTGATTGACATTAACTATACGTCATGTTGCAATTTTAAACCCCTGCAGTGCATGAAAGGTTCAGGACCCCAGAACAATATTTTAGTGGGAAACGCGCGCTATCAATACTTTGCATTTGAGCAAGGTCTAGTCTAGAACTTTACCGTAGGGAAATGCCGAGAAGTACTGAAAGTTTGTGGTTGACTTGCAAAATTACGTCAAGCTGCAAATTTGAGCCCCTGTAGGGCCAAGAAGGTTCAGGATCCCTAAACGATATTTTAGTGGACGAACGCTCTTTGTCAATAATTTCAGCCAGGTGCGGTCTATAATTTTGCCGTTAAGAAATGTCGAAGAGTACCGAAGAGTGTAAGGTATACGTAACGTAAAGATTGAGTATCTCAAAGTTTCAGGATCCCAAAACGACATTTTGGTGAGCAACGAGCTCTGTCACTACCTCGCATTTGAGCCGGGTTCGTTCGTATACTTCGCCTTGAGGAGATGCAGAGTAGTGCCGAAAGTGTGTATGACATGAACATATACGTAAAAATACAACTTTGAACCCCTGTTATGCAAAACAGTTTCAAGATCCCAGAACAATATGCCTGTACCAAGTCAGGAATATGACAGTTGTTGTCCATTCGTTTGATGTGTTTTATCATTTGATTTTGCCATTTGATTAGGGACTTTCAATTTTGAATTCTCCTCGGAGTTCAGTATTTTTGTGATTTTATTTTTTAGATGGCAACGCGCTCTTTCAATATCCCTAATTGATGCCATGTCCTGTTCAGAACTTTGCTGTAGGAAAATTACGAGAAGTATCGAAAGTGTGTGATCCGAATAAAACAAAATACGTCAAGCTGCAAATTTGAACCCCTGCAGTTCCAAAAAATGTTTAAGGATCCTAGAACGGTATTTTAATGGGTGAACGCTCTCTCTGAATACCTTGCATTACAACTTTGTAGCTTTGAATTTCCTAAAAGGTTCAGGATCTCAGAACAATATTTTTGTGGGAAATACATTCGGCTAATAACTCTCATTTGAGCCAGGTCCAGTCCGAAATTTTGCCGTAGGGAGTTGTCGAGGAGAACCGATTAATTGTACGGTTGACTTTAAAAAATCTAATTCTATTAATACCTGATTTCCCATATCAGTAAAGTTTCTGTATACACCAATAAGCCATAATTTCAAAAATATATATACATTGTGTAACTGCAGACGGATATTCATTCTTATATTGGTCTATTTATCACATTGAAAAAATAACAGATGGGATATCAGTTTGATGATCTCCTTACTAGGGGTATACAAACTATATCGAAGATGGCTATTGAAACACAGATGTATCTACTATTGTTTTAATCGTTGTTTTAGGTGCGACGTTGGATTAATACGAAAAAGATGCTTAACATATTTATATTTTACATTAAGTACTCCGTGAGTTATACATAAGACGAGATTTAAGATTGTCCTGATTTATTTATACAGCCAAACCCGCCTAATTTTAAAGTTTTACTTCGCGATTAGCGAAAACTTACTTTTTAAGAGAGGTTACATTTGAATTAAAGGTATTACTACAGCGGGATAAGAGGAGAGGGACCTGATTTGACAGGTGTTCTCTTAATAGATGATACTTTTATAGTAGGTTTAGTTGTATAAGCTAAAGTATAGGTATAGTAAACGTCATTGATTCGTGATCTGCAGCTCAACAAAACTTAATATAGATATAAATATACCCCAACAGAAATTAAAGTTCATATCCACGGTTATCATCAACGAGCTTCATCAATAAGAAATTTCTACATGAGAAGCATAAAAAAGGTCAGAACCTAGACAAGTTATGAATTATTTAAACAAAGTTGCGAAAATAAATGTTTTTAGATAAAACAAAGATGATAACGCTGCCAACATCCATGGCTTTTGACAGTTTTGCCAGGCGGATCTTTTTTATACATTCAATTTCCTTTTCATGTAGACGCGTGGAAGAAAACGAACTCCAAATAAATGAAAAATGATAACTAAACTGCATAATTCTGAAATGGGGTATACAACAATGCTACTAGTAAATTAAAACTAAATATTGAAATAAAAAGAAAACTTGCATGATCTATAGGCTACCTTGAGGGACTTTTTATGTTGATACCTTAATCACGCCATCTTCCAGTCTTATCATATGGTAATACAGCTGTGTATAGTTTTTGAAAGAAATATATATATATATATTAATCACTCAAATATTAAAAAGATGATACTTTAGTTTATGTTCTTTTAATCTCTAAGTTGCTGTATTTTTTAAACACTTATCAGTTAATTTGAAAATAAAGAGAATGTTTTCAAGATAAATCGCAATTGGTTTTAAACTAAACGGTATTGATTTTGCTGCACCAGATGTGCAATTCTTCAATAATTTATATTTGAAGCATATGATGTGAATGTAATTGTACAGAATAGTTTCAGTAAACAACTATCCGTTATAAAGGAACACCAATTTCGGTGATAGATTTCTTGATAACACTGAAAGCATGTGCTCTACTGATTGGTAGATAATGTTTGCAATTAATATTCATGGATAAGATGGATCAAAGTCAGGGTTATAAAGAAAAAAAAACCAAAATAATCCTCAATGCATTTATATTGTGACCTTAAGTTTTGATTGTTTCAAAAGATATGGTTACATTTGTATCAAATGAATGCTATATAAAAACTTCTGCTTTGAATAATGATATATACAATCTTTTTTTTAATGATATATAAAAGTTTTCTATGTTGTGTTTTGTATACTTATGTTTGTCTGTTTGTCTGTTGGTCTTTTTCTTTTTTAGCCATGGCGTTGTCAGTTTATTTTTGACTTATGAGTTTGAATGTCACTTTGGTATTTTTCGCCTCTCTTCTGATTTCTAAATGTAAAACAGAAAACATTAATATGAAGAAATAGTTTTGCATTGAAGTTAAAAGGATATTATTGTGATGATTTTACCACTGAAGGAACTTTTTTCGCTTTGTCACTGTACTTCTTCAAAGATTCAAGAACATTCGAGTTCTTAAAACCTCATTTACATTAAATATATAAATGCAATTGAAACTTTTCTTTAATCAGATAGCCTTGTCTGTAATGCAAAAGTCTATGTTCCATTTGAAAGATGAGATAAAATAAATCTACAAATAATGAATTGGAGAGAGTTAAAGACGTTTCGCCTTTTTCCACGAATCCATGTTTGCAGCCTGAACATTTTGTTCTTTCTGTCAATAGAAACTGATGCTGCGCATGTTTAGCGTAAAAAATAGATTTTCGACTGTTCACAATTTCTAGTATTTTAATGATGGCTTTCCAAATTTTGTTTTACAGATTTTTCCACTTTTGTTGAAATTTTTAAAACACGCCTTGTAGCCTCACATATGATGACGATGGAATTGCCTGTCCATGATTTAGTGTGTTAAATGCAGAATGTACCCGACCTATAAAGTAGCCTTTACAGCTAGCGCTTGGCAACAAACGAGGAATAATAATATTTTTAGAATTTTTTTGTTACCAGTAATTATGGACAAATTCTGAATTTTCATGCTTTCTCAGCCGTAGTTGGTTTATTACCGATGTAAGCCTTGCCCTTAAAATTTATCATTTAAGTTGGTATGCATTTACTAGAGACATTTAACCAAAAAAAAATGAAAATTTTAACAATTGTTGATTTTTTTATACATACGATAACTTGCTTAAACATAGCTTAAATGTTTAGGAAACCTATTGTTTAGGAAACAAATTGGGAGTAAATTTCAGTATTCTTCCATTAGGAAAGTTATTGTATTGGTCCAAATGTTCTGTAAACAATATTGTCATCAAATAACAGTAACATAATCGAAAATCTAGTAAATTCCACCCGTATTACGGAATTACAAAACTGTTTAGACTTAGTTTGTAATGGATATAGTGGAGCAGAATATTGCACTATTTCAAATCATTCTTTGAATTAAAGTTAATGAAGGACATATATATCCTCCACTAAATACATAGAATATTGCACAAATTCCTTTTAATATTTTGAAGTGTAGATTCATAAAAAAATCACTGTTTTGAGACTCATTTGCTCATGTCCTTATTATTTACGTACGTATGTCATTTCTGCAACGATTATTGTTTTGATACGTGCGATTTGCGTATATCGTAATTTATATGAGTGTTTGTTTTTAAATACGAATATTACCAGAAGTCCGTTTCTAGGAATTACACATATTGGTGCAATGAGTACACTTTCCTACGGTAATAGTTTGTAAAAAAAAAAACTCATCATAGATATCAGGATTTAAATTTGTACGTTAGACGCGCGTTTTGTATACAAAATGCTCATTATTGACGCCCCAATAAAAAAGTTAAAAAGGCCAAAAAAGTAATCGACTCTTACAGACAAGTAAAATTGATAACAGGAGATTTAATATTGGTTGATTCAAATATAATGCAATTCAATATATAAAGGAAATACAAAAATTAGGAATCTGAATAAGTAAGAAGTGGTTATTATACACCAGATAGTAATAATAAACTTTACAAAATACATTTCAGCATATTAAAATTTATCCAATTAAAGATAAACGCAAGTTAAGTGCACGTTACACGATTGAGGACTAATGCACGATAAATTACGCAGCACGGAAATCATTCAAAACGGTGAATTCTGAGCGCATGCATGCACTGTGAATGACCAATGAATGCACAAAAATGAGCGCAGATCGGACGTTGCACGATGAACGCACGACAAATGATAAGTTTGAATTTAAGAGGGCCTGTTTACCCGCAAAATACCATCAACAGATCTTTAAAAGACTTTTTCAACAGTTTCAGGCAAAAAGACAAGAATTATATTTCACCTCAATAACTTAATTACTTGTACAAACAGATAAAATAAATGGCAATAACAAACATACTAGTAAAATTCCTATTAACTTAAAACCTAAAACAGGAAGCCAAGACTGACATATAAAATGTGGCAAAAAATCAAAAGTAGACTGGGTAAGATAAAACGTAACATTTAAATTGTACACGCAACACTTTGAAATATCTTTTATCAAACATTTAAAGTAGCAATCATAATGAAAACATTCTATCAACAGTTCTATTCCTGAATGGTTTCTAATCCTTAAAAGTTTATCCGATTTTGTATTAAAGAAATGTCAAGAACAATGTTATAAAAATACTACAAATGATCAAATATTTAAGAGCTATCATTCGCAACCTTTTTCTGCAACTTAACATTAAAGGACACTGCTAATAAAAATACTTTTTTTCAATGGAAGTTAATTATAATTTCATATATGATGCTGCAAAATATTTAAAGGAATCAGTGCAATGATGTATTAAGTGCAGAAAAAGTATGTCCATCATCAACATTTCACTCAAAGAAAAAAATTTGAAATTGAGATAAAAAGCGACAGCCATTACAAACTAAGTCTAAGCATGCTTGCTAAGCCGGTTAAAACACATATACGCAAATATTTAATGTAACCTATGCCAGAAACTTTATAGGTCAGTAAGATATATGGCACTTCACAAAGTAAATCGAGAACTGGCAATTCCATCGTCATCATATGTTTGGCTCCTTTTAATATAAAGTTCGTTCGTACGAAGCACTTTGCTGGATTTACTTTCATGAGGAAAACTCAAATACAAACATTTGAAGGTAAGGGAGCTACCATTTGATTTTTATGGGGGAGCTAGGATGAAATTTGAAAAAAAGGCAGGACAGGAGTTTTAAGGGAAAAAAAATGTTTTTCATCCTAGCCCCCCGCCCCCCACCATAAAAATCAAATGGTAGCTCTCTAAGGGTGTATAAACAAGTAGAAATATCAGGACCTATACAACCAAAAGGGACGTTAAGTTTTTAAAAGAAATCGGGAAATCAGTAGTGAAAAAAAATTGAAATTGTAAGCAGTTTGAAATCAGTATTACTCACCAAAGTGCGCAAAATATACACTTTATTGTATACATGCAACCACTTTAAAGAGCATATTAGTTAAAATGTTTAAGGCATACGAGTCAAAGACCGAACTTGTTTGATTGAAATGTATTGACCGAGCGCATTGCCCACTTAAATATCGATCTGGGATCCTGAACCATTTTGGCACTACAAGGGTTCAAAGATGCAACTTTACTCTTTTTTTCATTCCATACATACTTTCGGTACTCCTCGGCATTTCCATATTGCAAAGTTCTAGACTGGACCTGGTTCAAAATAAAGGTTTTGACTGAGCAGCACAAAATGAATTCCGACAACATGTACACCTAGATCTGTTCCTTTCGTGTATAGGAACATTGACATCTAGATACTGTAAACCAACTTATTTTCGCGAGAGATTTATTTTCGCGACTTTCGCGAGTAGAAAAATAATGCGAATATAAATCGTCGCGAATATGGAAAACTTGGATCGTTCCTTCAAGGAAACTAGAAAACCGCGAAATTAAATAGCCGCGAAGTGGTCTAGAAAGGGTAAAACGCGAAATAAAGTATCCGCGAAAATAAGTTGGTTTACAGTATGCGGCATATTTGAGGATGTATGGCAAGAAGTATATAACTACCTATCGCACTTAACGGGTTCTTTTCCCGATTTTATCAGTGAGCGAAGATCTCGAGGATGGCGCTTTTTTTATCTTTATAAATACACAAATCTTTTGTTTTTGTATGCCATGAAATAAAAATGGTTCCTTAACTAGTAATACTGTCTTAAATAATTAAGAGGAAGTAAACATTTTATTGCAACTGACGCAATCTTTACTAATTATATGACATGATTTTTTTAATTTATTTTCGATTTGCAGGCTCGACTTTTTCTAGTACCTAAATAGCTGATTTACCAGAGTCGACATTTATAGCAAACTGCTTGATAATACTGGATATGAGCAAGTTTGCTTTTAAGTCTTATCTTAAATGTTGACATGTTTGGTCATATTTCGTATTGGTAGCTTTAATTTTATATTTGATATGACGTTGTTACCCAATACCAATTTGTGTTTGTAGATATATCGCGTATTTGTTCTCTAGTTTGTTGAATCTGATTTTAGTTGTCGTTAGTATTGGTCGCTTGCTTGATTGTTCACTGAAATTGGTCGCTAGCTTGAGTTTGGTGTTGACAGTCTATTGTTTATGTTTATGGATGTTGGTCATTGAGTTCCGACAGCTGCTACTTGTATCTGGTTGGCTTCTGTGTTGCCTTGAATCTACTGTGAGAATCAAAATGTTGATGTTCGGTGCGCATGGTTCACATGCTTCTTAATGTTTCTTTGCCATTCCTCTAAGCGATTGTTGGTGTGTTTCCTTGTTGCTGAAGTGGTTCCATTGTTGGCGGTTGTTTCTATCTACACAGTGTTCGGTGACATAGTCGACATAAAATCTTTATTGGCGGCTAGAATGCAAAAATACAGATTCTTATCTTTTGTGTGGTTGTTGGTGCATTATATTTCCAGCAATCTCTATAAGTAATGGTAAAATTAGTTACATTTCCATTTGAGATGCGCAATGACCTATTTCGTTTTAAAAATAGTTTCCCTGGTTTCCCAAGATATTTCACTCTCGGAGATTACAAAATACAAAATTCCGTAAAACTTGACGGATCCGAATTTCCGAATAACATAAATCGAACGTTCCACCCTTGTAGATAAGTTGAAAGTTTAAAAAACCCTCCCCTGGCAATCTACTGACAATTTTATTTTCTGATGCTGTTTTACTTAATTGTTATCATAACATCAAACTATTAGTTCTGTCCACCAGGAATGCAATAAACTTTAATTTTTCTTTGTTTACGATCAATATATGTCTTGAAGTTGTTATCTCGCCTTGACGGAGTCAAAAAGCGAGACATAGGTATGCTGTTTCCGGCGTCGGTGGCGGAGGCGACGGCGGCGGCGACGGCGTCGTCAACAATGTAATAGTTGGTGATAAGGTCAGTTTATGGGGAACCACTGGTGGTAGGTCAACGATATTTGGTATGCAGTTGTATTAGCATCGGTACATCTTTTATTCAAGGAGATTATGTGGCCCCGGCCCCTCAGTCATGCATGGTCTATTGACTTTGAAACTTTTGCTTATTTTACACTTATGAGTATGTGATTAGGTCAGTTTATGGGGAACCACCAGTAGTAGGTCAATGATATTTGGTATGCAGTTGTATAAGCATTGACACATCTCATTTCCATGTAGATTATTTGACCCTGCCCCCTCAGTAGGGATCTTGCAAAATTAAGGGATTACGATCCTTTTCTGTATTCATGATAGGTATTTTCTTTCTTCGTTAACGGAGGAAGTCTGATTGAGACAATCTCTGGTCTGCCATGAATGGCCTGTTCTGAATTGTTAAATTGTTACCAGTTAAAGTTTTACTGTTTAGGATCTAGAAATCGTCAATCTTCGCTCCCTTAAAAAGTCTTAACAACGAGGTGATGCAAATATTAGTTAACGTATTTTGATATCATAGCCCTCGTTCTCTCTAGGGTTAACTTTCAGGAATTTGTGCATCCATTATTACCAATGGTCCGCAGACTTGACAATTAAATCAATTACGGTCATCTGCTAAATTTGAAACATGCTAGTACAAAGAATATGGAATAAAAGATGCAATACCTGTAAACCATAATGTTATAGAATATAGATATAGGAAGATGTGGTATGAGTGCTAATAACTCTCCATCCAAGTTACAATTTATAAAAGTAAACAGACGTATGTCTGTATTGTTATAAATCACAGTTTATGGTCAAAATCAGTAAAGATCCGTTTCAATTACATTAATTAGAAAACATGACTAACACTTACCATTGCCTAAATGATATTTTGTAAATATTCAAGGATTTTCTAATTCTGCTTAGAGAAATTTTTCGATTTAGATAGTCAGGAGTTTTCTTATTTTACTGCGGAAATTTATCCCAAGGACATTACTCTAAAAAAAATCTAGCAGTAACAGCAAAAATTTCCCATTCTTGGCTTGGATATATTTCTTTCACACAGTAAACGCTATGCATAAATTTACGACTAAAGAGACGGTTTTTCGTCCACTACTGTAACTTTTCCTCTTTTGGACGAAGTTGTTTCTTTGGTCCTTCTTACGGTGTATATATTTCCCGTAAATCGGTCGCTATGCTCGTGTCTTTAGTGATTTTTTAGTTTTTAGTTTTAATTCCTGTGCCAATGTACTTAATGTAAGAAAGCAACTCCCTGTGAAAATGTTCTAAAATTAATCAATCAATTTCCAGTGCCAATATACTAAAAGTAACCAAGCAACTCCCTGTGCCAATATACTAAAAATAAGAATGGAGTAACATATGCCAATGCAACTCCCTGTGATAAAGCAATTAAATAATTAAGCAATAATTCATGTGACAATGTTCTCAAAGTGATCAAGCATCTCCCTGTGACAATGTACTAAAAGTAATCAAGAAACTCCCTGTGCCAATGTACGAGAAGTAATCAAGCAACACCCTGTGACAATATACTAAAAGTTATCAAGCAACTCCCTGTGACAATGTACTAAAAGTAATCAAGCAACTCCCTGTGCCTGATACTTAAAGACGCCTTGAACGCACTGAAATTAGGTAATTTAACTCTTTAGATTTAGCTTCCCTCTTTATCTGGTGTATTTGGTGTATATAGAAACTGCACATCACATCATCTTGATGCTTAATGTTAGAACACAATATTCTTTTTACAGTATTATCAAGCCCTCACGTATCTGTTTATTTATGTATAAAATTGAGAATGGAAATGGGGAATGTGTCAAAGAGACAACAACCCGACCATAGAGCAGACAACAGCCGAAGGCCACCAATGGGTCTTCAATGCAGCGAGAAACTCCCGCACCGGAAGCGTCCTTCAGCTTGCCCCTAAACAAATATGTATACAAGTTCAGTGATAATGGACGTCATACTAAACTCCAAATCATACACAAAAAACTAAAATTAAAAATGATACAAGACTAACAAAGGTCAGAGGCTCCTGACTTGGGACAGGCGCAAAAATGCGGCGGGGTTAAACATGTTTTTTTGAGATCTCAACCCTCCCCCTATACATCTAGCCAATGTAGAAAAACAAACGTACACCAGTACGCACAGTAAAACTCAGTTTAAGAGAAGTCCGAGTCCGATGTCAGAATAGGAAAAAAAAGAAAATAAACAAAATGACAATAATGCATAAATAACAACAGACTACTAGCGGTTACTGACATGCCAGTTCCAGACCTCAATTAAACTGATGTATTTTGAATTTAAAGAACATAGAACTCCTTTTTCCTCATTAATTATAAATCATAGGCTCTTCGGTACCAAGCTTCATTTAGTTAAAAACATGCAATATGTTAGTATCTTCGTCCGTCTGCATCCAAATAATGTTATTGTTTTTGTATCTGTTGACTGCACTATTGACACCCTCGTATGCTATAAATTAACCGTCAGTAGGATCGAATGAGTGGGACCTGGTTTTGTCTGCTTAGCGTATGTTTTTGTTGCAGTTCATTGTTTCTGTTGTTCCGTATTTTTCCTCTTATAGTTGATGTGGTTCCCTCGGTTTTAGTTAGTAACGCGGATTTGTTTTCTCTTAATCGATTTACGACTTTTGAACAGCGATATACTACTGTTGCCTTTATTTAGCCTTTGTTGGTTTTTCAACTGATTGTTGCTGCATTTGTCTGACTGTCAGTTTAGGTAAATTCATTTTACTACTTGAAAAAAATTATCTCTTAGACATTCCTTTCTGAGGCACACCATTTTTCGATGTAAATTTGTTTGAAATATATAGGAACGACTGATAATGTGCATCGTTAAAAGAATTAAAAGGGTTAGCTTCTCAGAAATATAAATCATGATGGTGTTATTTATTTAAATCTTGAATTTTATCAGTTAGCAACAGAATATTTGTTTCCTCATCATATTTTAGATGGTTCATTTATAAGTGGCAGAGTGGCAAAGGCAAGAACAGAAGATATACCCCACTTCGCCCCAGGTTTAGGGCAAATGGTAGTATACCTTTGATACATGTCTATCCTAGAAGACAAATTTGGCCAAGGTGACCAACTGTAACGAAATCTACTTCTGAACATTGTTTTTCACCAGATTCTTTTGCAGCAAGACATGATCTTAACAATCCTTAAATATACATTTTGAATTTAATTCGATTTTTATGGATATATAAAGTAAAGGGGAAAAAGCACAATACATACTTAAAAAACCAACATCATAATAATTCAAAGGAGAACAAAACATCCTGTAAATACCATTAACGGTATCATCTTTGTTGCAATAAATGCGTATTTAGCCAATTATAAAGTCTCTTCATTGATGCTGGAGCCTAAAATATTTGAACAAAAACCATAAACAATCGACGTAGAGCTGATAAAGAAAAATACGACTAAAAGTACAGCCAAACCGGGACAAGTAATCAGAGCTAAATATGAGAGAGGAGTTTGTTTTCAATAAATTATATTAAATCTACACACACATACTTTTTATTTCATAAACAATTACACACAATCTACTGATGTACACATAATTACCAAGTTATTCTATAGCAAGTTTGATTTTCATCACAATGCCTAATTGTGGATCATGGAGTTTCCCCCAATTAAAAGAAAAATAAATCAGAAAAGAAAAGCAAGTACATCTGACAAAATTTAGAGAATGTAATTTAGATTTATACACTAATTTAGATAATGTGTTGCATAAAAATGTTATAACACAGTTAGAAGATTTTTTATTTGAAAATTATAAGGTAAATTGGCATAATAGAATATTTTTCACAAAATGTTGGAAAAAAATTACGGACTTATAAATTGTTTTAAGATATTTTTGAAACAGAGATGTATTTGAGAAAGCGGAACATTTCAAGTCGATACAGAAGTGCATTTGCAAAATTTAGGTGTGGTGTTCCCCCATTGCGAATAGAAACAGGTCGCTATGAAAACAAAACTGTAAATGAAAGAGTTTGCTTTGTATGTAATGATAAAATTGAAGATGAGAAACATGTTTTATTATACTGTCCTTTATATGCAGATTTGCGTGAAAGTTTATTTTACGAAGTTAAAAGAAGTAACGGTGATTTTAATATTTTATCTGATGATGATAAGTTTATATATCTTTTTAAAAGTACTGATTGTTATGATGTGGTTGCCAAGACCTGCTTTAATATTTTAATTAGAAGAAATAGTTTTTTATGTGCTTGATTGATAGTTATGTTTTTACAGAACTGAAATATTTTATAGACATGATAAATGTAGTTGCATGTTTTTACAGAACGGAAATGTTTTATAGACATGTTAAATATATAGTTATAATTTATTGGAAATTCTATAGTCTCTCATAATTCTTTATAATATGGAACTTTTATTTTAACTTATAAAATTATTGTTTTATACAATGTATTTATTATGATAAGTGTATTATATGTATTACAAGTTGTGAGACTTTAATAAAATATTGAATCTGAATCTGAATCTGAACATACACATGAATTGATAGAGAGGTAATTAATAGTATCTGATTTACTCCTTTAAAGTCTTTTATGTAGAAATATTATCAAATCTAATCAGATAGAAATATTATCAGATCTAATCAGATAGAAATGATATCAGATCTAATCAGATAGAAATATTATCAGATCTAGTCAGATAGAAATATTATCAGATCTAATCCTTTGAATTCTTTTATGCATGTAAATAGAAGTAGATCATTTTTTTATTTTGAATTTGATCTTTACTATTGGTTCATTACATCAATTCTTTGAATATTTAACACGCATTTAAACCTTAATCATCCTAATAAACATATGAGATATATTTTAGGAATATTTTTTCATAAAAATATATTTGAACATTTGTGACCTAAAATTTTAAATATTTTTGTTTAGGCTAGAGGCATATGATAGAAACAAATTTTGAAAGATTTTGATATAAATATGAAGTTGTGGACGAATACGCAATGACACTTCCAGATTCTTTCTTTTACAAAGATTTTAACATTGGAGCTGAATTTGTTGACTTTAAAATGTAGACTATAGAAGTGTATTTGAAACCAATGAAAAGATATCATATTCGGATGCAAAAAATTTGTACAAGGAAAAGTTTTTAAAACATATCCGTCTTGCTCAATATGATAATGCATTTTTTGTTAAATCTGAATGCCGAGCTCAAATGAAGAGGACGTCTCGTACATGTACAGAATAGATGTTCCCATTGATGAAAATTGGAGTATAGGTGAGTGTCAAGTAAATGTGCAGTGGGAATGGAACTAATTGCACACTTCATGATTTTCCAGCAATGGTTAAATTATATCCATGGAAACATGCAAAACATGCAAACATGCACAAAGAGGCTACATACATTTGTCCATAGAAAATCTATTAAAGGTTCCTCAATGAAAAAAAAAAACAGTCTGCCCCCTGCTATTTAGGTGAGACTGTAATATATGGTTTTGATGTTAACAGAGCTGAACACAGGCTTGTAATATAAGGTAATTTAGGCATTAGAAATACACATAAATAATCGAACACAAAATGGAGTTTGAAGTGAATAATGGTAAAATTTGCCAATAAGATACGTTTAGGTATTATTATTTCTGTAGAATTGGGATCAAATAAAGCACTTTAAAACTACCTGTATTCAAAGATGGCCATCCGGTCCTTAAATACCATGTAATTCTGTATTAAGCTATCTTTATTCGCTCTAATGCACAAATTAAAAAAAATAATAAACACAGAATGTCCCTCTGTCTGGACTCCAGGCAGTTTTCGAATCGACATATAAGCCCTTATCATGTAAAAATAATTAAAGAAAAAGATAGGCAAAAAATTCCAAAGGAACATTCAAACTCCGAAGTCTAAAACAAACTGACAACGCCATGGCAAAAGCGAAAAACCACCAAAATACAAACAGTATACAAAACATAGAAAACTAAAGACTGAGCAACACGAATCCCACCAAAAAACCGGAGGTGGTCTCAAGTGCTCCGGAAGGGTGAACAAATCCTGGTCTACATGTGACACCTGTCATGTTGTTTATGTAAGTACAAACCCGGTGATAAGTCTAATTCGGTACGTCACATGATGTTTAAAGTTTTTTTTTCAAATTTTGATGTTTTGTTTTATTATTTGTTCACTGACGGTTATTCGCCATGTATCGTATACTATATAAACATGCCATCATTTGCGCACTGAGACTTTTATACTTATCTCAATGAGACGATATTCTTTAGAGCTTTCCACTGTTGATCCACTGTTGATAAGATTTTTTTCGAAACTGTAATGTGTAGCGAGAAAAAAACCAGATACAGTAGCGAAATTAAAATCAACTGTAAATTTAGAAATTCTAACGATATTTTAATTAATACAAAAATTGAAACTGGAAAGGTTTCTCAAAAATGAAAAGATGAAAGCTGGCATCACAGTAATTGTATATCTAATGAACTCTCGATGAATCATTTTTTAATATCTAGCGAAAGGATCAATAGCCAATTAGACATTGTGTCAGGTGGTTAGTTATAAACGGGAAAAAATCTTACTGCCACACTACGTGATTGGAAACTTCTGAGATACTTACACAATTGGTTTCTTGAAACATAATACAGATTATTGAAAATTCAGGTTTGTTTCTTTTTTTTTAATTTATTTAGCAACAGGTATTAATATGCTTATAATTTTTCTGCATTTTTATCTTATTCCAATTTTGTTTATTTTTCAGTTTCTCAACTAAACTAGAAGATTTCATTCTAGCATTAAAAATGAATGTGAGTATAATTATGAGAGCATATAAATTAGGTTTTTCAGCACTACTTTGTTCACGACTTTTATTTAAGATACCTTGAGATAGTGGTTTTTAGCTGACCTAACACGAAGGGTCAACTAAGCTATTATCATCACTTTGCGTCCGTCGACCGTCGTCCGTTGACTTTTCAAAAATCTTCCTCCTTGAAATTACTGGGCCAATTTGAACAAACCTTGGCCAAATTCATCATTGGGGAATCTAAAAAAAGAATTTTTTTAATGTGTCCGATGATCCTGCATGCCAACCAACATGGCCGACATGGATAAAAATTAAACATAGTGGTAAAATGCAAATTTTGTCTATCATCTTGAAAACTGCTAAATATAAAGAAAATTCTGATGAAGGCAGAAGTGTTCACAATGTTGAGATCTACCTACTCTCTATTACACCAAAACTGTCAGATGACTTCTTATACGAGTTTATGCCCTTGCATGATGAATTTTACTAAATGTTTTTATTTTTGCCTATTATCTTGAAAATTATAATAGATAAAGAAAAACTTTCAGTTCCAAAAATGATCAGCAAGACAAGATCTACAAATAATTATTATGGTCAAAATCGTCAGCCGACTCCATATTACAGTTAATGCCTTTTGATTACGATTTTTACACTTTTTTTTGCGTTAATGTCTACCACCTTGAAAACTATAATAGATAAATAGAAACTTTGAATAGAAAAAAAGACAATCAAGACAAGATCTACAAATAAGTACATTTGTAATTTGTAAGTTGACTCTTTATAGGAGTTATTGCCCTTAAATGAAGATTTTTATCAATGTTATGTGTTATTGATTGCCTATTATTTTGAAACAATGAAATAAGGAGAGAAACTTTATATAAATCAACAT
This sequence comes from Mytilus californianus, assembly GCF_021869535.1. Taxonomy (NCBI): domain Eukaryota; kingdom Metazoa; phylum Mollusca; class Bivalvia; order Mytilida; family Mytilidae; genus Mytilus; species Mytilus californianus. Next base: position 51,618,311 of record NW_026262581.1, on the reverse strand, counting down.
AACCTAAATCGTTAGTCATCTTTTTATAGGAGTTATTGCCCTTAAATCACTTGTACCAAGTTTTTTGCGTTTTTTTGCCTCTCATCTTGAAAACTATAATTGATAGATAGAAACTTTTAAAAGCAAAAAATAATCAGCAGGACAAGATCTACTAATACGATAACATGGCCGAATATAGCAGTCAACTCTTCATTTACCATTTTTGTTGAAAAATTTTGTGGATAAAAAATGATCAACATAGGCGAAATTGTCCAGTTATCACTCTTAAATGTCAATTCTTACCCTCTTTTCATTTTGGTAAAAAAGTATATATAGAAGATAGAGAGAAACTGTGAACAGTTGAAATAATTAACAGAACACGATCAACCAAAAAGAGATTTTGGTCATGAGTTATATTATATTCTACAACGTTGGAGAGAAGTCATTCACATAGTTCTAGGTGAACGACACAATTTTTATTATTATCGTGACTACTTAAGTTCGTTATTCAAGGTAATTCGGTTTTTTTAAAGAAATTTGATCCATAATTTTACTAATTTTGCATTTACGCCTATATAAAATGAGTTTTATTATGTTCTTCTCATATATTTTATGATGGTATAATACTAAACCCCTAACAGGAGGGATTGTGCCTTATATTTTTATGATGAAGACATAATCTTTCAATCAGTTTAATTGAAGTCTGGAGCTGGCATGTCAGTAACTGCTAGTAGTCTGTTGTTATTTATGTATTATTGTCATTTTGTTTATTTTCTTTTGTTTCCTATTCTGACATCGGACTCGGACTTCTCTTAAACTGAGTTTTACTGTGCATACTGTTGTACGTTTGTTTTTCTACATTGGCTAGAGGTATAGGGGGAGGGTTGAGATCTAAAAAAACATGTTTAACCCCGCCGCATTTTTGCGCCTGTCCCAAGTCAGGAGCCTCTGGACTTTGTTAGTCTTGTATCATTTTTAATTTTAGTTTCTTGTGTATAATTTGGAGTTTAGTATGACGTCCATTATCACTGAACTAGTATACATATTTGTTTAGGGGCCAGCTGAAGGACGCCTCCGGGTGCGGGAGTTTCACGCTGCATTGAAGACCCATTGGTGGCCTTCTGCTCTATGGTCGGTTTGTTGTCTCTTTGACACATTCCCCATTTCCATTCTCAATTTTATTTATTGTTGTTAATCACGTTTGTGTCACATGTGGAGCAAGATCTGCTCACTCTCACGGAGCACCTGAGATCACTCCCGGATTTTTGTGGGGTTCGTTTTCTATGTTGTGTTTTGTATACTGTTGTCTTTTGGTCCTTTTCTTTTTTTGCCATGGCATTGTCAGTTTATTTTCTACTCATGGTTTGAATGTCCCTTTGGTATCTTTCGCCTCTCTTTTATTTCTTGGTTCACCTGCAACTACGTAATCCATGAAAGTTTTAAAAATTAATCTACAATGATAATGGCAAATTAACTCAGCGTAATGGCCATAAAAGATATTGCAATATTATATGATTCTCTCATTATTGATGTGAGACAATCAGATCTATAGGCCGTAGAGTTACCTATATTTGCTGACTTACGTTATTGGTCTATGGCAGAAAGTGGAAATGCCTGTACCAAGTCAGGAATATGATAGTTGTTTTCCATTCGTTTGATGTTTTTGAACTTTTGATTTTGCCATTTGATAAGGGACTTCCCGATTTGAATTTTCCTTGGAGTTCGGTATTTTTGTTATTTTACTTTTGTCTCATTGGCAGTCATGTCACATGTTCTCGTTCTTGTTTATATATATAATTTTATAAAGTGGGATAATAGGGAATAAATAATTTTTCTAACTAGATTAGCGTGCTTGATATAGCTAGTATTTTAAATAAGTTATGTCGAGCTTGGTAAATCCATCTATTTATATAAGATAATATAAGATAATATAACTAATTGATGAATTGGATCGAAAAATATGCATAATAATGAACCGAAGAGTGTTCTCCTAGAAATTTTGTTCACTGTTAACCCGAACCTGCACCCCCCCCCCCCCCCCCCCCAAAAAAAAATAAAAGAAGAAAAAATCAAACAGCAAAACAGGATATTTAGGCATAAACATAATTTTAGACAAGTGAAGGGAATTAAAGTATCTGAAAGTCTATTTGCAACTACGCACATAATGATGCAAACTCAATTCTCTGTGTATTTTTCTTGCTTTTTCTTTTGTTTATTCTTATCTTGAAATGTGTTATTTCATATGCAGATGTTTACGATGAATGTTTTTAAAAGGTAAAAATGAGGAAAATGGTCTTTGTACATACTTCTTTTATTAAAAATTACAAAGAGCAGTGATTTCCTACAATATTCATATCTTTGTTGTACGAAATCTAGCTGCATTTCTAAGGCAAACTTCAGCTAAAGGAACATGAACCTTTAAGTTGTTTACTAATTATTTCGTATACTGGACATAAAGCCTAAAGAATATGTGCCTATACACTCATATATATTCACATTAATGAGTTTCACAGTGCTAATAAAAGATTGAAGAGAAAAATCCTCATCAAAGATACCAGCCTTATATTTAGAACTCCAGAGGCGTTTAGTTAAATTAGTTAACTCATCAGTGCATGTGGCGCCCGATTCAAATCAATTAGAATGTCAAATCAAATGTGGAATTACATAGCATTAAAAACCCGAATATTTCAAAGTTTGTTGCAATTTTTCTACAGCTATTTACACATAGAAGTAGAAAAACCTAAGTTATTGATTCGAATTTAACTGAACGTAACAATAATATTTCATTGAAACATATAAGGAAAAGGGTATTACTCAAAGGTTTTGGGTTGGATCTGAATCTATTATATATTAAGATGGCAATAAAAGTTCCTTTTTGTGACCTTAGCATTCAGGGGTTAATAGTTTGTATCGAGGACTTGCTTCGATAACAATTGTGTACTTGCACATCTATAGACATCTTACAATGATGTATGTAAAATTTTGAATATTCAACTCTTAGGTTATGTTTTATGAGAATACATATAAGTAACATTTCTATTAGGGGTCAAGTTTATGGGATTCTGTACATAAAAGTGTGAGCCAAGGCTCCGTGTTGAAGACCGTACTGTGACCTATAATGGTTTACTTTTATAAATTTTGACTTGGATGGAGAGTTGTCTCATTGGCACTCATACCACATCTTCTTATATCTATATAAAAGGACAATTTAGGCGCCAAAATTCAATGTAATTCCGTTCAGAAGCTTTTATAAACATACGATGGAGAAAAGTAAAAAAAAAGGTTTGACAAATAAGAAATGTATACTTTCGGTACAATTTAGCATGCAGAGATGATGACGTGATTGTGACGTCGAGATTAGGAATTAAATTATGCAAATTCTATTTGTCTGATTTGGACTTAAATTAAATGAGGTTTGATATTTGAAAATTTTGCAAAATGCATGAAACAATTTATATATATTTATAAAGATTTTCTTTTTTTCTGCATTTTTTTCTTTTGCTCTGAAACTGTTGTCAACCATTTATTATACAAGCAGCTTCTATTTAGTATAGTAGCTGGTTAAGCAGTATGTTAAAACATATTTCCTATACAGTATGAATAATAACTCTTAGAGTTACAGGTCTTAATTACTGACATCTAACATGTTTTTTTCCTTCTTTTTTTTAAAATAATTACCGGGTATAGCTCTGTCTCCGTCCATTCTTAAAAGTTTCGATGGAAAATTACTTATTCGCGTTTGTTGGATAACTTTTTGTGAGATTTTGTTCTCGTGAGGACTTTTTACTCTATAATTCGATATGAATGGAGGGGCTTCTTTGTAAGTGATTAATTAATATACTGAAAATGTAATTTCAACCGTTTGAAGGAACTGAATAAGATTGAAATCAATTTTTCTAGTTGTCTGTCCATAGACCACTATTTTCTGTCCCGCGCTTCATGGCTTATAACCATTCAGCACAACAGAGCCGACTCAAATAGACGTGTATCTTGCTTGTGTGAATCAATTTAATGCTATATTTGATATATTTTGATTTCAGTAGTATTCATAAATTACTGACTTTCTTTTGTAGACTTGATATTATGTATCATAATGTGCAATAATACTCACAACATGGCACCGTCGTGTGGGTATTCAATTTGATATTTTAGTTAGGTTTAGCATTTACAAGGCCGTGGTTATGTGTATAAAGTTGTGTAGTATATGGGCGTTAGTAGTTGTAGATGAAAAATAGAAGACCAGTAGATAGAATAACCTTTTTATTGTTTATTATAACGAGCATGTGAAATTACATGACATATTGCATAATTGCATAAAATTGGTATTAATATACAAAAGGACGATTGAAATCTCCCGTATTTATGCTGAATACCTAAACTTCACAAAAATCCTTATATAGACCGATATATAGCCAGGTCATCAATATGTTTAACTAAACATCTTTCCAAAGTACTTACTGCCATTCTTCCTACAGTAAAAGATGGCTTTCAAAAAATAGCAGGATGAAGAATGTTCAACCAGTGTTGTCAGTCAGATGTGGATCCTTAAAAATTCTTAAGGTCTACTGCAAATTCTTCAATCGCAATCTTTTTTTGCACTAATATCAAAACTTTTAATTTTCTGCACTTAACACTACTACAAAGATAGTAATATGAAAAGAGAGGCGAAGGATACCAAAGTGACATTCAAACTCATAAGTTGAAAACAGACAAACAACAGTACACAAAACACAACATGGAAAACCAAAGACTGAGCAACACGAACCCCACCAAAAGCTTGGGGTGATCTCAGTTGCTCCGGAAGGGTAAGATATTGCTCAACATGTGACAACCGTCGTGTTACTCCTATAAAATACGTAGATAAGTTATGTAAAGTGATCGGACATCACTCAATAGCGGATCGGTAATTGACTCTTATCTAACCCTAAGACATCACCAAATTCTAGACCATCGGTCATGTAAAGTTTGCTTACCCTGACACTTGACCGAATGTGAAATTTTAATAATTATTGAAACAATTTTTTCATGACAAAGGATAGACGAGACTGTTACCGGTATTCAATCATTCAAAAATTCAAAAAAACAAAGAACAAAGAACAACACTTATAACTAAAGCAAGAGCAACACGAACCCCTTGAAAACAAAACTAGGGGTGATCTCAGGTGCTCCGGAAGGGTAAGCAGATCCTGCTCCACATGTAGCACCCGTCGGGAAAAGGGGACGGGATTGTAGTTACTTCAATTGGAACATATCCGTTGTCATCTGTGAAACGGATATTCCATAACGGTCAACCAACTCGTGATGGGGTCCGTAAAATTTGCGAAGAGACGACTTCAACTTTACCTCTTGGAACTCTTGGTTTAATAGCTTCGTTGTGAACAGCAATCCTCTATCAAGGAAATCATGATAGGAAATACAAGCCGTATACTCCGTATGCAGGCGCTGCTGAAATGTTGCTACATAAAAATGGAATGTTCACAATTGGGAAGCTGAAATCATATCTTTTGTCGTAAAGTTTTGTTTTCAACCGACCATCATTGTCAATTTCTAGATGTAAGTCAAGATATGAGGCAGACTTAACTGTATCTGTTGTATCCTTTATCTCAAGTTCGGTGAGATAGATGCGTTCAAAACTTTTTTTCTACGCTTTACACTACTTTTCTCCATGCTCAATTGAAAGATCGACTACATAGTCTCATTAAACAGAGTTTTCTCTACAACAATGTGGTTCGTAGATACATATTGTTGTTTAAGGCAATATAAAATCTTACTTTGTGAAGAACCGCATTGATCCTAAAACAAATACACCGAGGATGATATCATCAAAATGCTGTATTTGTTTTGGCCGACTACATATTTATTGAGTTTATCGGTATTCAAATAGATATTAATTTTGCAACCCTACTGGCCGACTTTTTCTATACGTATATGAAGCAGAATTTATGCAAAACCTTTTCAAAGCCTAAAAGAAAAAAATCAGCCTGCAAAATTCTTTAATTTCACTTTCAGATACATGTATATTGATGACATCCTGTCATCCAATAACCAACATTTCAGTGTGTACTTAAAATTGCATCTCATATATCACAGTGAACTTGAATTTAAGGATACTACCGAAACTAGAAGGTCTGCTTCATCCCTTGATCTTTTCGTCAATATTTTCACAAATGGACAACTTCAAACAAGAATCTATGACAAACGTAAAGAATTTAACTTTCCAATCGTCAACTTCCCATTTCGCAGCAATATAACACCCTCTCCCACATCATATGTCTTTACATATCTCATTAGATACGATAGGCTCATGCTTGTTCACATTATACGGACTTCATAAGAAGGGGTGTGTTTCTTACACAGAAACTGCTCTAACAGCGGTATAAGGAAGAACGACTGAAATCGACTCAACATAATTTTTACGGTCAAGATCATCACGAATTGGTTGACGGATACTATATTTCTGTGTCTCAACTCACTAGAGACATGTTTTCGCAGTCTTCGATCTTTAGAGACCAGATTAGTCGCTTGTGTGTAATTTTACCGATTGTGTCCTATTCCGGATTATGGATTCACATGGGGGGGGGGGGGAGGGGGTGATACATGGATAGCAGGAGATGCTTAACCTGTCGTCACACTCATGTCGGAGTTCATGAAATTCCCGTATTTTTTTCTTTCTTATCTTTGTTTGTCTTCTTAATTTATGAGATTTGAAGATCGGTAAACCTCTGTTATCGTAACTTATAGTACAAAGTTTCCTCTTTCGAATGATACATAATAATGTGTGTTTTCGGTCGGCAGATGAAAATCCTGTCCTTGGTCGCAACACTATTAAGGTAGCACTCCACAGTTAGAAAATAAAATTAAAATTGAACCACAAAATGTTTAATCATCTTCTTTTCCTGGCTTTCTAATACATTACGCCAACTGTTTGTGTCATACATGTGCATATGTATGTAATCAGTATCTTCCATAGATTAGATTTTCAAAAGTTAAAATGGTGAAATATAATTCATTTTTTGTGTATCCATGGCAACATTCAGCATTTATTTAACATAAAATATTCCCCCAAAATTTGGTTCAAACTAGAATTTCAAGCCCTCTGAGTGATACCTTTTCTGAAACTATTGACATTAATCTACCAAATGATCAGATAAAAATTGGGTGTTTTTCGCCTCATTTTTTTGTAAAATTTAATCACAAAGTTCGTGCGACAATAAGTTGAAGAAAAAAAACATTAAAATAATTTCCGGACCAATGTCTGGTATGGATATCAAAATACCGACTGTCATACAGAAAACAGCCAATAATACATACATTGCACAATCCTGATGTTCCTATAAACCCACTATGAAGGCTATATTAATCTTCAGCTATCCGAAAATGAATTTTATTGCACACTAGCTTTCATATTTGAAAAATCCACAGAGGCCAAAATGCGAAACTAAACAGCTAAATATGGAGTGTTACCTAATGCTTTTGTAACAACTAAGAAGATACGCAAATCGGAATTCTCATTTTGAAACCCGAAAATTCATAATAATAATGTTCGATAAATATCTGTGTCTATTCCTTAATCTCTTCCTAAATCAATTTTGATCATAATTCTTTTTTTTTTGCTTGTTTCTCATTCTCAAAAAAAAAGATGTTCATAGTGGAACAATCCTTATTATTTTATATTTTAAAGTAGTCAACACAACAGTTCCATGAACAAAAAAACTGTTTCTAATTAATTCGAAGCGTTCCATTATTGACTTATTAATTGAACGGTTTCCTTCAACAATGAGTAAATTATTAATCATCATGTTTTTTGTATTGTAGTACACATCAACAGTTCAACAAGATACAGAAGTAAACTTCACTGTCAACCTGTTATTTGCCTCTCTTTCTACCATAACAGTTCTTGTCAATTTGAGTTATATCTTCGTATGTTTCAAAGCTTTAAAGAATTCATTCCATTACCGTGTTATACTTGCCCTTTGCTTCAGCGACACATTTTTAGCTGCATCGTGTGCAACATTTTCCTTTTCTTATATTGTTGATTTTCTTAAAGCAAACGTGGTTGCTTGCAGTATTCAAATGTTTTGTATTTCATTTGGAATCATATTGAGCTATTGCCTCATATTTCTACTTTGGTTACAGAGATATCTAACTGTTAGGTCATATAATTTTGGTACTTTTGAAGAATTTGACAACAAAAAGTATATCGAAGGTACCATAGTCATTGTATTTTTATACAATCTTGGCGCAGTTTGTCTTATTCCCAAGGAGAAGATAAGAACGTGCAGTGTCCAAATGTTGTACGGTGACAACTTTTCTTCATTTGTTATTATTCTTTGCGGACCAGTTTCATTAGTTATACTTTTGATAGTACTTTTTTCGTGCCTTACCAGTATAAATGTATGGAAAATATATTTTAATAAGAGAAAAATCAAACCGTTATCATCGATTCATAAAGTAAATAATGATGACAGAAAATGTTCATTCAAACAAGAACTAAATTTAGATACACAATATGATAATAAGCAGGATAAAGAAGAAGACTCAATAGCAAAACCAAATATGAAAGATATACAAGTTACCTATCGAAAATGCTACACCAAAGAAGTAGTAGATAGAAACCAATTACAAGCAGAATGTAAGTCAGACAAAAATACTGTACATGCACAATCACAATACAAAGTCACAAAACATGACATAAAACACGCTGTTATTAAATCCGAATCAGAGCTTAAAATCAATATGGAGGATGCTTCTCAAAACGTACTAACCGAACGTATAGGGAATATTATCACGGAAAAAGAAATTGTATTGGTGGAGCACAAACGGCCAATTGGTCCTCCAGTCTTGATAAACGATGAACCAGTCAGTAAAGACAGAACCTTGAGTCATATGTATAGGGATGTTGATGAAAGGGAATTGGCTCCTCTAAGCGATACTGGTAGTTGTGAAGTGCACGTGGAACATCAGATTATGAAAACCATTATCGACAAGGAAAATGTAAAACAAAATATGCGACATGACATGCTGTCTCCTAATACAAGATTGCCTTTAAGCCACATCAAAGTGGATGCAGACACGACAAGCAAAAACCTTCCTTTAGAAGAGATAAGTTTAACAATGCCGAGTACTTACAATTCTGTAAATGATGAGACAGAGGAAATAACATCATCCTTTAAATCTGAAACTAAACATTACGAAGTAGTTAAACAGTTACAGCAGTCTTGGGAAGTCAGAGCGTTTGTTACAAGTATGGTGATTGCTATCCAAACCATACTTTTGACACTACCTTTCATTTTGTCGTTTTGGGTAGAAGCTATATCTGGTTATATGCTACCAGTTCAAACAAGATTTATACTTGGTATGGCTTTATTGCTGAATTCAATTTCAAATCCCTTCATTTATGCTTGGAGAATACCGGAAATCAGACATCAGTTTAAAAATCTTTGTACAAGAAATATCTAACCTTGTCTAGACAATATACATATCCGAGTCGGGCATGGTCGAATGAGTATTCATACAATACATGTATAATCTCAAATTATTATACGTAATTTCATCTTGAAATATAAAACCACTAATTCGGGCCCGGTCACAAAGAACATACAAGAAAGTTGTACATATTTTAAACAAAACAGTTCCTATGCATAGCCGTAACTTTGTCAAAAAGTAAAACATTTGTGTAATTTTTGTATCAAATGAAAGCACAAGGTCTTGGGATCTTTGAAGAACACTTGATGAAAGTATCTCTTAAAAAAAATCAAATAAATATATGAAATTATGATGGGCACATATTTGCCCTGTTGCTCAGATCAGCAGTACCTGTTTTTTATACTACCCAACTTCCGGTAACTAGTGTGCTCTAATATGCAATTAAAGATATTTTTAAGTCAGGATTATGTATAGTTTTGCAATGAAATGACTGCTACTTTATTTGAACTTAAGACAAAATAGTTGTAATCATCCGCTACTTTAATATTTCCCATATTTTTAGGATTTTTGATATTATTTTTAACATAAACACAATTAAAAACTTCCGAAAAAGGCATTTTAAACGTTCACGGCGGATGGTTGACACGCTATTCAACTACTGGATGCATCTTATTACAATTTATGATAATTAAAATGTCTTTTTTTCTTTGCCATACTAAATGTACAGTTTGAAAAGACTGAATCTGAATAATATATTAACAACATAGATGTATAAAGCCACAGATAAAGTATGTCTCATTGACAACGTTAACATAGATGTATAAAGCCACAGATAAAGTATGTCTTATTGACAACGTTAACATAGATGTATAAAGCCACAGATAAAGTATGTCTCATTGACAACATAGATGTATAAATCCACATATAAAGTATGTCTCATTGACAACATAGATGTATTAAGCCACAGATAAACAGTTAATTTGAAATCATGACCATATAAATGATAATTCATGTCAACACAGAAGTGCTGACTACTGCGCTGGTGATACCATCGGGGATGAAACCTAAACCAGCAGTGGCATCGAAATGGGCATAACCGGTATGCTGATTAAATTGAAAGCATTTGCACAGGATGTACACAGTTTATAAAACATATATGTTTGGCAAGAGGTGAAATAATGTAAACTGATGGTAGGCGTGGTAAAGATGTCATACAGAGCCAAATTGGAATATGGTGATTTAAAAAAACAACGCTTTTTATTGAGATTCATTGACATTGCACTATAAGTCAGTAATAACTCTGCCGTGAAAGAAACTATATTTATCTGTCCAAGATGCAAGCGGAAAACCCTCATATAGAGGGACTTAAAAATTATATCAAAGAAAATTAATTTTAGAAAAGTATATTTCCTCAAAAAATAATGTGCGAAAGAATATAACATGTACTGGAACCCCTGGGTTAAAGTCGATAATTAGATATTAATGATGAATTATTAATGTATAAATGTGCTTGTACTGTAATTACAATTATCATTATATTAATGAAAATGTTATACTTCGTCCATATATTGTACTCTGTTATATCGTATCGTATTATTATTACTATTTTTTTCCCTTTCATTTGCTTGATTATGCTTATTTATCTCGCTTGCTTTATTATGTGCCACTATAGATAAATACATGTAAATGCCTGTCAATCCATGAGGAAGAAAAAAATAAATTATAAAAAAAAATATTTTCTGTCCAAAAAAAGAATAAAGCATAGATTATAAGTAATATTGAAATATTCTGCCGTTACAATGTTTTAAAAATATACTTTATATTGCATATAATTTATTATATGGTTTATGTTTTGCTCATTGTTAAAGGCCGTTCTGAGACCTATAATTGCAATTGCTTTTATCTATATTATTTGATCTCTGATGCACATATAATAGTTTTCTTATTGGCAATCATGTAACATCTCCTTTTTTATAAAGTCTTGTTTTTCTCCCGTACATTGAGTTTTGAAGGTTTTAGAGTATCCAAGAGACATCTTTTTTATCCGTCTGTCCGTCAGTTCAGTTGTTTAAATCAATCTATAGGAACTTCATTTACATAGTTTTAGACAATTATTGTGGTTTTCAAAATAATCAACCAAATGCACGAAAAATATGTGTGAAATAAAAAGAGCATTATAAAAATAAGGATACGTTGTATGATTGCTATTGAGATAACTTTCAACCAGAGTCCAAATGACGTGCATGTTAGTAACTAAAGGTCACTATACGGCCTTCTCCAATGAGCAAAACCCATATCGTATGGTAAGATTCAAATGCCCCCGACATGACAAAATGTGAAAAAATGCAAACTACCGGCCTTATTTATGAAAAAAAAAAAGAAACGAAAATCAAAAAGGACAGACAACAACCAACGACAACAACTGAATTAAGACTCATGACTTGGGACACGCACATAGATAATGAGGCGATGTTAAACATTTTTGTGAGGGCTCAACACTCCCCTACCCTGGGACAGTGGTAAACCAGCACATTATATAAGAGCAAAGTGTAAAAATCAGTAGTTGAAATGGCTTGAATCGTCAGATTTGCACGAAGACAAAATACACAAATTATCGATCTAAGAGTACTTGCAGTTACTAATAGGTAATTAAAAGCCAATAACAAATAATAAATAAATCGTGTTTTCCGAAACTAAAGTATCAATCAGTACACATCCAGCTGATTTAGTGTAAAGTCGTCATAAACAGTTTGAAAAAAAGCATGATCTTGTACACTTTCTAACTATTTGTAAAGATTCTACAGTTATTGAATTAAAACAGAAATATGTCCCATTATGCAATACAAAAAAAATCAAACTGAAATACAATTAAAGGGTATGTTATCTATATGCCATTTACAGTTACTAGTATACAAACACTTATCTACCTTCCTATAAAATATAAGTCATTAATTATGACTTGACATAGTTAAATATAATCTCATCTTGTACGTATTGGTGACTTTACTTTTTTTTAAAGGCATCCATCTTTATATTTTATTCGTTTTTACTATTCATTTGTTTACTTGTATAATTGTTTATAATTGTTTTTTAAATTACTCTTTGTCACCAATGTATTTATCATGTATTTAGTGTATGCTATCCCCTTGTACACAATAAAGTTTTAGATGTCAATAAAGTTGTTGTTGTTGTTGCAATGCCAAAATATGAGGACATATTGAAAGGATATAGGATCGTAACGTTTCATAACTGTATAGCAATATATATTTACTTATGAATTAATTTATAAAAAAAACAACTTCACAGTTAGCACTGATAAAAACAATATTCAAAGGTCTTACTACGGTGTTAAATTGATAATCTTGAATAATAATTTATTCAAAGGACCAATGAGATAATATGGATCGTATCTAAATTTGCGAGCTCTATAAATTATATTACTGTAAAAATGAGGATGGTTCATCCCGTTTTAACAAGGCTTCTACTGGTTTAGCTAAACTTCTTTGTATCTTCGAAAGAATTATAATTCTTTAGTAATTGAACTGAAAAACTATATGATCTAGATTTGCAAAACTTGTATTCAAGTCATCAAATATGAATGAAATATACTATTAATGCTCAATTTAGTAATGAAGTATACAGACAAACCAACAAATCAAAATTTGGTGTTCAATTGATAATCCTTTAACACAATTTACATTACATTATTTACTTTATAACATCTACGGTACCAGTTTTAATGCACTACATGCACATGGTTCATTCCTCCTATTCCCACTTTTGATAAATCTGGTAAGAAAAGTTAAAATTTCATGTGGGAATAGGGGGAAAACTTGTAGAAACAAAGGATTATACTGTATAAACATTGTTAAATCAAATTTTAATTGACAAGTGTTTTTTTTTTTATAGGTAATAGGGTATTTTTTGTATGTGTTTGAATTCTGTGTTTTTAATTAAAATAAATATGAAAGAAATGGAAAAGAAGTAAATTATTTTATTTCTTTTATAACACAAATTCAACAGTAGATCCAAGCAAGCATTGAAACAAACAATGCAAGTTAACAGCACTAAAACAAATCACACATTGTAGCACACACATTAGAAAGTCACTTGTGTATAATCAAGATATTTGAAATGATTACTTTATAGAGGAGGCATGTTGTCAAAAAAAGTATTGAAATATATATTAACATTTTTTTCAATGCTACATGTTAGTATTATTTTCTGTCTATCGTTTTGTTATTTATGTTTTGCTTTAGTAACAATCCTAATGTTTGGATTTTAAACTAATAAAATTCTAATTTTTATTCTGTATATAAGTCTATTAAAGTTTATTAATCTATCCAACCCGAAGAAGGTGGGCTGCTGCATCATCAAACTGTACTGTTGTGACTTCCTGTATGCGGTGTTTAACCTTAATCTCTTCTTATCTGTTGTTGATTTCTACATACTTTCGTTTTTGGGCCACTCTCTTCCAACCGGCTGCATACTGGATCATGGTCAGGGCGTTGAAAGCTTCCTCATGTTTCAGTAGTTTTATTAGTTTAAAGATGTTTGGATATGGGGGCTGGACATGTTTCTTCAGCTTGCTGTGCTATCCCTCTGGATGATGAGTAGTCCTCAGTCCCTGTGTTGTGTAATGGTCCCAAAGGTGACTGTTCTGTTCGACCCAGTATGTTGTTACATAGTCTGTAAAGGGCGTATAGTCGATGTTAGTATCAATTTGATCTATGTCGGGTAGGGCATTAATCCACACATCTTCGACTTCAGCAGTAGGCACAGCGTACTAGTTGGTGAATGTTGTTGTCTTCCTTGTATGGAACCTGAATCCCTGTTTCTTGTGCTTTTCTCCAGATACATTGTGTGTAGTGGAAAAAAACAGCCTTTTGAGTTGATTCCAGGAAATACAGAATATGCTGCATTTCGGATGGCGACTTCATAGTCCAGGAAGATAGTGGTAGGCTGAAGTTGTAGTTGGTGTTGGTGGCATACAACTTTGGGTAAAGTCATGAACCTTGTGTATACTAGTTCCCTCTTGGCTGGAAGTAAACTGTGTACAAGTGGATACATTGCGCCGTCAAACATTGCGTGAAATGTGTGAAGTTGGAAGAACAGGCTCGGACAGGAGTAAAATGTACCATCACCATATATGATATCTGCAGCTGCTAAGTGTGTTAGATTCTTTTGAGTACTGAAGATTAACAAACGCCAAACTGTGTTGTCGTCTGTTAGCAGGAATGGGTCACCTTTGGAAGTACGTGCCCAAATACCATCTATGTTGATTTCATCAACAGTTTTTGGTAAAACTGGTAGGTTCTTCTTGCGTTGGTTGTACATGGAAATCTTGCAAGATGGGAAAGTTTGTTATAATATTATCTATCATCAATTTATTTGTTCGGATGACAATAGTTTAAGTTTACAAATTCAATGATTTTTTAATCTTAATTCTATTTATCTGACTTATTTTTAATTTTTAAGTAACTCTTTGAAGAAGGAAAAACATATTACAAATAAACTGTGTTAAATTATTTTTTTTAAAATAATATTATACTTAAACAGTGTAAGAAATATGTTTTCTTTTAAAAAATACAGGTAAATCTTAGGTGAATTTTTAATTAACCTTGATTGTTATAAAAACAAATTATTTATCAAAACATCTATTGTTATTTGCATGTGGGTATAGAAGGAATAGTGGTTTTTAAAAAGTGGGAATAGGAGGAAGACACCATGCACATTTTGACAATTAAAGTCTTGTGTTTTCTTATCTGTTGTATTTGTATTATAATTACATTACATGTATGTTTCACAAGAACCCGTTAGTTTGATTAGCTAACAACATTTGCGCTTCATTCAAAAATTAACCTTCATATCAAAATGAAATGTTACATTCGTGATGACACGTGCTTCCACAAAAAAGTGAACAGCTAAATAAAACAAAAACTTAATATTTTTTTTCATGGTCTTATCCTAAAAATGTAATAATAAGAAATTAATGATTCTATTAGTAATTTGATAGGGTTGTAAAAGTGTTGATCGTGCACACATTTTTAGAATGAAGCGCGGAAAAATGTGCTTCGGTCAACACTTTTACACCCCAATAAAATTACAAAAAGAAGCATTCATTTCTTAAATAAAGTGAAATATTTACGACTAAAGAAATTTCTCGTATTTCTTTAATCGTGACGTTATCTAGTACGTAAAACATGTTCCTACTAAGAGCAAGTCATATTTTTTTACTATAAAGATAATCATAAATAAAATATGACCTTAACATTTAGCTAAATTAATATAAATACACTCTCCCAACTCAGATTGATTAATTTTCGTGATAACTAAGAATATCCAATTAAATATTTTTGTGTTTTATTTCTTTTGATTTCAATTACAAGTATCAAACTCACACAGAGCAATAGTGGGGGCTTTATGGGGCATTGGATGTGACACAACGGGAAGTTATAAACTCTTAGAAAAAACTTAATTGATTGAAACAGTAAATAAATAAAATGATACGTCCGCTAATGAAAAATTCACACTATTTTCATTCAAATTCACGCTAAGGAATCATTTGCCATTTCTTATCGTTTTGTCGCAATGTTTTGTCATTAAGAGTCTAAAACGTAATTTACTAAATCTTGAAAAAATATGAGAAATTTATAATGCAACTACAGTAGTCCATACTTAAAATGACCAAAAATTAAATCATGCATTAATTTTATAAATTCGCACCGACAATCACATCAACTCTTCATTTAAACAAATTAGGTTGTAATTTGAACCTGGATCACTTAACAATATTCTAAGTTTGTTGGAGAGTGGGTATCCATTACTTCATGATAAGTTCTCGCGATCGCTCGTGTTTTATCACGAAGAATGGAAGACAATTCTCTTACCTGATATATAATAAATGCTTTTCATGTACTGATTTGTACTGTACGTTCTTAAATGTACCTTTTGTTATACCTCATTTAATTGAATTACACTTGATTTTGTAGGATCGGTTCATATATTCGTTATGTCAATATATTAATCATTTAATTGCATTAATAACTTCAATTAAATATTATTCCATGTGTTTCGTCGTCTGTAAAAGAGAGGCGAAAGATACCAAAGGGACATTCGAACTCGCAAGTCGAAAATAAACTGACAACGCGACCAAGACTAGAAAAGAAAAAGACCAACAGACAAACACCAGTACACAAAATACAACATAGAAAACTAAAGACTGAGCAACACAAATCCCACCAAAATCTGGGGGTAATCTCAGGTGCTCCGGAAGGGTATTACTAAGCAGATCCTGCTCCACATGTGGCACCCTGTTATGTGGATATCTTTATTATACTGGTGATCAGTCACTGTGTCTAGTATTTTTAGGAATTATAATTAATTCGCTTATTGCTTATTGCAATACTTCAATGTTTCTTTTGTATTTCTATATAGTTTGTACATCTATGACGTACATCAACTACAGATACATGTAATAAGTGTAAGATGGTATGATTTCTTACAAACATATTTTCAATGACTTAAGTTCAATTAAATAGTTACAAACCTGCATCAGTATCTGAAATTTCGATAAAATTTTGAAACTTCACGTTTTTTGTCTTTCTTTATACATCTATTTTCCTCTATTACCTTTATGTATGGTAACGGTGACCTTTCATTTCAGCAAAACAAAGAAATTTTTGAGTCTGTTCAATCATATATCAGAATTACACAAAGATTTAGAACATTCAATTAAAATTCTGAATTCCTACTTTCCAACTCTGCACTCCAGTCCAGTCCTCTATAATATTCCATATTATTTTGTATTTTTTGTTTTTGTTTTTGTTTGTATATATTGCATGCATTCCTACTATGTTTTTCGTCATTATCTAATTTATTTTGTGTTTATATTTTTATAAGGAGAGGACGTCACTAATGTTGTTATAGCTTGTGTCCAATCCCTTTTGCTATTTTTGCAAATAAAATATGTTTAAACTAAACTATGTATGTATGGATTTATTTTATTTATTGAATTAGTTTATTTATTGTACTTAAAAAAAAATGAATGAATATATAAATGTGGCAAAATACTTTTCGATGCTTGAACTGAAAAGGGTAAATGACGCAAAGTCTTTGCAAAATATTCAACACGTGATTCAATAAACACGTTCAAACTGATGCAATGTGATCTCTAAAAATACTCTTGTAATTTAAAGGAACTGCATGAAAGAATAAAAAAAAGAAGCAATGCAGTGAAAATTGCAAGAAATTTGAACCATGATAAGGACACATACTAAACAATATTTTTCAAAAGAAACACACCACAAAAGGTATTTAAAACATGATAATGAAGACCTTTACACTCATACTATAAGAGAAAACAAGAATTCCCTTTCGAATTATCTACCAAAAAAAAAAAAACCCAAAACAAACGAAAAAACCAAAAAAGAATTAATAAATTAATAGAAATGTACTTGATATGCTTGTCAAGAACTTCGCCAATACTGTTTTGTTCATTTAGAAATTGATGTTGATGTGAGATATTCGTTGATCTCAGTTGGTTTCAATTACAAATTGAGTGTACTTGGAACAAATTGAAACTTGGCATATAATACGGACGCCTTTTCATTGTTAAAGACGGAAGCTGACAAAAGTCATGTTTAAAAGTGAAAATAAATGTTCGCGCGAAAATTAATAAGCCGTAAAATATCCCCCTGCAACCATCCCCCTCCCGAAAATTATGTGGTAGTCCGGCCTCGGGCTAGTGAAACGTTTTATTTTTAATTACTGAACACTTTTTGAGTTTGGGACATCTAAATACGTATATAACTTAATTCATAATATTATTACATCATTTTTATCCAATAGATGTTCCTTCCTGAAATCCCGCACAAGGCCCACGTTGACTGTTGACTGCATGTATAATCGAAACATGATTTAAACTACTTGTAAACATTTACTTATTTTAATCAATAGGAACATAGTAAAGTTGATTTAAAGTGTTGAGGACACCAACACCACACCGAGTTAGCTCAATGTGAACACGGCCTAGGTATAACTGAATGTGCCATGAAAAAGTTTGTACTACTATCGTTTTTATGTCTCGGGCCAATACAGCTTACCTCGTCCAAAATTCCGAGTTTACTTGGACATAAAACAGGATCAATATGAAAACTCTCTTTACCCTTTTTTTTTTATTCATTTTTTTGGGAGGGGGGGGGGGGGGAACGATCAATATTTGTAACCATTTCAACCGTCTTTTAAAATAAATAATATATTTTTTTATGTTGTCATCCTTGAATATCACGGGAGTATCAATTTTCATAATATCTATAAAATGAGGCATCTGTTGAATGTTTTAAATGTCAATAGCGACAGGTGCAGACCCTCACGCAATTTTTACATGCATGCAATGTTAAGGAAGTTTTGTTCGTAATAGAAGCATCTCACTACTAGACTTTAAAGTCCTGTCTACAAGTATTGGTATGTCAAATAATGTTATTTAAGTATAATCAATATAATCAATTGTTTTCGTTGCATCATTGCAATGTTTTTTTTTTCATTTAGAAGATGTAGAGAGATAAATAACAGTATTGTGTTACAAATAACAAATGTATAATAGGTCTGCTGTTTTTCAAATGTCTGCAACATTAGTTTCATTAAAAATATAAGACTGAGAATAAATGATGTAAAATGACTTACTGCAAACATTTTGTTTATGAGGATGGTTATTTTTATTTTTTTAATGCATATAATTATTTTTAGTGTGTAAGTTAATTCGTGCATTACTGTTATTTGTTGGTAAACCCTGTTTGTGCGAGGGGTCATATTTGGGAGCATTTTCAAATAGTCGTAAAAAGGAAAATTAGCCCCGCTTCAAAAAATGTCCACGTTTTCAGTTCTAGAAACGAAAAAAAAAAAATGAAAACAACGCTTTATAAAATTCATGCGTCCGAAGCGCTTTTCAGGATTTACCTTCATCAGGAACGCTCAAAGCCGAATATTTGAAAATCAAGGATGTATATGAACCGAAACAGTTAAAGAGCTATATGACTAAAAAGGACCTAAAAATAATAGCCAATTTTGTCTATGGTCAAACTTGCCCGAGGGAGTTGATATCTTAGTTTCGCAATAATTTCTAAATTTATTATAACTGACAATTTTAGAAAGTTTTTTTTATAAATCATGTCATTACCAAAGTACTGACTACTGAGCTAAGTAATGATGTCCTCGTGGAAAGGTGCTTCAAATGTAACTTTTTGTCAGTATTGAAGCGATACATTTTTAAAAGTGTAATACCATTTTTCAATAAATGTTTTCCACTTATTATATAATCTCGCCTACTTCCTTTGAAACTTCTAACTTCTATTTATTTGAATGATTTAAAAATCTTGGAATAGAGAAATCAACTCAAAATCAACACAAGGAAGCACTTAAATTGTCCCTTTTAATAAAAGTGACGCAATGCCGTGTCATTTCTTAAACAATAAGAAAAACTTTCTATATTATCGACAATAATGCCCCAATACTTTTACCTGAGATTTCACAACATTTACATGATGCTTTAAATGGGATATGTGCATTTGTCAAACTTTAGAATTGCTATAGAAAAATTAAAAAAGCCCTGAATAACTAAATCTGTCGGTGTGTAATGATTAACATTTCAGTATGATGAACGTGGACATTCTTTACATTAATGCTTATACTTACACTTATACATTTTGTACTTCAGGAAAGTCACATAACACTAAAAATGAAGGAAAACTCTGGGGAGAAACACTTTGAAATTACTTTGACTGATTTTGTTCTGATTTGTATCTGAAACAGATATAAAAAAAAAGGATCAAAGTCTCAAATGGCTTGGTTGCAATATTTCTGACTTATCTATGTAGAAAAGAATGTTTAAAATGTGAAAAAAAATCTTCAAACCATTTCATAATATCAGGTGCACAACTGCAACATGTGCTAAAATTGACGAAGCAAGTCTGGAAAAATGAAGAAAAAAAACGGTTGATATAGAGATATGACTTGCCTGCGTGTATTGCGGACCTGTTTCTGTATTGTTATGAGTTACAATTTAAGACTAAAATCAGCAAAGACCCATCGAAAAAACATCTGATTCGAAAATTTAATAACACTTTTAGATATTTAGATGATATATTGGCTCTCAATAATGACGACTTCAGTATGTACACTAAAGAAATTTATCCTGCCGAACTGACTTTGAGTAAATATATTCAATATATTCAAATGTTTATTGTCATAAAAACTCTTAACAATAAGTTTGTGACAAATCATATGAATACAAACATACACAAAATACTTTTCACAAACAAAACCATAGGAAAACATATCCCATAAAACATATAAAAGTAAAAAAGCAAAACAATCTATATATCCTCACTGTCCTCAGTTCTAATGCCTGTTTAAAAAAGGACCCTAAGCTTTCTACTTCTTTTGAGGTTGATGGGCAAAGAAGATCTTTATTTTTTTCATTTTCTTGCCAGGACATAAAATCTGGCATATGCTTAACTACATTTCCTATAAAGTTATCTCTTAGTTTAGAATTTTTTCTACAGTATAAAATAAAATGAGCTTCATCCTCCAATGTATTAATTTACAGGATGGGCATAGTCTTTTTTCTCTAGGTATTTTTAAATGTCTTCCTTTTTCTATCAATAAATTATGGTCGCTAATTCTCATTTTTGTTAATATGTTACTTCTCTTTTCAAAAGACTTACAGTTTAAGTAGTTTTCCATTTCAAATTTTGCTTCAAACTTTTATATAAATATAATTTACTTTTTTTATCTATTTGTTCAAATTTTTGTTTAAATACATTTTTGTAGAAATTTAAAAATTGGTGTTTTAAGGTTTTTTTTTTAACAACTTTGAGTAATTTTTTCTTTTGTTTCCTTCAAGAATGAATTGATACTTCCATGTTTACCTATTTCAAAATATTTTTAACATATGTAAACCAGGTATAGCAACCTGATTCATCCAAACTTTTAGAAAGTAAATAGGATTCATATAATAATGGATTAGTTTCAGAATTTAATAATCTTGATAAGTAAAGCTAATACTAACAATGAACACTGCCCTTTCCTGGATCTTGATATCTTTATCTTTAACGGGAAGCTTAATACCGAAATTTATGATAAAAGAAATGATTTTTCATTTCCTATTGTTAATTATCCATTTTTAGATGGTGACGTTCCCTTGTCACCATCTTATGGTGTTTATATATTTCAACTTGTTCGATTCGCTCGTGTATGTAACAACGTATTTGATTTCAACGAAAGAAATATCTGTATTACTGAAAAATTATTACAGCATGGTTTTCTGGAGCTGGCATGTCAGTAACTGCTATTAGTCCTTTGTTAATTTATGTATCATTGTCATTTTTGTTACTTATTCTGACATCGGATTTGGACTTCTTTTAAAATGAGTTTTACTGTGCGTATTGCTATGTGTTTCTTTATTCTACATTGGCTAGAGGTATAGGGGGAGGGTTGAGATCTCACAAAACATGTTTAACCCCGCCGCATTTTTGAGCCTGTCCCAGGTCAGGAGCCTCTGGTCTTTGTTAGTCTTGTATGTTTTTTAATTTTAGTTCATTTATATGTTTTGGAGTTAAGTGTGACGTTCACTTTCACTAACTAGTACACAATTTTATTTAGGGGCCAGCTAAGGACAACCTCCGGGTGCGGGATTTTCTCACTGCGTTGAAGACCCATTGGTGGCCTTCGTCTGTTGTCTGCTCTTTGGTCGGGTTGTTGTCTCTTTGACATATTCCCCATTTCCATTCTCAATTTTATGTAATTTTGATAGTAAAATGTAAATAACAGGAACATGTAAATGCCAAATTTATAATATTGAAGGTCGTAATGGAATAGTATTTTACTCAACAGAGCAGTTTGAATACATATAGTAGGAAACTCCAATGAATGAAACATGTATACATTGTACATGCAAGATATGCCGGATTCCAATCGTTATCTTTCCGTCAAAGAATTTTGTTGAAGCAACATGATGTAGAGGTGCCAAATAAAATTTATGGGAATACATAAACATTTCATAGCTTGCTTCCTTAACAACTACCTTCATATTCAAAGGAAAACATTCTTCCTTTTCAACATGTTCACATCAGAAGAATTTCTTTGGAAGCAGAGTATATTTAGTTAAACATGTTTAACATCGCAACATTCTTAATGAGCCTTGTCCCAATTCAGGAGTTTGTAATTCTATCTGTTGTGGATGATTGCTGTCTTTAAGTTATTTTCATGAATTTATAGGTCATAATTTCAGGTTGTTGTTTTTCAAGTTTGAATTGTTTCAAATTTTGTCATGTCTTAATTTGTTTAAACTGACCATACAGTATGGGTTTTGATCATTGTTGAAGGCTGTACATTCACCTATAATTGTTCTTTGCGTATTTTGACTCTGCTGGATAGTTGATTCATTGGCAATTATACCACATCTACTTCTTTTTATATTAGTACCTTGAATATCATGCATATTGCAGTAACTTTTTCTTTCTGACCTATTTAAACCGGTGAGAAAAAACAAGAGTGTAAAAATGGCAACAATTACAAATTACGAAAAATCTCCTGTCCTGTTAGCGACATTTGATTGAGAGCGCACAATCATTTCTTTAATTTTTGGCAACATTACTGTAGATTACCATGCAACATGTGCAATGTTCAAATATTAACGTAACAAACAAAAACTTAGGAAATTGCATTGTGCGAGACCGGGTTCGTCGACAGGGAACATTAACTTACTATGTCCCTGTTCCAAGTCAGTAGCCTGCCAGTTTCTTAGATTACATAATAACATATGATTGCAAGGAAGGTAACAACACTATAGGATTTCTATTATCTCAACTCGATCGATATCCATGATTAAATCAACATTGCAGTCTAGATGTATATCACTTCAGAATTGCAAGAAAAACATGCTTGCTAAAAATTCACTTTTATAATTTGAAGCGATGGCCTATTTTTGTATTCAGCATTCAATTATTAAAATACACGTCACTTCAAACCGCGATGACCGAGTAAAAACTTATAATTGTTATGAAGATTTATAATTAATACTATCAATTTTAGCAATATGAATTACTTACCGGCACACCGAAATATAGACTCAGTTTTGTTAATATATAAATAAGAAGATGTGGTATGAGTGCCAATGAGACAACTATCAATCCAAGTCACAATGTGTAAAAAGTAAACAATTATAGGTCAAAGTACGGCCTTCAACACGGAGCCTTGGCTCACACCGAACAGCAAGCTATAAAGGGCCCCAAAAAGACTAGTGTAAAACAATTCAAACAGGAAAACCAACGGTCTAATCTATTATATAAAAAAACGAGAAACACTTATGAACCACACCAACAAACGACAACCACTGAACAACAAGCTCCTGACTTAGGACAGGTGCATAAAAATGCAGCTGGTTTAAACGTTTTAACAGGCGCCAACCTTCACCCTAACCTGAAAGTGGTATAACATTACAACATAAAAAGACACACAATAAAATATCAATTGAAATGGCTTAACTCGATCAAAAGGACAATACACAAAAACAAGTATATATACACTGAACGAATGAGTTTGATCTATGACACAATATAAATAACAAAGATGTTTCAATGTCAAAAAGACAACTTTAACCTAGGACAAAATGGCGTTAAATAAAGTAACGTACACAGGTAAATTTAAATATAATAATTTTGTTGTTAGTACAGAAACATTTTTTATACAATAAATTTGTTGTTCATAGTACGAGTACAGAAGTGAAATATCCTCCCCCCCCCCCCCCCCCCCGCTGTCATACTAAATACTTATCAAAAGTGGTACATATTAAAAATAGTAAGACGAGATATAACACAAAATAAGTAAACATTGAATAACAGAAATGCATTACAAACTGTGTCAACAGGTCAAATTAACACGGAAGTACGATTTGAGAGTTGTTGTTTGTTTACATGACTGTATTCATTTGTTTAAAAACGAAGTCTGCATCTCGTTTAGAACTATGAATAGGAGGAGTTATGAGGAGGATGTGTCTGAAAATGAAACTAAGAAGACAAAAAGCAGAGAGAAACAGGTATGCAAATACAATTTTTATTATATGTTCAGCCTTATGTATGAAACCTGAATTTTAAAATACAAAATTGTTCGTCGCATTACATTACATAATCTTTTTAATAGCCACCTGCTTATTGGGAAATATTCAGTGTCAGATAAATTTTCTACTAAAAAACCCATTTTTTGCGACTTGTCACCGAATATTTACTTGCCATTGACAACATGATGAGTGCCTTTAGTGGAGCAGGGACTGCTTATAATTTCGCGTGTTGTTGGGGCTCGTATAGCTCGAAGTCTAGTTTTCTATTTAAAGTTGTGTGGCTGCTGTTTGTCTTTTCGCCAGTGGTACCTGCCGTAGGTAGATATCAAAATGTATTACTTAAATCCATTGGTAATATTCGTCATGAATATGCATAACATGTGTTGTTGTCGCTTGACGTAAATCCATCGAACGATCACTTGGTCAATCAATCAATCCATAAATATACATGTATGAAACATTTTCTATTTGACAATAAGCCATCTATATATATAGATAAAAGGAGACTTATACTCTATAAAGGCGATATTCGTCAATACACATTTTGCATTCTATATTTTCATACTTTTATTAACAGCAATTGTTTATGGTACCCAAGATTTTGTTCGTATTGTTGTTCATAGGAATTGCATATCTCGCTGTTTCTACATCACTCCGAATGCAGGGAAAAAGGTATGAAGGGCTATCCTGTAGTTGGTCTCGTAAACATGTAAATATTTTAGAGACAGTAATTGTTTTTAGAAACTTAGAAACTTGTAAATACCGACATTGTTGTATATCTTATATCTTATTATCAGTCTGGCAGATTTGGTGAATTTTCATATTATACAGTTATTTATCATATACTTGTATAAAATATTACTAAAATTTTACAGTTCAATAACATTTAAAAATATTAAAAGGCTATGAAAGGATTACTAAATTTAGGTTTATTAATCAGATTCTTAAGAATTTTCTCAGCGGGCTGATAAAGGAACCTTTATTGACTGCTTCCGGAATGTTATCACATGCCTTTCCGTTAATGTCCGTGACGTTTATCACATGCAACTTCGTGCATTTCCGTAAATTTGTTCGAAAACGACAACACAGTGCGGAAAACCGCAAGTGATTTAAGACTTTTCACAAAATGGTTGAGGAGCAAATTTCAAACTAAGAACATGACAATTGTTGTGACAAGTTAAATAAAATGCTTGTAATATCAATAAAAACAATTAAATTTAAGAAATTTGTATTTGGTTGTGTGTAAATTATTATCTAAAAATTCATGGAAAGACAAAATTTTAATTTATAATTCTTGTCTGTATTTCTTCTGTTGAAGTATATGATAAAAAGATAATTACATGTCATTTATCATATCAGACTCTTTATCGGCCCTCGTTCATGATATCAGCCCTCGAGCCTGCGGCTCTTGGGCTGATAAAGGGTCTGATATGAAAAATGCCATGTAATAATCTATACTTATCATATACTTGTATAAAATATTACTAAAATTTTACAGTTCAATAACATTTAAAAATATTAAAAGGCTATGCAAGGATTACTAGGTTTATTGATCAGATTCCTAAGAATTTCCTTAGCGGGCTGATAAAGGAACCTTTATTGACTGCTTCCGGAATGTTATCACATGCCTTTCCGTTAATTTCCGTGACGTTTATCACATGCAACTTCGTGCATTTCCGGAAATTTGTTCGAAACGACAACACAGTGCGGAAAACCGCAAGTGATTTAAGACTTTTCACAAAATGGTTGAGGCGCAAATTTCAAACTAAGAACATGATAATTGTTGTGACAAGATAAATAAAATGCTTGTAATATCAATAAAAACAATTAAAGTTAAGAAATTTGTATTTGGTTGTCTGTAATTTATTATCTAAAAAATTATGGAAAGACAAAATTATAATTAATAGTTCTTGTCTGTATTTCTTGTGTTAAAGTATATGATAAAAAGATAATTACATGTCATTTATCATATCAGACCCTTTAACGGCCCTCGTTCATGATATCAGCCCTCGAGCCTGCGGCTCTTGGGCTGATATCATGACCTAGGGCCGATAAAGGGTCTGATATGAAAAATGCCATGTAATAATCTATACATATCAACTTCTTGTTTTATTATCAACATTGAGGGTAAAAAATAATTTTGTATAACATTCAACTTGTGCAATTTAACATCAATTTTAGTAGAGGTATGTTATGTAAATACCCTCTGGTTAATACAATTTGCAAAATGCATTTTGCGTAATGAAATGGTCTATTTTCGGTTATTTTTTTTTAATCTGTACCGTACGTTTATTTTGTCGATTTAAAATAAGGAGATGTGGTATGAATGCCAATGAGACACCTATTCACCAGACACCAAAATGACCATATAAAATGTTTTATGAAACAAGATGTGGAGTATACAGAAAGGATACAGCAATCCAAAAACACTGAAAAATAACCAAAAGAGATCTAGAGGACAATATAGATGTTTATATACCCCTGGATTTCGAATATCTGGGTTTGATCGTACCTGATGGAGGTAAATCCTTAAAAAAAAACGCTTCCGAAGAACCAAATTTCAAAGTGTTATTCTTCACCAATTGACAGATGTCTGAACAGTATGACAAGCTCTAAGTATATGTAACAGAATGATAATCCCTTTCTTCATGATTAAGTACGAGCGTTAGCATAATTATTTTTACTTAGAATATAGCAAATCGTGATTAGTACTGATCTGATGAATTAAACCAAAAAATAAATATATCATGCATGTCAACTGTTTCATCATAAAAAAATATCTCATTTATAAAGAACCAATCTATAGAGCCCTTAAATTTGAATACTATCCATGTAAACTGATGAGCATGTGAATAAACGTATTCTTAATGGTTATCAATTATCTAACTTTAATAAGATCTTTCAGTATTGTTTTTCATCGGTAATAACATTTATTTTCTTATGAATTAATTAAATCTTATAACTAAATATGTATTCCTATATAGTTATGAACACTTACGGTTATACATCTTATCCAAACTAATATTTTGGCATTGTACTATTCCATGTTCTAACGGACTGTTTATGAAGTCTTTACACTAAATCCGTTGGATGTGGACTGATTGATATTTTAGTCTGGGAAACATGGAACTAGCTTTCAGTAACTGCGAGTGCTTTAAGATCGGTACGTTTTGTCTTTAGTCTTTTTTAGTTGTTTTTCTATGTTTCGATAATTTTATAACAGAGGTGTGAATCTAAACCATAATGGAAAACGGGAAGAAGTAGCAACAGAAAATCCAAGAAATAATGGTTTAATTGAAAATCTTCTGTCAAGAACAAAACCGTTTAAAGTAGATGTTGGTAAGATTCTTTTTGTTGTTGTTGTTTTTAATTTATATTGACTCAGGTTTCTAACGAAAGAAAAAAAATATTTACCCAAAGAAAAAAATAAGACTTTATACACAAGGACTATTTCATCATATCTCTTTGTTTAGAACAACAAATGTGTATATGTATAGAACGGATAAATATTTATAATATAAGAGGTGTGTTATACGTCAATGAAACAGCAACCCAACTACATACAAATTCCAGAAGCTACAGCCAAACAAACGGTCTCCAAATTTCTGTACTGACCTTACATATTAACCTAAATTGTTATATCAATCTAAGAGACTAGCAAAATCTGCCATCACCACGAAACCCTCCACGGGACCAAAAAAAAATATAACAGTTAAGTTTAAATTGACAAATAAGGTCTGAAAATTATGGAACTGCAATTAAATCAAAACCAAGAAAACAAACAATCAAACACATTGTATTTAAACAAATAATATGTGTCAATAGGACATCAGGTCCAACTCGCATTACCACATTGCCGTGTTTAGTGAACTGTGAAATCTTAGTCAAATCCTCATTTGACATATATGTTAAACAGTTCAATTAATTATGCACATATACGTAATAAGTTTAATGTTGATATGATCATAAACTACCTTAAACAAAAATTTTAGGATATTACATTTCCATGAACCATGAAGTCTGGGTCAAAATTCTAATTTGGCATATAAAAATTTAAACAGCTAACTTTTAATAGTTTTATACGGAAGCCCATAGGGGACCTAAAAAAATTAATATTTATATCGATATATTTATTTCGTTATATCGATATAATTAAATAGTTATCTCGATATAATTAAATCGTTATTTCGATATAATTATATCGTTATCTCGATAATTATCAAACAAAATCACCATGATCACTGCCCTATAGTTATCAGAAAATGTTTGTCAGTTCATCTGTCTGTCTGTGTTTCCTAAAGTATACATGGCTTGACTGAAATTGAATAAAAACTATACACATATGATTAACCTAGACATGCTTGAGAGAGCTCCCTTTTGATTTTGAAGCTTTTTATAATGCCTCCGCGCATATGCAGCGGGACGTCTTAAGTTTTTGCCATGTCCGTATGTCCGTCCTGAAACTTTCGTCACAGATTTCTCGGTTTCTATTCAATAGAATGATTTGATCTGTGGTATGTGACTTTGACATGATGAGTTGTACGTTGAAAGCAATTTTCATACCCAGCAGCTGTCCACTTCCTGTTTCACGGAACATTGAAATTTTGCAGAATGCTATATAATACAATTTTTCGTCGCATTTGTCTCAGCAATTATTATCGGAATGAATTGATATTTGGTATATGACCTTGCCATAGTGAGTTGTGCGTTGTACGCACTTTTCAGATTTTGCGTAATTTTCTTCCTGGTTAAATGGCGGCCATTTTCCCGCTAAAATTGAACTTTGGCAGATTTTAACGATATTTGGTATATAAAGTAAACACAGAATTCCGAGTTGACTGGTGATGACGAACATTTATTACAAGCAGCTATTTGTAAGATGGCCGCCATTTTTCCGCCAAAAACTTCAACATCCATGAATTTGAATGATATTTGGTTTGTAAGGTAAACATGGTATATTGTGTTGAATAGCCACAAGGAAAATAACTTGCCAGCAGCCATTTTCTTTTGCGTTCCTGTATTCAATACAATGTGTCTATCCACAATGATGATTGTGTCAAAGAGCAACTGTCAATCCATATCAGCCTTCAACGTACAGGGTTACACTGTATATCGGGTTCAACTAGTGGGGTCATCTGTGTCCCTACGGGGACAACCATTTGCTAGTTGTTTCCCTGTGTTTTGTCTCGCGAGCGACTTTTTTCCAGGAAGCGAGACTTAGGGTTACTGATTCTGACGACGACGGCGACGTCCACAATTGTTAAAGTTTTTAAGCTCACCTCACTAAACAGGGTGAGCTTTTGCTGTCACCTTGCATCCGTCGTCCGTCTGTCCATCATTCTTAAACTTTTCTTCAAAGATCTTCGTCTCTGAAACCCCTGAAGGGATTGTTTCAAACTTGGTATTTTTTATCTATATGATGTTCTTTACCAAGTTTGTGAAATTTATGGTCACCCGCAAAAAAACATGGCCGCCATGGCTAAAAAAAGACCACAAGGTCTGACACATGTTTTTTTGCAAATAAGTTAAAAACGGTAACAGGGTTGAGTAAAATTGATCAGCACATTTAGATCTACCTAAGCCGAAATTTTGAGGTCAATCAGAAAACCCGTCAAGGAGTTGTGGCCCTTTATTTGCAGTTTTTTTCAAATTTTCATCATATTTGATCAAATATCTTGAAAACTGTAACAGCTTGAGCCTTAGTTTAAATTACAAATAGTTCAGATCATCAAGAGAAGGAGGAGAAATTTTCTGGAATTTTCAAGATGGCCGCCATTTCAAAATGGCAGCTGTCCAAAAGTCAAATTAGTTCATAAAAAATCCGAAGATGATCCAATCTTAATGGAAATCGGTATAGAAGAGATCCAAAATGGCCGTCGTAAAAAACAAAAATGTTAAGTTGCTCAGATTTAGACGAAATTTGGTGTCCAAGTAGATTATGACGTGGTTATTGCATTTTTGTCATTGAACTGTCGATTTTCAAAATGGCGGCCATTTCACAGGTGAGCTATTAAGGGTCCTTGAAGCCTCTAGTTTTTATACCTGTTAAATGTTTCACTAGGTTCTTGTCCTGATTATGCACGGAATATTTGTGACTGGACATTTAGCAACAAACTCAGCTACTATACATGGTAGACCATGCAATGATATTTTGTCGAGAAATAAATCGTAGGTAGTACATCTGGGTTCACTAAGAATATGGTCACTCCTACCTACTTTTGATGCTTATACATTTATCAATAACAGAAGGGAAATCCTGTGGCTCATAGACACATTTTCTAGTTTACTTTATATTTTAGGCAAGGCATCTGTGACCCATGGACACATTCTGTCTTCATTAGGGCCCCATATTGAGGATCGGTTGATAATCATCATATTAAGATGTACATGTCTTCTTTTGGGCAATGTATGAGAAATCAAAAGGGAGCTTCCTTAAGCATGTCTAGGTAAATCATATGTGTATAGGTTTTATTTAATTTCAGTCAAGCCATGTATACTTTAGGAAACCCAGACAGATAAATGAACTGACAAACATTTACTGATAACTATAGGGCAGTGATCATGGTGATTTCGTTTGATAATTATCGAGATAACGATATAATTATACCGAGATAACGATTTAATTATATCGAGATAACGATTTAATTATTACGAGATAACTATATAAATATATCGAGATATAAACGATTTAATTATCTCGAAATAACGATATATATATATTGAGATAACGATATATTATTTTTAGGTCCTCTATGGGCGTCCGTAGTTTTATAATGAATATGTGTACTAAGTTTCAAATTGATTGGACCACAAATTACCTTAAACCAAAAACTTCACCTACCTTTAAACCAAAACTTTTACCTGATACGCGTCTGATGAACTAACGGACGGACGACCGCAAAGGCCGGTAAAGATAATGCCCCTTCACTATCGTAGGCGGGACATACACATCATAAATTCAACCTGTTTGTCTTAAAACACATACATTCCGAAAGAGCCTGAAATGTGTACAAATGTTAAATTTTCTGATACAATATTCCGATTTATTCACCTAATCGTGAAGAAAAATATTATTCCAAAAGCAAAGTTATTTGTAGTACATAACGACAAAGTATATATTATGATGAAATGGCCCTGCAATAGTTTAATTACAAATCATATGAAGCTTATTTAATGACAAATACAATTTGTCTTAAAATAAGGAGATGTGGTATGATTGCCAAAGAAAAAACAATTCAGGGCAATGATGTATAAATCAACTACGTACATACAGGTCACAATATGACCTTAATCAGTTAGCAAAACATATACCGTATATTTAAGATATAAAACCCGGGATAATTAAATGTGACAAAATTAGAAAGATAACGCAATCGGCCTGATATATTGATAAGCTTATACAATGAAACGAATAAGATGTATGGCAGGCGACAACCAACAACAAAAAGACTGGACTACAGGCTTTAGGCTTGAAACAGGCAGGGTAGGGCTTTTAAAGCATGTTTGTGCTTATACAACCCATCTCATAACCTAATAATACATGTACGTCTGACATATTCAAGTGTTTGTCTTTTTTAAGGAATGAGAAGCGATTACAGACTTCAAGACTGTGATGGATCACATTTTAAAAGGACTTTTCCAGACATAGACTATGCATTTTTTGGATACAACATTTTGAAAGGTTATCCATTAGCTAATGGACACGATCCTGGATTCACATACCCGATATTTGAAACTGATTACACGGAGAGACGGAAATCGTCAGATTGTAGATATAGGATTCCACGCGGGCTTGTTGTAGTCCCAGATGTATCATGTATTACATCCTTTTCCTCAACAACGGTTCAAAATAAGTACGAACTGACGAAATCATTATCACAATCGGCAAAGGTAAGCGTAGGAGTAGGCATAGTTGCCTTTTCTGCGTCGGCAGGATATAAGGAGTCTTCCTCTGAATTATCAACCGGAGAATTTGTGAAAATTATTTCAACAGCAAAATGTACGTACTACTTCTGCAAGCTAGATAAAGTGAACCATCCTTATTTTACGAAATCATTTATATCATCGGTGAAAAAACTGGATGAATCCACACAAGACCAGATTTATCTAGATTTTTTTCACTATTATGGAACACACTTTCTGAACTATACTGAATTTGGAGCAAGGTTCACATACGAACATACGATGGATTCCAAGACTTTTCAGAAAAAGGAAGAGGCGGGGCATAATGTTGGAGTTGATGCGAGCTATTCTGGTGAATATAACATAGGAGGTGGTTTTAACATGGAATCGACGCACAAACAGGATGCTTCTAATTTTGCTAAAGATGTAACAACAAAGACATTTACTGCCCCTCCTCCTGCAAACGGTGATGCACTGACATGGGTGTCAACGGTAAAACAGAGTCCTGTTCCTATGAGTTATAAGCTGAGTCCAATATCCGAGCTATTCACTGAAAAATATATGAAGGGGTTGAACGTCAATTACCAAAAAATTGCTGAAAAATTGGATAAATTGCAATCAGCGTATTGCCTTTACCTTAGAGATATGGGCAAAGTTGATTCATGCAAGCCTCTCAAACCGGGTTTAATCCTTAGTGAAACAACCATCGCTTATAAATACAAATCAATGGCAGCTAAAAGCTTCAAAGAATGCATTGATCTTTGTGAAGAGGAAACTAAATGCTTGGCCAGCACATTTTGTGTAGGGTGCTCGCCTCGGGTAGACAGACATCATCAATGTTATATGCTTACAAATGACAAGAGAGAGAAAAAAGGAATTCAGATAGGACCTATTGTTAACCGTGAACGATGGGATACTGTTATATTCAACTTTAAAATACCCTCATTGTCTACCCTTGCATTTACTAAAACTGCTGTTGTAGGTAGATCTAGAGGACCAAATGATTACAATACCTTAGAAAAATGCACGGAAGGGTGCACTGGTGATGCGTATTGTGTGGCGTTCACATTCTGTACCTGTTCAACGAGGAGAACCAAATGTAAAATCTATACCGAGGATGGAATGAGCGGTCTCAAGGCGGATTATGAGAGCACCACATATTTTGTGCCACTGTCTCACAAATTTTGAATGTTTACTAAAACTGAAAATCAAGAAAAATAAATCAATATTCTCTTTATAAGTTTTTTTTTTAAACTGAAGACTGAAATAAATAGTAAACATGTAATATCAAAAGTATACAATGTACGCCAATAAGACAGCAACCAAACGAAATAACAAAATACTTTTTGAGGTGAAAGTCAGCGGCGGATCAGGGTAAGAGGGTCGTAGAGGGCGATCGTCCCCCTTTGGTCGCAAACAAATCAAAATATGATGTTTCTTACTATTGATATGACTTTTTAGCCTGAAATTGTCCATTTTTTTTATAAAACTATGCTTCCCCCTTTCAAAAATCATGGATCCGTCCCCTCAATGTGCAAGTATTTATGTCACAGAGTGTGTTTTGAAAGAGCGGGAGTTGTACAACAGAAACTAAAGGTTAATTGCAGCAGAAAATAGGCTCTGTTCGGGATCAAACATAAAAACGGTAGAAAAGACGCATACAATCCCTTCCAATGTCACAATTGCCCAAAGGTGTTGTAACCTGGGTTTAGTTCAAGTATATAATGTATTGCCCAATACGCCGTTTGGATATAAAAATAAGAAGATGTGAGTATGATTGAAAAACAAATATGATATACAGCAACAAACGACAACCACTGAATTACAGGCGCTTGATATGGGATAGGCACATACAGAGTGTGGCGGGATAAACTAGTTTGAATCATGCATCTAAGACTAAAATATTAAACAGTACACATCCAACATCCAATGAATTTAGTGTAAAGACACCATTAACAGTCAGAGAAAACATGACCTTGTGCAATGCCAAGATATATACAGGTATCGACAGATTGTAGAGCCATGAATGTGCATATGTTTATAAAAATAATATTTAGTTTGATTTTAATTTACTGATATCAGAACCAATATTAATACCAATAAAAACAATATTCAATGATTTTGTAGCATGATAGTACGATTGAAGCAATAGCTAATGGTACCATCGTAAACTGTAGTAGTCATTTGTCAGAAAAAACAATCGTTGGTCCAATGATATTTAAAACTTGATACACCAAGTGAACCATAAACTTGACGCGTATAACTAAATAAGCTTTCACATACCAATAAAATTATAAAAAGAAGCATGAACAGAAGCTTTCAATTCTTTTAACTACATTTTTATGATACAATCATAAAATTTAAAGTTGTCGCAAGCTTAAAGTCTGTTTTTCAATGCATTATTTTAACATTATCACGGATAGCACGTGTAGTCATATCTGTTGTGTTTCATACGGAAATAATTTAATTTTGGATGTAACACGTCTTCAGATTGGCAGAAAGTTTTTTGTCTATCAGCTCATAGACACAATTTTGCGAGTCATGTGACCGTGACGTCATCAATTTTTTTCACGATTTACTCCTTAAAAATGGAATTAAGAATTAAATTATAAAGAACGACTGTAATTTTTTCCCTGTCTATTCGAAATAACTTTAAAAATGTGGTGCACACTTTTAAATAACCCGCTATGCACAACATTTTTGATGCTATTTCTTCATAGACAGAAAAAATATTACAGTCATTCCTTACATAAAATATGAAATTAGAGTGCCTCGCAATTAACGTCAGCCAATCAAAATTGCGGATTCTAATGAAGCATACATGTACATTTAATGTATTAGTAAGTATACGGAAATAAAACTTGATATTGGAGTACCTCCGTGACAATGTTAAAATAATGCATTAAAATACAAACGAAAAGCTTGATATAACTTTTTATAAGTTAAAGGGTTGTAAAAGCGTTGATCGTGTGCACATTTATAATTTGAAGCGCTTTCGCAGCCCAATAAAATTATAAAAAGAAGCATACAATTCTTAAATGCTTAAATGCAATTTTAAGCTCTTGATCGCCCGAGTCTTGAAAATTAATTAATAAAAACATGTATTATCAAATATATGTCATCAAATTCCTCCAATTAGAGGACAACACACGTCTAAATAAAACCCCTAATGAGGTTCATGACATGGGACTGGTAAATTGTCTTAAATCTAGTATGTCAATTAAGGATTTGTAGGATACTAGACTAAGTAGTAAATCCAAATATTTATGACGTCTTGAAAGGCTATTTTTTTTTCTTTGACGCCATCCTCAGTCAAAATAATTATGTCTTGAAAGGCTATTTTAATTTGAGGAAGGCGTCACAGAAAAAAATGAATTAAGGGCATCCGATACAGTTTCAAGGGAGTTAACTCTTGGCGCGACGTTATGCGTTTGAATTCCCGCAAAACGTCACTTTTTGCGGGACGTAATGCGTGTAATTTTCCGTAATAAGAAACGTAATGTAGATTTTCGATGCTCCAATTTCTGTTTCTCCCGCATGCTAACTTCTAAACCATTAATATTAGTGCATTTGATTCTAACAGGATACTAGTCTAATAAAATCAAAATAAATAAAACACATTACTGTTTCTGTTAGATCTTCAACAAAGTATCGTATAGTGAGCAATCTCAAGACGACTGACCCTTTTGGTGTTACTAATATAATGCATGTCAATTATCATTTTTATTATCATTCATCATCCATGATTTGGTCCGAATCCGATTTTCTGACATTGTATTACAGCACAGAAAACCAATAATATTTTAAAACTAATACCGAAAATTTAGGTACACGAAGAAGTAAATTTCCTAACTGAACAATTTACCAAAATAAATAATGGTATGCCGCTAATATTAACAATGATACAACTAATAAAAGAACAAAGTTCCTATTTCTTCCACGTTGCACGTATTTTATCTAACAAAAGGCAATAGTCAACAATATTTACGCCCGTAAAATTTTGACGGAACGTAATTATGGTATACAAATGTCCGGCGTCTGTCTGTCCGTCTTAAACATGGTACAGCACAAATATCCAAATTTCATTAAACTTAACATAGTTGTTTTTTATGATGGTCAAACGATAAGTATATTTTTTGGTGAACGTTTTGAGTTACAGGACTTTGTAACTAAAACATGGGGTGTTTTTTTCACAGTTCGCGCCGTATCTCAAAAACGATTTATGATTATTGCTTAAAACTGTACACACTTCTTAGTTATATTAATCTGAAGATCTGTATACTTTTTGGGGATGATTCAAAATTTCATTTTATAGTTATTGAGTTTATGAAAAAAAGAGGGGGTTTTCACATGTCGCGCCGTATCTCAGAAACGATTTATAATTATTGCATAAAACTTCACATACTTGTTACTTAAATTAATCTATAAAGATCTGTATACTTTTTCGTGATGATTCTTTAATTCATTTTTGAGTTCTTGAATTTTTATTGAGCTTCAATTTGATATCATATAACACATGATGTGATATATATAAACTTCCTATTGAGAAAGAATAAGGAATGAGTCAGGATATACTTAGCATGAATTCCTGTACAACCCCCGTGTTATTTTAAAAACATTTATTAAGGGTTTTTTTCATAAAACAATGGGCGTATCATGCGCTCGTAGCGCAGCTGTTTATTTTGTTCTTTTTTTTTTTACAAATATATTAGAGAAATGACGGATTGACATCAAATAGAATGCAATTTCCAATATAATTAATATTTCCAAATGGCATAACTCTTTTAAAGAATAGTTGATATGCACTGATTTTCGAACGTGTCCATACGATATTAGTTTTATAAAAATTTGGCAAGAATTGTACACTTGAAAAATCCATTAACCAGAAGGACATAAAGGACAGACAGAGGAATGGGCGTGTGATATTTTATGTACCCCGCAATGCGTCGCGCTGTGGTGAAAAAAAATATATAGTTATTTACATATAAAATTACGCTATGAGACAAGTATTTGGATTTTAATCGCAACTTGCCACCCTCTCCCACTATCTCCCCTCTTCCCCCTAAAAAACAGCATTAAAAACTGAAGAGAAAGTATATAATAGTACAAGATTATAAAAGTGACGTGCAGAGGCGGATTAAGGGGAGGCTCAGGCCCCCATTTTGAGGAAAAATTTTGGTTGGTTATATAGAGAATCACTGAAGCGTGACGAGAGCGGGCCCCCTCTTATGCAGTCAGTGGGCCCCCACTTATGAAAATTTCTGGATCCGCCACTGACTTGCTTTGCAATCGTAATGTAGGTGGGTATAGTGTGGAAAGTTGGGAGAGGAACAGAAACAAACCCAAAGCTGGGGGTGGGTGGGGGAATAGGTAATATGTCCAGTCCTTTCGCTATTAATTCGATCGTTTTGCCAAATCAAAAATTTCAAAATTATGGTTTAGTTTCTCTGTCTGGACAAAAGCATCCTTTAGCAAATTGAAGATTCTCCTTGATAAGATTTTGTTTTTGTTTTCTGACAACATAAAAAAAAGAAGATGTGGTGTAATTGCCGATAAGACAACTCTCCACAAGAGACAAACATGACACAGAAATTAACAACTATAGGTCATCGTACGGTCTTCAACAATGAGCAAAGCCCATACCGCATAGTCAGCTATAGAAGGCCCCGAAATGACAATGTAAAACAATTCAGACGAGAAAATTAGCGGCCTAATTTATGTACAAAAAAGAAGTTCCGTTTACAGGAAAATACCTCATGTAAGTAACCTTTGTGCTGTGATCCAGTGGAAATAAGTATATCAAGTGAACTTTAAAATTGTTTAGAAGCCTATAAATTTTATTCAATTGCAATCATTGACCCTAATAAAAGTTTAATTTTAAGGAGTATTGTAATGAAACAGCAGCCCACCAAACAAAACAAAACAAAAAACAACATCTAGAGGTCAACATATTGTAAAAAATAATACACGAGTGTGTACAGTACATGTACCTGTATGTGAAGTTCTAAATTGCCGAGTCTTTAATTCTAAAAGCCGTAAAATTATCAACAGTCCGTAAAAACTTTTCTTGCGATGTTTCTCACTTAGACCACAAACAGAGACAGGAATTTATGATTCACATGATTTTATTTCCGAAAACAATTTGACCAATTTATAGGTAGCTGTTTACAAGCAATATTTATACATCTAAAAAATGTCGCCGGTAACTTGCAGAGATAACGTCGAAATTGTCTGCCAGCGACGTCGTGCATTTTAGCGCTAACGTTGAGGTTCCAAAGGGGGGACTCAATTTTTAGGATAACTCGCGTTTATCATGGAATCCAGCACGGTGACATATATTTTTTATTTGAGATTTGGAGAAAGCATGACAAAATGCAGTTTAAGTAGAAAAATGATAAAAATGACATTTTCAGAAACACTTTATTTCCCTATTTTTAGGTTAAAAAAAATACCACTTTGAGCATCTGGTCCGCAATGTCTAGCAAGGCTTGCATAATTGTAAAGTCATTCGTGTAGGGATTTATTTTTTTCCTTATTGTGTCTTATCACAGCTTCAAATTGAACCCGATCTTAATAATTTACGACGAAGAATATCTGCTCCAAAAATTTTATAACATTGCCTAACTTTTTTACAAAACTGCACAAATCCCCAATTTTCAGCCTCAATTTTCTCGAAAACAAGCATGGTGACCTATGTTTTATTTTGTGTTTTATTTAATAACTCGCCAAGGCCTACAACATATTTCAAAATTATAAAAATGACATTATATCGAGAAACTGTATCGGATGCCCTTAAAATAGCCTTTCAAGACGTCATAATTATTTGGACTAGTGGATAGTTGTCTCAATTGGCGATCATATCAAATCTTCTTATTGTATATTGTAATGAACAAAATTACACTTGATGGTATTATAAAATCTAATGAAGATTTAAAACACAGAATGTATTATATGTTTGAATAGTACAAATTGGTATGATACCAGCTTGATATAACTGAAAAATGTTATTTTCTGTAACGACAAAAGCTTTTTACCTTGCGTAGACGTGCGTAAAATATATTTCAATGTTGTACTTCATAATAATCCCTTTTTTAAAGAATGAAAACACGTGATAGGTAAAGTGTCTCAAATTTCTAAATTTTTATATGCCCGTTTACGGTACGTATTATGGTATACCGTTGTCAGTCCGTCCGGCCGTCGTAAACATGTCGGACAATAACTCAAAAACGCTTTAACCAGTTTGCATGAAACTTTGGTGAATTGTTTTTATATATTGACGTGAGCTCCCTTTCGATTTTTATAACTTTTAGATCTTACGTTTCCGAGTTTTAGGGTTTTCTTCATTAAAATAGGGGGATTTTCCAGTTTTCGGACAATAACTCAAAAACACTTTCATCAATTTGCAATAAAACTTTGGTGAATTGTTTATATTTATTGGTGTGAGCTCCCTTTCGATTTTTATGAATTTTTAGATTTTACGTTTCCGAGTTGGGGTTTTATTTATTAAAAAGGGGATTTTCCAGTTTTCGGACAATAACTCAAAAACGCTTTAAGCAGTTTGCATGAAACTTTGGTGAATTGTTTATATTTATTGACGTAAGCTCCCTTTCGTTTTTTATAAATTTTTGATTTTTCGTTTCCGAGTTATGAGATTTTATTCATAAAAAAGGGGTGATTTTCCAGTTTTCGGACAATAACTCAAAAGTGCTTTGAGCAGTTTTCATGAAATTTTGGTGACCGGTTTACATCTATTAGAATAACCTCCCTTTGGTTTTTTTTTTTTTATAAAATTCTGATATGACATTGAGGAGTTATGGAACTATATTCTTTGAAAAAGCGATGGGCGTATCATGCGCTCATGGCGCAGCTCTCTATTTGGTATTGCAATAATTTTTTTTAATTCTCTGTGTGAAAAGCTATAAAGCACTGGCTAATCGAACCTTTCATACCGTTTGTTTTATTGATAAAAAAAAATATGAACTAGTTCAGTGTCCAGTTTGGTGGTCAATGAGATTGATGTACACGTGTGGGTAGCAAGAAATGCAAAATAACCTGTTTGCAGATATACTGAATATAATTATATTTTAAAGGCATTCATTATTTAATTGTGTAACTTCCAACAAAGCCAAAGTATGCCATATTAAGTATGAGGGTCTGGATGGGGGTCTTCATTTCTGTATTCTTTAACTTATATGTCATTTTCTCTATTCTTCATTTATTTGTCCTATCATTCTCTAATCTGTAAACACAAATTAGACCCCGAAGAACATTTTATTTAATCATTTTTAAATAAAAAATCAATGAGTAATTCTGTTCAAGATTCAATAACAGTGATCAGTCCATATCAGAATAAGTGTTATAGTAAAGTGCCCAGTAAACATATTTGGTCGACTTGGGTTAAAGGAATAACACACGGATGTATTTTATTTGGGTCAAAGGTCAAAGAAAAAATTTCAGAAAAACACAGAGTTACATTGGGATAGGTTGTCGCCCATTAAGATATGCGTTAAGAGCAAAATAAATGCGATACTTGAACCTAAAGGATTATCACTATATTTTTAACATTTAGGTCTAATTTAATATTGATATTGCCTTATTTGATTAGAGATTGATATTTGCACCTAAAGGGTGGACATATACAATTTTCATTCAGCTGTTAAATAACAGTGACCTTGACCAATTACAATTTCAAAATTTGGAATTTTATATTAGATTCGTTGCAAGTGAACTCTAGAGATGTTATTTATATAATATATTAATATTTAACAGTTGTCCACAAAATGTTGTTTTAAACGTCTTTTGATAAAAGGTGTTCGTAAATTTTTGGGTAAATATCTAATTTTCTTTTGGTGAGAATTGAATCTCATACATATGTGTTATTTGTTTCAAATTTGTGTGTAATATTAACGACGGATGGATTGAAATAGCAGTTTAGGGTATATCTTTGCTTTACAGAAATTGGAAGTACTGAAAACGGTAAAAAGGGGGAGGTGAGGTCAAAGTAATGAAAACAGAAGGTCAATAAGGAACGGATAATCACTCCATCCTACAGATTTATATTACTTATTGAGCTTAAATTGTCTACACATTTGACATGTAGTTCTGTAGTTAAAGATTATCTACAGGGAAATGGTTCTGTACAGGACTGATGTATTTTACAAACACTAGCAGACAACTTTAAAAAATGGTCGAAGCTAGAAGTAGCTATTACGTTTTATGGTTTCCTTGTAGTTTGAAAGCCCACCAACCACGTCAAGGTCAGAGACAATGTTGCAGGTTTTTTGCCTCACCTGCGACGCATACCTTTATAAATAAAAGAGTAAAGGACCTGGATGCTTCATACCTTGTATACAGATACGTGTGTTACGGAGTTTCGGCCTGTCATATGATCATTGACCTTGACCTCATTTTCATGGTTCTGCAACTGCTAAAAAACTTCCTGTGAATTTGAAACAATTTAAACAAGAAAATAACAGCCTGATTTTATTCTAAATCAATAAGAGCAAAACAAATAAGGCAGACAG
Organism: Mytilus californianus; assembly: GCF_021869535.1. Classification (NCBI taxonomy): domain Eukaryota; kingdom Metazoa; phylum Mollusca; class Bivalvia; order Mytilida; family Mytilidae; genus Mytilus; species Mytilus californianus. The sequence goes on along the minus strand of NW_026262581.1, from coordinate 51,576,365 downwards.
CAAACAACGAACTCACTGAATTACATGCACCTGACTTGAGACTGGCACATAAATATTGTGACCGGGTTAAACATGTTTTTGAACACTCAATCTTCCCCTTATCCGGGTAAGCAGTACAACAGCACATCAGAAGAATACATTATAAGAATCAGTTGGAAAAGGGTTTGACCCAGATCGACACAAAGCAATAAAATACAAGTAACAAAATAACAAAAGACACAGAGTACCGATTTAAGAGTCATCGCAGTTAATGAAAGCAAATTCAAGGCACCTTATGAATCAAAATTAATTCTGAATTGTGTACACTAATCAATGCAATTTTGCTTTATATGTTTTCATGTTTAAATACTTTGACGTTTTTACTCAATTTAAAACTTGACGAATTGCCTTGTTGGTACATCATTCAAGAGAATTATAATTGGACGGTAGTTATTTCACCACATTCATAGTACTGTTTATTTAAGTAAAAGAAACTACCATTTTGTAAGGCTTTCTATCAATACAGTAGTTAATGGGAAAAACCACAACGGATGAGCATTTGTTAGTTTTAAAGAAACTTATTATTTAAGCTCAATAATAATAGGGTCTAATTAGGAAAAGTACTGTTATTTAGAAAAACCATCATAACAGTAATTAAAGAAAGAAACATAATGGATATCAGTTATTTTAGCTTACTACAAAAATCATTTGAAAGAACAGTAATTTATAAGAGATACAAAAAGAGGAATAAGATGTTGTTCGTTAACAAACACCTGTCGTTTGCGCCCATTAATGATTGGGTCTAATTACGCCAAATACTGTTGAAAAGACTTCACAATAAGAGCAAATATACTACGAATAAGCATTATTTCATTAAAAAGATGACGGTGAACCACCTAACTTACTTGCATTACGCACAAACAAAAGCCATTAATTAGAACTAAGTACGAAGAAAAATTAAATAATGAAATACAAATTGGTAGACACAATAAGCGTTCGTTCTTTAAAAAGAGATACCATGACACGGAGGACAAATACTCTATTTTACGAATAAACGCATACCCATTGGATCACCTTTACACGATGGCTCCATCCTACTCACTAGATACCTTGGAAGTTTCGATTTATGCCTAAATAAAAAAAAATACACTTATAAAATAAGGATTGTTTGAATCCTTTACCAATCTTTAACAAGTTTTATTCCTTTAAGGGTCAGTCTATCTATGTTGACAGTTATGATTTAAAAAAAGAGCATTCCTATAGATCTATGTAGTAATGTTGGGTTTTAGTTCCATTATCATGATTATACTGATATGTGATAGTTATTCAGATGCGGATTAATGCTGGGAGACTACGATTCAAAGTACAGAAAATTGATTAACAAACCCTGTATATATTGTAACGACATTCACGCCCCATGTGCATGCATGAAAGTAAAAACTATTGATGACAGAAAACGCACAATTACGGAGAAAAAGCTTTGTTTTAATTGTTTGGGAAGTCACAAAGTTGCAAACTGCAAATCAATAATTAATAAATACATGTTAAAATTGCGGAAAACGACATCACACGAGTATTTGCAATAAGGATGAGTAATATACGCAAAACGAAGCAAAAACAGAAACGGACAATTATAATACAGGAAAACCAGGCAGTAATCTCACAGTTGCGAGCATGCACTCATTAGCTACACCAGTAAGAGCTCAAGTACTTTTGAAAACTGCAATAGTTACAGTCTCGTCCGACGCAAACCATTTTAGTCAAGCAAATATCTTATTCGACGAAGGAGCACAGCGCAGTTTTATCACCCAGGATATGGCAGATAAATTAAATTTGAAACCCGTAAGAAACGAGGTAATAAGTCTCGGCGAAATCGTAGAAATATACGTTCAGTGCCAAGGCTTGTTTTTCCATCTAGACTGGCTGTGCATTATGACGCTAAAGTACCCACAAGTCATAATGTAGGCATACTGCAAGAAAGTGTTAGCTAAAAAACGCGGGTAAAATGAAAATTTACGGGAACATTGAAATCTTTTTTTTTTTTATAAATAAGCATAATTTTTATTGTATATACATAAATAAATTATATCTTCTTAAAAAAAAATTTAAAAGTCGTATGAAACTCCAAACTTTCAGGAAACTGTTGGACCACAGAATATGCCAAACCGAAATTCGAAACCTATAGCCTATTTCTACCCACTGATGACATTTAACTTTTTACAGCAGATTGTCCAGGAAACAAATAGGTACTTTGATTATTTCAAAAGCTAGTCGTAACGATATTTATAAATATATCAAATAAATTTTAAACAAATTTTACATATGGAGTAGACAAATGACAATACCAATTTACGGTATTTCTATTCTTGTTAGTTAGCACATTATAAGTCTCTTCCAAATAGTACTAAAATTGGGAATGGGAATGGGGAATATGTCAAAGAGACAGCAAACCGACGAAAGCGCAGAAAACAGCTTGAAAGTGTTGATTTATGCATTAATTATAACAATGTATGAATCTTATACACGAATGTCAAAATTTGAAACTTGATACAACTCTTATACAACGATGTCAAATTGTAACTCTACATAAAAGAAAATATCTTATAAAAGAATTAGAAGATGTGGTATAATTGCCTTAGAACTTTCTACTAGAGAACAAATGTCGTTGATGCAAGGAACTATATTTATAATCGTAAGGTTTTCAATGCGGAGCAAGAGCTCATAACGCAAAGCAAGATATATCAAAAGCCCCAAAAAAATTACAAATATTAAAGCTCAGACTTAAATTCTTTTCTATACCTTTGAAATGCGTTTTTTTAAAGGGAATGACATATTCGATATTCTTGTGGGTATGCTAGAGATTTCATAGCCAGTCGGGAAAGGATAAGACGATTCTCAAGACTACACGCTTGGCCTAAAGTTGGAGAAACAACACTGACCGAAATAAAAGGATTCTTTGCCGTCATTCTTAACATGGGTTTGATTAGAAAAGCGACCATAGCAGAATATTGGAACAGTAAATTGCCAAGTCAAGAGACAAAATGGTTTAAGAACATGTTTATTCGCAACCGATTTCAACTCATTTTTAAATTTTTTCATCTAACTAAGAAAATCCAAACGACAGTCCAACAGCAAAATTTCAGTGCCTTATTGATTTATTCAATCGTCAGTTGAAACTTCATTATAAACCAGAACAAAATTTAAGTATAGATGAAAGTTTAATAGGGACGCGTGTTCGAACATGCATGCTTCAATACATTCCGTCAAAAAGCTCAAAGTTCGGGGTAAAAGTTTGGATGCTAGTTGAAGCAGTATCAGGATATATTATCCACGCCATAATATATAGAGGAAAGACATATGACCCAACACCATCAGGTCTAACCCAGGGTTCCTACGTTGTAAATACCTTGTTAAAAAGAGCCGTGGGTTACTTCGTAAAAAGTATCATGTCGTGTGCGACCGTCCGCAAATAGTCAAAATATAACATAAGGACCTAAGAGCTACGGTTCCGCAGCTAGCCTGGTTAAACCAGAACTTGAATATTGGGTATTTGCTTTTCCGCTAAACACGTGACATTTAAGAGTGAACGAATAGACTGATCGGTCAAGAGCCAGAATAGTGACTTCGGGTAGATTAACTGGTCTTCCTATTAGGCTTACCTTGTGTGTAAAATGAATCTAGTCACCATGTCTATCTAGTACAAAACCGGGTATATTCAAATATCATCTTAAATATGGATATATATTATAGTGTAACCTACCAATTTAGAAAAAAATGTGACCCGAAAAATTCAAAGGTAACTGTCAAAAAATTATGTCTACAACATTCAACAACTTGCAAAGAAATTCTTTAGTCTTCACTTTGTAACGAAAATAAGAGATAATCAATAATGATTGAAAATAAAACTTTGTTTGAGAAAAAATATGTATTAGAGATCAATAGGGATCATTCGTAATATTTCTTCCTGTAGACGTCGCTGGTGTTCCATAAGTGGTTGTCGGAAACGTTTTAATCAATTTGACGCTTGAATCGCATTACGTTGCACATGTTTACATTAGTAACTACAATCGACACTCGCTAATTTCTCCAAACTAAGCTCCAAAATTGTTGTGTCCCCGGCTGCAATTATTCTGAAGGGGGACCACAGATTCCCAAAAGACCATGAAATTCTTTTAAAATGGAGAGAAGGCATCAAGAGAGTTGATCCACCCATCAAAAATATCAAGGGAAACCCGGCGGAAAATATTTGATCAAGTTTGCCATAACCAGCTGATAACCATGCCATGCCAGGAGATTATATAACAACAGGATTAGGTTATTATGTATTTATATTTTTCTTATATTTAGTACAGTATTTAACCTCTTTGTTTTATTTTTTCTCGATTAAACAGCCCAATAATTTGACAGGTTATTATTTATTAAAATAGGGGGATGACACAGGGATGTATTTTATTCTTCAAATATACCCTCACACTTTGTAAGTTTTTTCCTAGTCTTCACATTTTTTCACCCTTTTACCTTTGTTTGCATTGTAAATAAGAAATAATAATTATGTTGTGCACTTAATTATAGCAAGTGAAATATATTTCCCTGACAAAACAATGCATGAAAGGAAGAGAACTACATGTATTGGGAAATATGACAATCCCTATATTGCATTCTAAAAAAAAACCATGGTACATATGAGCATAATTTTTCTATTTGTTTGTCGCAATAAAGTCTGAATTTTCTAAGGACTTTACATTAAACTTATGGCAAAAGCTGTCAGACCAATTTTTTTTATTCTTCAAAGTTGGAAATCAAGAGTATTTTTGTTAGAAAAAAACATCACACACATCCCTGCATTAAACGCTTGTCCTTTATGAATGAAAAGAAAAATTTCTGAACCTGCAGTTTATTAAATAACATGATGCTTTGTGTTTTCCTGTTTTAATATTTCAGAAGCCATCATGGATAACAGACTTTTTACCCAACCATGAAGTGATGATTGGGATACATCTTTATGTTTGAAATGAATTAATGGTTAAAATCCAAGTGGCTGCAAGTGCGAGGATCAATACTTCTGTCAGAACCAGATGTAAAAAAAAATTTGACAAAGGTGACAACAAATGGCAAATAGTGGAATTATGGAACAGGATTTATCTACTAGCCAAGACAGTTCCTTATATTAACACACAAACTTTTCTGAAAGGGAAATTCCAACTAGATCAGAAGAAAGTAGTTTGTGATAGAAAAGTGTCGTCCAACCGAATTCAAATTAAAAGAGTCCTTGTATTATCTAAAAGTTACACAAGGGTAAAACTTAATGCCCCTCCGCCGCTGTGGCAGGGGAATAAACAATCTGAAACATGTAATTCCACGTGGAAACTTCTAATTCAACTTGGTTCCAGAATTATCTGTGTTTGCTGTGTTCTTTCTAATTTCATAAAAATACATTGTAAATAAATATGCATAAAAGATGAAATGGATTTACATGCAATTGATTTTATTATTTGTTCTAATGTGGTGCTGTTTCACCACTGCTTTCCCAGTTAGCACCAAAAAAAATAGGAAAATGTTGAAAAAATATTGTAGAAAAATATCAAAATCATGCAAAAATGTATGGCATTAAAAATATTTTCAAAACATTTTCATGATACTTTTAAAACATCATTAAAATGTTACTGAATTTTGACGACAATGTTTGTAAAATGTCTTATAAATGATTTGAATGTGTTTGTTAATCAAATATCCCTGAAACATTTTTAAAACATATAAAAATTCATTTCTGCAGGATAAAATGCTTTGAAAAAGTTCAAAAAATATTTTTTAACAAAATGTTTTAATAATCTTCATATTCTCAAAAAATCATTAAAAAATCATTTAAATGTTATTCGAAATATCATTATAAAAATGTTTTCTAACATAATCTTTCAAGTCTTTTTATAAAATATTCAGAAACATATAAACAATGTTTAATATCAGAGACAGATTTAGGAGTGGGGTGCCTGGGTCCACCTTTATGGCCCTTATGGAGCTACATTTATGGTAAATCCAGATTTTTTTATTAATCTCAAAACTTTGTCTAGTTTGGGGCCTGATGACCCCATTTTAATGCCCCCGCAACTGAAAGTTGGGGGCATATAACTTTACCCCTGTCTGTCTGTCCGTTCGTCCCATTATGAGTATATAGTTATTCAGCACAACTCCTCCTACAGTTAGAATCCTAGGAAGTTTTCACTTTGCTGTCTGTTTGTACATATATTGAAGATGTGCATGTGGTTATGGTTTTGATTTTTATTGATATTTGCCCTTTTGGGAGATAGTTGAACTTTGTCATTTTTGGGGTATAAGCGGTTAAATGTTATAGTTATTTTAAAATAACACTTTGCATCTACGGGGGCATCAATTGTGTCTCCCAGACACAATAATATCTCAAAGAAAGTCCTACATTGACTTTGTTTTAATACAGTTACTTCAGAGTGGAGTGGGGGGCTCACTTTATCTAGATTCAAAATCCTGGATCCACATTTGAGAAAACAACTGCCGTCATACTGATCTTTACCCCACATCTCCTTTTACATTTGTCTGCATGCTGTTGATGCCGGCTTAATCTATATATATTTTGTCTATTTTTGTCGGGTTAATGTCTCATTGACAAACCCCAATATTTCCTGTCTTAGATATCAATTTTATTGAATAGTCCATTTTTTTGAATTTTGCACTGAACACATATGAAAAAGAAGATGTGGTATGATTGCCAATGAGACAACTCTCCACAAGAGACCAAATGACACAGAAATAATTACAACTATATATAATAGGTCACCGTACAGCCTTCAACAATGAGCAAAGCCCATACCGCATAATTTGTTTCACTTACATAGAGGTATTAATTTTTATACGACCGCAAAAATTTTTTTGGGATCGTATAATGGTATGATGTCGTTGTCCGAAGACACATTGGTTTCCGGACAATAACTTTAGTTTAAGTGAATGGATCTTTATGAAATTTTTTAAGAAGGTTTAATACCACAAAAGGAAGGTTGGGATTAATTTTGGGGATGATAGTCCCAACTGTTTAGGAATTTGGGGCCCAAAAAAGGGCCCAAAACAAGCATTTTTCTAGTTTCAGGATAATAACGTGTATAAGTATATCGACTGCTCTGAAATCGTACCACAATGTTTAATACCACAAGTAGAAGGTTGGGATTCATCTTTGGGGTTATAGGGCCAACAGTTTAGGAATTAGGGGCCAAAAACAAGCATTTTTCTAGTTTCCAGACAATAACTTGTGTGTAAGTATGGATCTCTCTGACATTGTACCACAAGGTTCCATATAACAAAGGGAAGGCTGGGATTGAGTTTGGGGTTAATTGCCCCAAACATGTAGGAATTAGGGGCCAAAAACAAGCATTTTTCTAGTTTCCAGACAATAACTTGTGTGTAAGTGTATGGATCTCTCTGAAATTGTACTACAAGGTTCCATACTACAAAGGAAAGGCTGGGATTGAGTTTTGGGGTTATTGCTCCAAGGGGGGGGGGTCAAAAAGTGGGGGGGGGGATTTTTTCACAGTTTTTTTTTAAGGGATTCATATTTTTTTTCAAAATTTTTTAAATTTCGAATTTTTGAAATGTTTCAAGAAGAAATCTTCAATTGCACAGTATTGTGCAATGGATTTAAAAGATCTTAGTCCACATTTATTTTGTGTCAGAAACCTATATTATGTCAAAAATTTGATTACAATCCAAATTCAGACAGTATCAAGCTTGAATATTGTGTCCAAATTTGCCCCAACTGTATAGGGTTCGACCTCTGCGGTCGTATCATGCTGCGCTCAGCAAAGCATCTTATTTCAGATTATAAATATCCTCATGCATTTCATTTGGTCCAGCATTGAACAAATTTTTTCTTAAAAGTGTTTTTTTATCTTTTGTTTGATCATGTGTAGCATCTGTCATTTTCTGTCTGAACAGCTTTTCGATGGTTTTCTTTGCTGTCTTGGTCAACAATACACAAGATAACAACAATAAGAAATGCAAAATTTTTATTTAATTTTGTCATTTCACTGTTCTTTTTCAATTTTTCTTTTGTTCCATTCTTTTTATTTCTCTTGACTTCTGCTGGCTTCTGTAAAGAAAATGCTTACAGATTAGTCCTGTTGTTTAGTGAGTAAACTAGTGGAGATAATTTAAATTTCAAATTACACAAGAAAATTTTATTTTAATCCAGTCTGGTTTCATAAAAATTTATATTGAAAAGCGACATCTAATCAGTGTGGCTGGATTCGGAAGATATACACGTACATCTGTGGAGTTTCAGGTGTATTATTATCATACGAGTCTGTAACGGTAGAGTTCACCAGTACTTAAATAAAACTGTACAGTACCATTTTCCCAACTGAGATTAGGACCTGTAACCTTTACTTGGTCTTACAAAAAATCAACTCTCTTAATGGTAATTGTATATTTTAACACAAATACAATTTTGTGATATAGATTGAGGCTATAAAAGGATAAATACCTTCACACAATCTGCTCCTCCAGAATGTTTTGAATCTAAGCTTATAAATTTTGGCTCTTCTAATTGATTCTACAAAAGATAAAAAAAGTCAAATTATTAAATAAAATACAGTCAAGAAAAAATCACATAGTACTAGTCAGCTACAAAGGTCACAACATTCAAAAATGAAAGAAAATTCAAACAAGAAAACTAATGGCTTGATTTTAAATTATAAAATAAGACAATAAAAAAACAAATATATATGTATATATATCAGAAATTAACCAACTATAACTACTAAATTAAAGGCTCCTGACTAGGATTGACACATTAACAATTATCTATACTTACAAAAAATAATCTGGCCTGGCCTTGAAGGGCTAGCGATTAATCACAGGCACTTGTCTCAGAAAAAAAATTCTTATAACACGTGTTATATTAAGGTATATAGGAAATTTTTTTTGAGACAAGTGCCTGTGTGATTAATCATGAAAACTGTATAATGAATATATTGTCTTTCATGGTTACAAATATCTACCAGTAGAAAATGTCTGCAATATTTCACTACTTTATATTACTTTACTAACTAATACATTGTTGATGACGCTGAAAACAGCATACCTAATATATGCTATGTCTTGCTTTTGGACTCTGTCAAGGCAAGACAAAAAGGAAAGAAATCAATGATTCAAGTTCAAATATATTGATTGATTGTTGGAATCTTAATGTCCAGTGACAAATATTTAATGCATGTTCCAGCCAAAGTTTAATTAAACAAGCTAAGGAATGGTCTGAATTTTTTTAAAACATGTAGGTAAAGATTTTTTAAAGTACTATTACATAGATTAAATTCTGCTTGCCATGAAATATTTGAAAAACAAGATATCATGTGGATTTAATGGTATAACTAATGAAATTTTGAAAAATTCTTGTATGCTGAATGTTGGGCATGATATGTATATAAAATTATAAAACATTACTTTTTTCTTAAAAATTAATAAAATTTTCTCTCTAGCAAGAAGTTCTTATTGGAGAGAAAATTTATTTAACCCATTTTCAAAGGAAGATGTTTTAATGGCCCTTCAAACAACAGAGGTATAACCCTTTTTACTAGTTTAGGAACATTTTTTTCTACAGTATAATTACAAGTATAATTGTATAGAACCCCTATTTTTAATTATTATTATACAAAATCATTTAAATGTATCCTAGAAAGTTTAATTATATATTCATGACTATTTATATGTTCAGTAGGGTTTCTATTTTGCTTTTTTCTAACTTGGGGTACATGTATTTGTCACTTGGTATTTCACACTAAATATTTCATATAAAATTGCATTTCAAAAGATTTTTTAGCCATTTTAGGGGACATTTCTGATTTGATTTTATGCAACTTGGTACCAACAGCAGAATAATTATTTATTTTCATTTTCTTCTGAGATAAACATAAATATTATTGTCTATTATAAACAATCTTGCTATATATTTATATTTCAACCAAATTAAATTGTAAAAAATAGTATATGTGTTCACATCAGGAGAAAATAAAAACAACAGACATTGACAGATGACAGAGCTATGACAAAACAAACAAATACTCTTTATATACAATTCAGCGTTTTTCAACACATTATTTGTAAAAATACAACCATAAATGCCTCCAATAAACGTCTTTTTATATGAAATATATAGCCCAAAAATGTAGGTGACGAAAGCTTTTTGGCAATGTACTGTAGCGGCGTTTCCGCTCATAATAGAAGAAATCTCAATATTTTTTAAATACATCGTTTACCTTTCTATAAGATCTATATTTCTGTCTCTTGTGACAGCTCCACGTAACGTTAGTTCTGAAACAGACCAGGTATTGTAATCATCGGATGCCATTGTTTACGTTGTAAATACTGATGCAAGCGTTTTACGTGATTGAAGGCAATGAAGCGTTCAAGTAACCACTTATGGAACCGCAGCGCCGCCACGCGTGAAAAGTCGTGAATGATTCCTATTGATTCATTATAAAAATTTTAGGGAAATACTATTCATCAAATACGTATTTAGTAAGAAATTATGATTTGCACGCACCTTTCTTAATTAATACAAGATTTAAAGAATTTGGCGCGCTTTATGCATTTTAAAGAAGCACGAATAATGACGTTACGTCATAGTACATTTCACAGCATCAGAGTAAAAAACACAATGGCCCAAAAGTGGCCCCGTGGCACTGAACGTAGCAGTTGGAAAGCAGGTCACGGTTTGACCCCAAGTCTATCAGCAACAATAGTCACGTGACCGTGAAAATTCAGTAAAACTACGGATGAGACAAACCTCACTTTTACTCACTAAAATACCACTGTCATGGTAAAAACTTATTGATCAAAATAATCTTGAATATACATAGTTTTAACTCGTCAAAACTTTCACATCAACTCAAAGTCCTTTATTCTTTATTTTATCTTCAAACTTGAAGTTTGTGTGAAAATTGTCCATGCTCCTGATCGAAAAATCTAAATATTTTCGAGGAAACTAAAAATGATGGGCTGAATTTAAATTTAATTAAGCATCTCATTAAGACAAACACTCGATATGAATATCTAGGCAATACAGTTTTGGATACGCAAACGTCAAGTTATGTTCAACACGAAGCGGTGGTTTTTTGCCGATTTGTGCAAGTGGTTATCTCCCCTTGATACCACCAGTCAAAATAAAAAAACACCAAAATGAATAAAAAGGAGTTTATTTTACAAAAATCAAGAAGAAAATAAAAGAAAGTCGATTAACAACTATGTTATTATAATATTAAGAAGAGATACTTCCCTACTTTTCAGAGAAGGATTACAGGTAAAAATTAAAAGACAAAAAAATGGTAAAAATAAGATCTAGAAACCTAGCTGAACTGATATAAATTAGCTCTGGCTGATGACATTTACTTTCAGTTTGCAATTTTTATAATGGGATATGGGATCACTCCTAATGGATTTTTAACTACTTCTAACAATGTTTAATGCAATAAAACATACTGTATACAATTTAAATAATCTTTCTGAAAAAAATAGTACTGACCATTTTATATATTTTATATTTTAATATAGTGGGACCAAGAGTCAAAATTTAGTTTCTTCAAAGTAAAAAAGCCTTTAAACTCAAGCCTATGTTTCTTAGTTGAACAGTACAGTACAGCCTAGAAAATATCCTACAGAAAAAGGAAAAGTTTACCAAAAAAATGACAAAAATTCTGTAAAAAAAATGCTTAAAATTATAAGTGAAAGTGACATAATTTTGAATTTAAAAATCATTATTATTGTAAAATTCAACTATTAGATTAGCTAGCACAGTAGCCTTTGTCCAATTTCTCAGGGTATTTTATAGATTATGAAAGTAAACTCTTTGAAAAAAAAATGGGACTTCTTCTCTTCAGGTTGCTGTATCTGCTGCTTTACATATTTATTAACAAAGTATTGTATATTTTATCTGAATAATTGGATATTAATCTCAGAAATGAAAGTTGGTATGACAAATCTTGTGCATTTTACTTTAATAATGATCAATGATGATTAAATTTGACAAGAATTTGCCATTTGAATAAATTCAATTTTGTAAGAACACATCTCTATGAATTAATTTCTTGTTTGACTTGAAAAGCTAGTGTTTGCTCTTATTAATGTAGCTTACTTAGTAAAGAGATAATTAATAAGCAAGGTTTTTAACTTATAAATATAAATATAATCAACTGACCTTCTTTTCCTTTTTTCATATGTTTTTTCCTCCAGAAATTTTCTTTGCAATGCATTTTCTATTGCTATTTTTGTGCTTTTGTTTATCCATAGGCCATCATTAATTTGTCATATTTGCTTCCAGTATAAATGAAATTTTCTTAGACCTATACTATAGTTTCAAACGCCATAAAGAAGAACTTTGTTGTTTCACTTGTCCAATGTGTAAATTTTCACTATGCACATGACCCTGACACATATTTTGTAAACGTTATATGACGTATGTTGAAAAAGAAAACAATGTCACCGTCAATTTGTGTAGGGGATCAAAAAGGGTTTTAATTACTTTAAAATGGAGGTATCGTGTGGAATTGTGAAAAACAACAATTTTTAATCACAATTTCATTCATATCTTTAATAATATCAGTATTTTAGAGTACTTTGGAAACAGGTACAATGAAAAGAAGTTGAACTTTACTGTTTTGAAGTAGAAACGCAGCCAGAACCAGGTACAAATTGACATGACTGGTGGTCACCAAAATTGATGTATAATAGTAAAAAATGATGGCTTCAAAATTGTGTAGAAATTTGAAATAGTTTACCCGGTTTCATTTAAGATTATTACCGTTCTCTTCCGTATTTGGATACGCAAACGTCAAGTTATGAAAAATCGATGTTTTTGGCGAACAAAAAAGATGGCTGAATTTTTTTAGAACGGACAGGATAAAGAAATAGCAATAACAAGCTATTTTTGATCATGTTTGAATGACTTATTTAATCTATATTGGTCGCAAAACCTACAAATTTTAAAATTCAATTATAATAAAAGCATGACAAGTTGAAACAAATACTTTAAACGTCAATCTTTAAGCCGATTGATTTGGCGGACTTTTTGACGTCACGGACGACTGTAGCGCCATCTAATTAATTCCCCCTGCTATTGTTGCTGATAGAGCTTGACGACAACGGACGTTTCCAAGGACTTGCTTTCCAACTGGTAGTACGAAAAAAATGGCCCAAAAGTGGCCCATGGCACAGAGATGGTTAAAAAAAGGCCCCGAAATGACAAAAGTAAAACAAATGAAACGAGAAAACTAACGGCTTGATTTATGAACAAAAAAAACAATAATCGAAAAACGAATATGATATACATCAACAAACGACAACAACTGAATTACAAGCTGTATTATGATTGCCAAGAGACTAAATGACACAGAAATAAACAACTATAGGTCATCATAATGCCCTCAATAATGAGAAAAGCCCCCGCATAGTCAGCTATAAAAGAGGGACGAAAGATACCAGAGGGAGAGTCCCCGAAATGACAGCTGTTTAACAATTTAATTCAAACGAGTGAAAATAACGGTTTTAATAATGTACAAACAAAGACCGAAACACGAATATGTAACACAGCAACAAATGACAACCACTGAATTACAGACTCCTGACCGCTATCTGATAATAACGACAACCTTATAGTTTAACTTTTCACTTTTTGAAGCGATAGGAATTTCAAAATGGTCGCCAGTAAAGGCAAAGTTTGTATCGTAAACAAATTCATCTTTTTTTTTGGAGAATATTGAACACTTTATGCAATCAAGCTTAATTAAAGTTATTCACTAGCACCTCAGACTTGCACATACTAGAACTTTATTTATAATCAAGTCAAATGAGACCCATTATGTTTGGCATTGCAGGTTCTGAATAAGATGAATTTTAAGCTTTTCCCAATAAAGACTATATTAAACTTTGGACTCATAGTGCTCAGACCCACGGATCTCACCCAGCGTATCCCAAAGCCTTGATAACCTCTGCAGGCCCAAAATATAAGGCGAAAAAACATCAAAATTGGATAGAAAACTGGAAATAAATGGTTTTTAACCTCAGGGATATTAACCCTTGGCATGCTGAATTGTTATCAGAAATTGTCTAAATTTCGAGTATTTGTAAAAATATGCAAATGATATGCAAATGAGCTGTACCCTGATGCTGATGCATACTGATTGCATTAAATCTAAGATAGCCAAGGGTTAATATCCCTGAGGTTAGAAACTTTTTTTTTCAGTTTTCTCTCCAATTTTGATGTTTTTTTCGTCTTATTTGGGGCCTACAGAGGTTATCAAGGCCTTGGGATACGCTGGTTTGTTAAAAAACGCAACTCTCAACAAGAAACCAAATGACACAGAAATTTACAATCAAAGTCACCGTACGGCCTCCAACAATGATCACAGCCCATACCGCATAGTCAGCTATAAAAGGCCCCGAAATGACAAATGTAATACAATTAAAACGAGAAAAAACTAGCGGCCTATTTTATGTACAAAAATAAACGAAAAACAAATATGTAAATTAAAGACTTGGGACATACACATACATGAAGAATGTGGCGGGGTTAAACATGTTAGCGGGATCCTAACCCTCCCCTTAAGTTTGTAGGAATAGTTGCCCTGGGGAACAGTGGTTAAAAGAACTTGGGGTACAAAGTTTTAATAGGGTTTCAATGGGGAGGACGCTTGAAGAATCTCATTAAGAACCAACAATAGCAATGCAGTAATAATTTGCATCAAGCCTCAGTAGTTACTTTACATTAAGATTCAAGTGTGTACAAATGAAGGTACAGAGATCCGTGGGTCTGAGCACTATGAGTCCAAAGTTTAACATAGTCTTTATTGGGAAAAGCTTAAAATTTATCTTATTCAGAACCTGCAATGGAAATCACGACTTCATAATTTACACAAATCTGTACATGCCTAACATAATTAGAGGCTCCAAAGAGCTTGAATTGCTTCCCTATTCAACTGGGTCTCATTTGACTTGATTATAAATAAAGTTCTAGTATGTGCAAGTCTGAGGTGCAAGCGAATAAATTTAATTAAGCTTGATTGCATATAGTGTTCATTATTCTAAAAAAAAGATGAATTTGTTTCCGCTACAAACTTTGCCTTTACTGACAACCATTTTGAAATGCCTATCGCATCAAAAAGTGAAAAGTTAAACTATAAGGTTGCCGTTATTATCACATAGCGGTCAGGAGTCTGTAATTCAGTGGTTGTCATTTGTTGCTGTATTACATATTCGTTTTTCAGTCCTCGTTTGTACATTATCATGTAAAACCGTTATTTTCACTCGTTTGAATTAAATTATTAAACAGCTGTCATGTCGGGGACTCTCCCCGGTTATCTTTCGTCCCACTTTTATAGCTGACTATGCGGGGGCTTTTCTCATTATTGAGGGCATTATGATGACCTATAGTTGTTAATTTCTGTATCATTAAGTCTCTTGGCAATCATAATACATATTCTTATATATATATATATAGCGATGTTATGTAGAAATTACGACATAGCGACATGTTATGTCGAAATTACGATATGCTATGTCGTAATTACGACATAATTTTTTTTTTGAATGGCCCTTATCGGCTTCCGTACATTAGTGAACAAAAATCAGTAAATTAGCAAATTCAATTTACACAAAGAAATCAATAGAAAATCACTTACCCGTCCTGACGGGCGAAATCCAACGTATATAGCCTCAGTTTCAGAAGCCGTCGCTATGACATTCTTTTATAGAACAGTAGCAAGGGGAGAAAACTTAGTTTGACTCACTTTGCTGCTGTTCTGAACCTTGCTATAAAATTTTGTTAAGTAATCAAATCTTTAAACTTTTTCACTTATCTGAAGGTGTGAAAAATTATAAGTAAAAAAAAAACTTGAAGAAAAAAGAAATGTCTACAACACCCGGTATTCCCAGGCGGTCACCCATCCAAGTACTAACGGAGCTCGACGTTGCTTAACTTCGGTGATCGGACGAGAACCGGTGTTTTCAACGTGATATGGTCGTAGACACAGAAGTGTTAAAATTTTTGATATATAAAGTTAGGAAGCGCCGGAAGTCGTGTGTTTAGCATTTCTTAACAGAATTTGTATAATGAAATAAGAAAGTTGTCGGGTATAAAAAAAAAGGGGAAAAAATGAATATTTCAATAGTCTAGAAAAAAAAATGCACAAATGTACAAACCGCACAGCAGGGGTAGGTCCGCCGAAATTTTGTGTCAAACGAAATGCACGGGCAAATCGTGCAGACAGAACTAAAGCGGGAAAACGTATTTCGCCCTGAAAAAAAAAGGGGCAGTCTTATTTCGTGATACAAAACCCAGCTGTGAACACAAATACAGAGACGTGTCAAAAGTGCCATAACCGGTAGAGCAGTTTTGAAAGTAAAGAATAAAAATCACTTACCCGTCCTGACGGGCGAAATCCAACGTATATAGCCTCAGTTTCAGAAGCCGTCGCTATGACATTCTTTTATAGAACAGTAGCAAGGGGAGAAAACTTAGTTTGACTCACTTTGCTGCTGTTCTGAACCTTGCTATAAAATTTTGTTAAGTAATCAAATCTTTAAACTTTTTCACTTATCTGAAGGTGTGAAAAAATTATAAGTAAAAAAAAAACTTGAAGAAAAAAGAAATGTCTACAACACCCGGTATTCCCAGGCGGT